>NC_047090.1:192088209-192391542 GCF_902459505.1 Geotrypetes seraphini | reverse complement strand
TAATTATTTTATTTCTGCCGGTCCATGGGTGTAAAAAGGTTGAAGAACACTTTTCTAGCCAATGAGCTGACACTTTCTATGTATGATGCTGTACAGTGGATATGTTAATCTTGCTATAAATGGTTCAGGTACAGATAAGCTTTGCTTTATTTGTCTTTGTGTTCCTGCTAGACAGCTTAACTATTCCCTTCTAGACCTTGAGATAGAATATTAAACCCAGCTGAGAGACAGAATTAGAATAATCAACTGTATACTATATTTGCAGCAGATATTGTTCATAGAAAGCAAAGAAAGAAGTACATAGCTCTTTTTGGTGGTCTCTGCTTCATAGAATAATTTTGCTGTAGCCTTCAATCCATAGCCCTATTCTCCACTGCCCTCCAACCCAACCAGCAGATTAACCGTTCCCCTTAACTGTGTCCATGACATCCTGTTTGTCTGTTTAGATTGTAAGCTCTTTGGAGCAGAGACTGTCTTCTTTGTGACTCTGTACAGTGCTGCGTGCGTCTGGTAGCGCTATAGAAATAATTTGTAGTAGTAGTAGAATGTCATGAAAGGTCTGTCTGTCTGTCTGTTTCGTAGCTTAGCCTAATTTCTGCCATAAGTTCAGTCTCCTGTTGTTGTATGTGACAGCAGATAGTGTCGCACATCTTGCCATCTTTTCTCCTTACACATGAGCGATGTGTACTTAGCAAAGTTTCTCAACCGTTCATTTTTAAAAATTTATTTTTCATGTTTTAACAGGTTTAATAATCAGGTTCAAGGAGTACAGTATTCACAAAGAAAAATACGTACCTTTGCTCTTCAGCATGTGGCTAAGTTTACAATGAAAATACCCTTGACCCCTTTCTTGCCCCTTCATAATTCAACTCCCTCCCACTCCCCATTAAAACATACAACACTATTGCCGGGAGTGGACAAAATTGCATAAGATTGCCTTCCAAGGTCTATACCATGAAATTCCTCAACTGTTCTTTTGATAACTATATCTATGATAACTGTCTTCTTCAACTGATCTCATCTTTTCTATAGGATTCAAGTTTGATGTCCGGCTCTATGTGTTGGTAACTTCCTATGATCCTCTTGTTATCTATCTTTATGAAGAAGGTTTGGCCAGGTATGCATCCCTTACTGTCTGCTACTGTTTGAAGGGTGCTGCTTGTCTGGGTGGGTCACAGAGGTTGTAAGGATAAGCTGCTGTACTGTTTCCAGTTAGAATTGTATTTCACTTTGAGCAAATACCAGCCAAGCAGTGTACTTTGCTCAAATTGTGTTGCTGCACTACCTCCCAATCTTGAATTACCCCATTGAGCCCAGCAGCAGACAATATATTTAAACCTATCATACCTTGTTGCTGTGGAGTCCAATTTTAAATTTAGAGCTCTTAATTCCATGGCAGCAGATGATAACAGATACTTCTGCTACTGAACTCGATAAGGTAATTGAAGAACATGGTTTGGTGGTGGTACGGCAACACATCTGGAGGTAAATTTTGTGATTTCTGTGTTCAATTTCTGCCGGTTTTATTAGAAGCTTTATGTAGCATGGGGAAAAAGGGAAAGTGAGATAATAGGTGGAAAGTAGAAGGGGAGGAGTGAGGGTGAGATCCCTGTCCCTGTTGCTTTAGGCGGGGGCTAACATTTTGAATATACTCTTTGATAGGAATGTCAGTCTTATAATTGTGATTAAGCTCAAATCTTTTTCATGGAATTTCAAGGCAAGTTGCATTCAGGTACAGTTGGCATTTCCTTGTCTCCAGGCTGCTTCCAGTCACTAATGCTTGTTAACACTGTTAATGTTTAACTTGACCTCAGTGCAATGAGACCTGGTTACAAGCACTAATGAACTAATGCACCTTACTCCCTCCAAGTTTTTACTTTTGCATGGCTATGGCTGCATATACAGGAATCACCAAATTTAGGGGGTGTTGATAATAGGAGCTGCATTTGAAAGAACCTTACTAAGATGTGGGGGCAGAATCTATCCATTTGATCAATTGGGACACAAAGATCTCTATTTCTGCATTCATATTACAATGATTTGATATATCTAAAGCTAAGTAAGATTCCTCACTTCCTTTTCTTTTCTCCACAAATGAAATAAATCTAATATAAAAAAGGCTTGGCTCAAGACATAGGAATAATAGAAGATGATGGACAAAACATCCACCCCCTACATGAACCTACTAGCCTGCCAATTATCGAGTGCCATGACCTGCCTCTGCTACATAACACCAGGGAAATGGAACACAGCAAAATTGGAATTTGAAGAATTTATATTCCAAAATTCCATCACAGAAGCATACACTTTGATCCTAGGAGATCTAAACCTTCACCTTGAAGACAAATCTTCCAAACAAGTAGAAAGCCTTCTGTCTTTACTTAAAGCTCTATCCTACAAGATTCTAGACCCCCAAGCCACACATGAGAAAGGCCATCAGCTTGACATAGCAGCCTTCATGTTCCAACAACCCACCCCACCAGAGATTCACACCATGAATGGAGCCTGGTCTCGTTCCCTCTGGTTAGACCACTACATATACACCTTCAAAATCAACAGGGCACGGGAAAACAAACAAACAAAATAACCAAAGTTTAATCTACGAAGCACATCAAAAGATCGATCTGCCCAAATTCTAGAACAAAGCAAATGCTATGATCCAAGATGGTAACCCCAAAGATTTCATTTCCCACTGGTGCAAATTAAGTATAAAAATAGTAACAGCAAGCAAGTAGAATATTCCTTATAATAGATTAAACAATAGTGTATTCAGGAACACACTAATACTTGAAGAAATAAATTGCAATTTTCAATCACTGGTGGAGAAAAGATCTCAGTGTTACGTTGGATCAAAATTCAAAATCCTCCAGACATAACATCTTCAAATAATAATCTGAAGGTGTGAACACATCCTTGGTCTGAAAAACTCCACATTCATTCATTCATTCATTCAATGTTTGAGTAAAAATATTACATTAATCAACAAAACTCAAAACAAAGAAATAAATTGAAAGACTTATATGCTGCAAAAATCTTCTTAGTATAGTAGGTAGGCAGAAGCTAAAGGTAATAGAAGGTCTGGAATTTATTCCATCTACAATTATGTTTATCCAACGGACCCCTTCCAATATTTCAAATATAGTCTTCCAGGCTCTAGTGTCAGCTCGCTGGCTGCCCGTAGCCAAATGTGTCTTCAAGAGTCTGATGCTAGTATTCATATCCTTGTACGACATGGTGCCAGGCTACGTGATGGCAAATCTTCCTTCGTATGTACTGAACAGGCTTTTCTGCTCCCAGGACGAAATACACCTCAAAACGCCCCTTGGTCTTGCCCTTCAACTGCAAACTGCCAAACTATGTTCCTACTCCCACTTCATACTGAGCCACTGGAATCAACTGTCCCTGCAGAACAGATCCCTTGAAGGTCTCCTCAACTTTAGGAAAGCAATAAAAGCATACCTCTTCTTTAGCAACTCTCTAGACCAGTATAGGTATCTTACAAGTGGGTATATATCTCATCATGACCAGCAGGTGGAGATTGAAACAAAACTGTGGAATAGTACATAAAAGGTACCTTTCACTATTCCTCTCAGTCTTCTTTCAGTCTCAGCAGGTGTGAGGAGCTGTATCTATCTCCCTTGGTAAGGCTTTTGGAATTTGTTTAAGGATCCTGGTCCCCTTTTTTGTGCCAGATAAAGCTTTGGTGGGCCCTGTTTTGGGGATCCGTCCCACCTCGGGGGTGTCGAACCCTGCGGGTATCATGCTGGGTCCCTCCCCCCTTTCCTCTACCTTCCTAACATTTTTTTGAAGGTGTCTCAGCAGTAAGCCTTGCCCCCTAATTCAAGCAAGGCATACTGCTTTGAGAGCCAGTGGAGTCTGTTCTGTGAAAAAAAAAAAAATCCTGAGGTAGTGCCGGTCTGAAGGGTTGCTTTCCTTTTAAATATGCTGTAAAATACTGTATTTTTTAACTAACCGGCACTTTTCTTTTAGCTAGGTCGCGTATGGAGCAATTGAGCACTTCTTAGGGGATGAGGTGCTCAATTTGGTCCAGACGCAAGGCACTCGCGGCTGGCCTGAAAACAGCTGTTTGGGCCGGTACGGTAGTGGAGCCTTGTTGGCCGTGGCAGCAGGCGTCCAGGGCTCCCCGTCGCTAGTCGGCAGGGAGCATTGGGGAAGCCCGGTCTTCCCCCACCGACCACGGAGGGATTCCCTCTCGGCTGTTTCTTTAACAGCCGGCTTGCTTGCTTTAGCGGCTGGGACAGTTCAGGCTTCCCAGCCGCTACAGGCCCTAGAGGGTTTTTTTTGGTAGGAACTTCGCCAATTTTACGGACAGGACCCTCCATTTTGCCTGCAACCTCGGGTGACCTTCCCCCTGTATTGGAAACACAGGGGCAGGTTTCTGCTGGGTCCCCTGCTGTGGCAGGGAGTTCCATGGAATCCCTGGGTTTTTTTCCCCTCTGATTTAATTTTTGCTTTGTGTAGAGTCTATTTTCATGCGGCTGGGGGTCCCGCATGCGCCCAGGGGGTTTCAAGGGGGGGTCCCTCCGCACCCCCTGTGGCTTTGCCTCGCTCTACACCTTTGGCGTCCCCTCTTCCTCCTCCCTCGTCCAAGTGCCTGAGGGTGTCTTGGGATGAGGATTTGTTGTCAGAGGAGCGTGTAAGCCTGGATGAGAACCCAGACCCTCGTTTGTATCCCATCCAGGATGGGGATGGGGCTACCTTGAAGTTGCCAGTTGTGGATGCGGTGGTCTCGGCAACTGCTAAGTGGCATACCATGCCTGGTGAGGGCGGTTCTGCCTTCCGGGACTCTGAGGAGCGTAAGTTGGAGACCATTCTTAAACAGAATTTTGATGTCACGACTATTTGTGGGGGGGCTGGTGGCTCACGCCGTTTTTCTGTGGGCCGAGCGTGTCCTGGATCGTGAGTCTGATGACTGGTCCTTGGTGGATCAAGAGGTGGCAAACATTGAGATGGCTACCTTGTTCCTCTCGGATGCCCTTTATGACTCTATGTTTCTATGATGTCTGCCAAGTCTATGGCTTTTGGAGTGGCCATGCGTTGTACCTTGTGGCTTCACGCTTGGTCGGCAGATGCCGCGTCCAAAACTAAGCTCACAAAATTTCGCTTTCGGGGGTCCTTTTTATCTGGAGAAGATTTGGATAAGTTGGTTCAGACTTTGATGGACTCTAAAGTGCCCCGCCTGCCTGAGGACCTTGCCTTCCCGGAGGCTCTGGGTAATACTGCCCTGGGGTGTTTGCGGGAGTTCCGCTGCTACTGCCCTGAGAGTGGGGCTGCTATTTCTCCGGCTTCGAGATTTTCCCAGGGTCGTTTTTATCAGTGCATGCAGTCCTTTCGGGGAGCCTGTCAGGGGGCTGGGAATCTCTCCACCGTTTCCCCTGCTGACCAATGACTCCTGGTTTGTTTGTTTTTTTTCAAATTCTTTATTCATTTTTTCATCTTATAACAAGTACACAATATTATATCATTTAAAACTTTTACACATCACTTGAACTTCTTTCTATTGTCCTCGTAAGTGCATAAAATTTATTCCCTCCCCACCCACCCTTCCCTCAAATATTTCAATCAAAAATATCATAAATATTGTATTCTTAATTATTGATGAAACCTATAAAATAGAACATTATACCATCCCCCTCCCCCCTATATATAAAATAACTGTCAGTGGAAAATGATGTCTAATTGACCAATGACTCCTTGCTGATGCCCCCTTTGGTTCTGTTGAGTGCCTGGCTGTGCAAGTTTTTTTCCCAAATGGGCTGAGATCATGTCCGATCAGTGGGTCCTGGAAGTGGTGCGAGATGGATATGCTCTGGAGTTTGCCCGCTCTCTGCCAGATCATTTCTAGCTTCTCCATGTCAGATGGCATGGTAGACGCAGGCCTTTCGCCAGACCCTTCAATGCTTGCTAGATCTCCAAGCAGTTGGTCCAGTATCCCCTCAGGAGTGTGACACTCAATTTACTTTGTGGAGCCCAAGAAGGAGGAGACCTTTTGGCCCATCTTAGATTTAAAGGGGGTCAACAGGGCTCTCAATATTCCCTATTTTTGCATGGAGACGCTGTAGTCTGTCATTCTGGTGGTTCAGCCAGTGGAGTATATGACTTTTCTCGATTTGATGGAGGCCTACTTGCATGTTCCAATTCAGGCCTCCCATCAGCGCTTCCTTCGCTTTGTGATCTTGGGTCAGCACTATCAGTTCTGTGTGCTTCCTTTTGGTCTAGGCATGGCTCCCCGGACGTTCACCAAGGTTATGGTGGTCATCGCAGCGGCCTTGCGGACACAGGGCATTCTGGTGCACCCCTACCTGAACGACTAGTTGATTTGTGCAAAGTTGTTTCAGGAGAGTACCGGGTCACGGCTTGGGTGGTGGAGTTCCTTCAGTCGCTGGGGTAGGTGGTCAACCTTTCCAAAAGTTGGTTGGCCCCATCTCAGCATCTGGAGTACCTTGGGGTTCTATTAGACACCTCCTTGGGGAAGGACTTCCTCCCAGAGGTCCGGGTAAGCAAATTGCAATCTAATTCGCCTGCTTATGGTGTCCTGGTGTCCTCGGGTACAGGATTTCCTCCAAGTCTTGGAGTCGATGGCGGCTTCCCTAGATGTGGTGAGGTGGGCGCAGGCCCACATGCGTCCCCTTCAGTATGCTCTGCTTCGGAGGTGGTCGCCCTAAAGGCAGTCTGGATCTCCCTGTTCCTCTGCAGGGCTTGGCACGCTGCAGTCTTCGTTGGTGGCTCCAGACCGCCTCTCTTGTTCAGAGGACGAGTATAGATGAACTACAGTGGACAGTGCTTCTAACAGATGTCAGTCTTCTCAGTTGGGGAGCTCAGTGTCTAGCTCGCTTAGCTCAGGGCACCTGGTCCACGGAGGAGGTGTCTTGGTCGATCAATGTTCTGGAGACCAAAGCCGTCCATTTGGCGCTGTTAGTCTTTTGCTCCTTTTTGACGGGCAAGTCAGTCAGGATTCTGTACGACAATGCCATGACAGTGGCCTATGTCAATAGTCAGGGGGGCACCAAGAGCACTCAGGTGGTGCAGGAGGTGGCTCTGCTCATGGTCTGGGCAGAGTCTCACCTTCAGGACATCTCCGCCTACCACATAGCCGGAGTGGAAAATGTTCAAGCGGACTTCCTCAGTTGTCACGTGCTAGATCCTGGAGAGTGGTGTCTAAGTCACATGGCCTTTCAGTTGATAGTGCAGTCTTGGGGTCAGCTCCTCATGGACCTGTTGGCCATGAGTGTCAACGCCAAACCACCCCGTTTCTTCAGTCGTCGCAGAGATGGTCAGGCCGAGGGCCTGGATGCTCTGGTTCAACCATGGCCAACGGAGGGGCTGTTGTATGTGTTTCCTCCGTGGCCATTAGTGGGCAGTGTTCTACTCTGCATTGTTCATCACCCAGGCCTGATGGTTCTAGTGGCTCCGGATGTGCCCCGACGTCTGTGTTAAGTGGATCTGGTGTGGCATCTGGTGTCAGATTCTCTTCCTTTGCCTCTTTCATCCGATCTTCTGACTCAGCCCCATTTCCATGTTCGATCTGGGTCCCTTTTGTCTTACAGCTTGGCTCTTGAAAGGGAACGCCTAGGTAAGAAGGGATATTCCGATAATGTGATCTCCACCCTCTTGGGGTCCCGGAGACTTTCTACATCTCAGATCTATGTGCGGGTTTGGCGTACCTTTGAGGGCTAGTGTGGGGCGTGTAGAGTGGTCTCTTTTCGCGCTTCCCTGCCTAACATCTTGGAGTTCTTGTAGGATAGCCTGGACAGGGGCCTGCCTTGGTCTTCTCTCCAGGTTCAGTTGGCGGCTTTGCCAGCCTTTCGTGGGTTGTTATGAGGTCAGCGGCTGACTACTGTTCCTGATCTCGTTTACTTCTTATGGGCAGCCAAAAGCCTCCCTTGCAGCCATCAGTTCCATATTGGGATTTGAATCGTCCTGTCCGGGGTGGTGCGCCCCCCCACCCCCCCATTTTGAGCCTGCTCGTTGAAGGACCTTACTCTTAAGGAACATAAGAAAATAAGGATTGTCACTGCTGGGTCAAACTAGTGGTCCATTGTGCCCAGCAGCCCGCTCACGCGGCAGCCCTTAGGTCAAAGACTAGTGCCCTAACTGAGATTAGCCTTGCCTGCGTACGTTCCTATTCAGCAGGAATTTGTCTAACTTTGTCTTGAATCCCTGAAGGGTGTTTTCCCCTATAACAGCCTCCGGAAGAGCATTCCAGTTTTCTACCACTCTCTACCTTGGAGAGGGTGAACAACCTGTCTTTATCTACTAAGTCTATTCCCTTCATTATCTTGAATGTTTCGATCATGTACCCTCTGTCTCCTGTTTCAATGGAAAAGAGGCCCAGTTTCTCTAATCTCTTGCTGTACGGCAAGTCTTCCAGCCCCTTAACCATTTTAGTCGCTCTTCTCTGGATCCTTTCGAGTAGTACTGTGTCCTTCATGTATGGTGACCAGTGCTGGATGCAGTATTCCAGGTGAGGGCGTACCATGGCTCAGTACAGCGGCATGATAACCTTTTCCGATCTGTTCATGATCCCCCTTCTTAATCATTCCTAGCATTCTGTTCACCCTTTTCGCCGCACATTGCGCGGACAGCTTTATCGACTTGTCGACCAGAACTCCCATGTCTCTTTCCTGGGGGGGTCTCCAAGTACTGCACTGGACATCCTGTATTCGTGTATAAGATTTTTGTGACCGACATGCATCACCTTACACTTATCCACGTTGAACCTCATTTGCCATGTCACAGCCCATTTTTTGAATGTGTTTGTCAAGTTGCTGGTCTTTACAATCCTCCTGGTGGCTATTACTTCTGCTAGATGTGTTTCGGAGCTGCAGGCTCTCTCTTGTAGGTCTCCCTTCCTGGAGTTTTTAGGGAGCGGGTAGTGTTGAGGCTTGTCCCTTCCTTTCTGCCAAAGGTAGTTTCTCCTTTTCATGTCAATCAAGCAGTGGTCTTCCCAGTGTTGGATAGTCGAGAGGGTTCTTCTGAGCAGAAACTGTTGTTGGGGTCTTCGCTTTTATGTGCAGAGGACCCAGGAGTTCAGGAAATCAGATCATTTCTTTATCCATTTTGTGGGTCCTCATAAGGGGGATGGCGCTTCTAAGGCTACCATTGCATGTTGGATCAAAGAGACTATTGCGTCCGCATATCTTCTTCAGAAAAAGCCTGTTCCGGAATTTCTCAAGGCTCATTCCACTCGGGGTCAGGTGGTGTGTTGGGCTGAGTCATTGCTAGTACCTCCGATGGACATTTATAAGGCTTCTGTTTGGTCTTCCTTGCATTCCTTTGTTAGACACTACTGTATGGACGTTCAGGCGCGTCAATGAGGGAGAATAAGGAGGACGACCTTCATGAGAGACATTGGGTTAACTGAATTAAACTTACCCAAGCCTTATGAACAATGCAAAAAGTGCTTAGTTTTCTGTCAGGCACAAATAATACTTTTGCAGGAGGACTTCATCTCTGCCCTAGAAACTAGCAAATGCCTGCTGACTGACCGCATTAGATGTTCTGGGACTTTTCCAAGAAAGTGCTTGGGTCACAGGAAAACCAAACCACATGAATCTAGGTCAAAATGACTTGCAAAAAGAAAACCAAACCACATGAATCTAGGTCAAAATTACTTACCAGAAGTCATACTAACAGCAAGTGAAAAGAGCTGACGGCAGGGAGCACAGAGAGGAGCAGGGAGAAGGAGGAGACTAGTAAGGAGAAAAGAAGTGTAGAAAAAAGCAAAAACCACCAACGGGGAGCAGAGAGAGCAGGCAGGAAGGAGCAGGAAGCTAGGGGCAGCGGCGAGAGTAAGCTCTACCCACTCCCATCGCATCAACAGTCACCGCCCAAACTCCCCCATAAAAGGGGAGGAGCCAATGGCGCGCAGCAAAGGCACTCGCCTTAGCGAGAGCGCCATTGCGAAGAGCCTTAAGAAGGGCAGACTCACCACACCAACGGACACCAAGGAAGGACAATCGAGGTAAGGAAGCCAACAAATAACACAGCTAAATAGCCGAACAAGTACATAAAAACAAAGCAGACACAGAGGACACATAGATAAGTAACAACAGCAGGGCACCAACAAACACAGAACACCACAACACTAGTCAACACTAGACAAACACGGCACATTAGGAGTGGATACAGGGAAAACCATATAACTAGGAAATAGAGAAGTAGCAAGCAGCAGGCACAGAAGAGAAGACACACTCACACAAGCAAAAAGGAACCAGTGAAATAAGAGAGTACTCCAGAAAGGCGGACAGCAATGGAAGCAGAGGGAATCCAGAAGACGAGCTTTCCAGTGTTATGCACAGACTGTCATATGTATGACTACCTCCCCTCCGGGAGGCAGTCATGAATCGGTTCAGCGGACGGCCACCAGGATGATCTCGGGGCTCAAGGGTCTCTCGTATGAAGAGAGACTGAACAAATTGCAGCTCTACACTCTTGAGGAACGTAGGGAGAGGGGAGACATGATCGAAACATTTAAGTACCTCACGGGACGTGTCGAAGTGGAAGATGATATTTTCTTTCTCAAGGGACCCTCGGCCACAAGAGGGCACCCGCTCAAACTCAGGGGCAGAAAATTTCATGGCAACACCAGAAAGTATTTCTTCACAGAGAGAGTGGTTGATCATTGGAACAAGCTTCCAGTGCAGGTGATCGAGGCAGACAGCGTGCCAGACTTTAAGAATAAATGGGATACCCATGTGGGATCCCTACGAGGGTCAAGATAAGGAAATTGGGTCATTAGGGCATAGACAGGGGGTGGGTAAGCAGAGTGGGCAGACTTGATGGGCTGTAGCCCTTTTCTGCCGTCATCTTCTATGTTTCTATGGTGTCAGGAGCTGAAAAACTTGAAGAGAGAAGTCAGGCAACTGAAGGACAGGATTCATGAGCTGGAAGGACTCTACCTCACAGAAGACCCACTCAGATCAGTGGAGGACTTCATGAGAGGGAGGCACATTGAGGAAGAAGTCAGAGAACTCGAGGAATTCATTGAGGAGGCCTACAGGAGGAGGGTGGAAGAACACGAACATCAGAGGAAAGATGAAGACACACCAACATGGAAGGGAGAATAAGTGGAAGATGACTCCAAGGAAGATACCCACAGAGGAATCCCGTAGGAAGGAGAGGAATGGTCTAGTCCAGGGGTGCCCACACTTTATGGGCTTGCGAGCTA
Organism: Geotrypetes seraphini; assembly: GCF_902459505.1. Taxonomy (NCBI): domain Eukaryota; kingdom Metazoa; phylum Chordata; class Amphibia; order Gymnophiona; family Dermophiidae; genus Geotrypetes; species Geotrypetes seraphini. The sequence continues at coordinate 192,380,351 of NC_047090.1, read as the reverse complement.
CTTTTATAATGACTAAGTCAAAATGATCTACCAACAATAAAATTAAAAAAAAACACAAAGCACACTGAAAGGCAGAGAAAATGTTAATTATTCATATTCCGGGTTTTTTCAAAGAGGTCACGGCAGATGACTATATGCAATGTCACCTCAGTAACAAAATACAAAAATAGACAAATACACCCCCTCCCTTTTTACTAAACCACAATAGTAGGTTTTAGCACGGAGTTACGCTGAATGCCTCGTGCTGCTCTCAATGCTTATAGGCTCCCTGCACTAAAAAACGCTATTGCGGTTTAGTAAAAGGGAGCCATAGTGCAAAATATAGCAGATATAAATTCTCAAAACCGACACATTTTGATCACTAAATTGAAAATAAAATCATTTTTCCTACCTTTGCTGTTTGGTGATTTCATGAGTCTCTGGTTGCACTTTCTTCTTCTGACTGTGCATTCAATCTTTCTTCCTTTCTTTCAGCCTCCTGTATGTTTCCTCTCCTCCAGACCTCATTCTCTCCCCCAACTTTTTCTTTCTGTCTCCCTGTTCCCCCTTCTTTCTGTCTCCCTGTCTGCCCCCTTTCTTTCTTTCTCCGTGCCCTTCCCCAAGCCACTCAGTTTGCTGCCACCGCTATCGGGGAACAGCCCCCAAGCCACCGCCATCCCAAGCTTTCCCTGCAGAAGCGTCGCGCTGACCAGCATTCCGCTCCCTGACGTCAATTCTGACGTAGGAGAGGAAGTTCCTGACTAACAAGACATTTCTCCTCATTCCATCCAGCCTGAGCCCCATCTCTCCTTGATCCAGCATTTCCCTTCTGTGTCTGTCAGAATTACCATTCCACCTATTTTCCAGCATCACCTTTCTTTGTGTCCATCTCACCTATATCCCTATCTCACCACTTTTTCAGAATCTTCATTTGTCTCTGTCCTTGTCTTTACCCCATGTTCACCATTTGCCCTTTCAATGTCTTTATCTCCCCCCCCCACACTTTTTCAGCATTACTTCTATGTCTCTATTTCACCTCCTCTTCATGTCCCCTCTGTATCTCTATCCTTATTCAGTAGGTCCTACTTACTCTTTCTCTTCTTTGTGTCACTATCTCCATTTTCAGCTTTCCCCCCTTTTCCTTTGTTAATGTACCCTGTAGCCAGAATCTTTCCACCCTCCCTCCACTCCGGCCCAGCCCAGTATGAAATATTTCCTTTTGTTTCCCTCCCCTCTCTCTTCTGCTCCCTCACCCCCGAGTCCTGCATCTGGCCCTCTCCCTTCTACCTGCACCTGGCAAAACCCCCCTGCTCCGCAGCTCTCTTAAGCAACTTGTCAGCAGCGGTGATCAAGACAAGCTGCCGACATCGAGGCCTTCCCTCTACGAGTCCCGCCTTTGTGGAAAAAGGAAGTTAAAACAAGCGGGACTCGCAGAGGGTAGGCCCCGACGTCAGAAGCTTGTGTCGATCGCTGCTGCTGAGTTGCCGAAGAGAGCCGCGGAGCAGGGGGTATGGCCGGAAGTAGGTAGAAGGGAGAGGGCTGCTGGAAGAGGTAGAAGTTCCGGAGTATGACACCGACCCGGGCCAGGATGATTTCTTTTTCAGGCTGTTGCTGCTGCCGCCGCCACGCCACCACGCCCCCCTCCCCCCCGAAATGACAAAAACAGCCTAATGCCCGACGTCGGGGAGAAGAAGGCTGATAGGCCCGGTAGATCGGGATGGCAACACGAGTCTATCACAGAGCCCGGGATGGGCTCTGCGATCGATTCGTGTTGCCTTCCTGAGCTACCGGTTGATCGCGATCGACGCGTTGGGCACCCCTGGTCTAGTCAATGCCCAGAAGCAGCAGCTAAGCACACCGAGGACATAGAAGAAGAAGCAGCGAAGCACTCCGAGGACATAGACCTATGACCGGAGCGAAAACTGAAGAAGGAAAAGTCTGCAATCCTAGTGGGAGACTCAATCATTAGGCAAGTAGACAGACACATAGCAGGCGGGAGAGAGGATCGACTGGTGACCTGCCTCCCAGGAGCGAGAACAAAGGACATCGTGGACAAAATTGGAAAGATCCTAGAAGGAGCAGAGATAGAAGAGACTACAGTGATGATCCACATCGGGACAAATGATGTCAGCAGGAGGGACTACAGTAGAAGTGCACTGATAGAACAGTTCAAGATTCTGGGAAGGAAGTTGAAGATGAGGACTCAGAAGATAGCGTTTTCAGAGATCCTACCAGTACCAAGGGCAGATGTGAAGAAGCAGACGGAACTACAATCAATAAATGCATGGATGAGGAGATGGTGTGAGGAAGAAGTGTTCCACTTCGTGAGGAACTGGACAACGTTTTGGGGCAAGAGTAAGCTCTTCAGGAGAGATGGACTGCACCTGAGCGCAGCAGGAACTAGACTTCTAGCAAACAATGTCAGGAGAGGAATAGAACAGGCTTTAAACTAAGAAGAAGGGGAAAGCAGACAGTTGACCAAGAGTCGACGTTTCGGAAGAAGGTATCCGTGAAGATACTAAGTGGGGAAAATGCTGGGAAGAAATAACGGGCAAAACACAGGAGATAAGTGATCCAGAAGAGGAGGATAAGAGGATAGTAGCACAGGAGAAGAAAATAAAGATCAAACCACAGGGAAAGGAAACGAAGACAAAAAAATACCAGGACTTAAATTGCATATATACTAATGCAAGGAGCCTAAGGAACAAAATGGGGGAATTAGAAGTCGTGGCCAAAATTGAGAACCTAGACATCATTAGGGTCTCCGAAACATGATGGAATGAAGAAAACAAATGGGATATAGCACTGCCAGGGTACAAACTCTATCGCAAGGACAGGACAGATCAGAAAGGAGGAGGAATAACTGTATACATAAAAGAAAGCATACACTCGACCAGAGTGGACACAGCTGCGACGACCAACAAATTGGAATCGCTATGGGTTAAAATACCGGGAAGGAAAGGGCCCGAGCTAAAGATGGGCCTGTACTATCATCCACCTGGGCAAACCGAAGCTACTGATGAGGAAATGGAAGCCGAGATGAAACGAGAATGCAAAAGCGGTAACACGATCATTATGGGAGACTTCAACTATCTTGGGATAGACTGGAGTCTTGGAAACTCAAAATGCGCTAGGGAGACTGGATTCCTGGAGGCTATACAGGACTGCTTCATGGATCAGCTTGTCAGAGAACCGACGAGAGGGAATGCCACTTTGGATCTAATCCTTAATGGGCTAAGACACAGTTCTTCAACCGCCGGTCCGCGGACCGGTACCGGTCTGCAGGAAATTTTTGCCGGTCCGCACAGGACCGGCAAGATTGACTCATTTGAACTTCCTGCCGGTCTGCGCAGGACCGGCAAGATCAGCATCGGAAGCGTGCGCTGGGCCGGAGAGATCTTGGGGAGCCTCCGACAGTGGCTTTCTCCCCTCTCTGCAGCTCTCCTTTACTTCCCAGCGCAGCGATTCACGAAGGCAGCCTCGGGGCTTTTGCTGAGTCGCGGCTGCCTCTGATGATGCAACTTCCTCTTTCCTCAGAGGCGGCGCGACACAACAAAGGACCCGAGGCTGCCTTCGTGAATCGCTGCGCTGGGAAGTAAGAAGAGCTGCTGGGAGGGGAGAAAACCACTATCAGTCTGGGAAGCTGCTGGGCAGGGGAAAAAAAGGGACAGCTGCTACTGGAAAGGGAGAAGGAGAGATGCTTCTGGGAGGGGAGGAGGGAAAGGAATCTGGGAAGCTGCTGGGCCAGGAAAAAAAAGGGACAGCTGCTACTGGAGAGGGAGAAGGAGAAGGAGAGATGCATCTGGGAGGGGAGGAGGGAAAGGAATCTGGGAAACTGCTGGGCCAGGAAAAAAAAGGACAGCTGCTACTGGAGAGGGAGAAGAAGGAGAGATGCTTCTGGGAGGGGAGGAGGGAAAGGAATCTGGAAGCTGCTGGGCTAGGAAAAAAAGGGACAGCTGCTACTGGAGAGGGAGAAGGAGACGGAGAGATGCTTCTGGGAGGGGAGGAGGGAAAGGAATCTGGGAAGCTGCTGGGCCAGGAAAAAAAAGGACAGCTGCTACTGGAGAGGGAGAAGAAGGAGAGATGCTTCTGGGAGGGGAGGAGGGAAAGGAATCTGGGAAGCTGCTGGGCTAGGAAAAAAAGGGACAGCTGCTACTGGAGAGGGAGAAGGAGACGGAGAGATGCTTCTGGGAGGGGAGGAGGGAAAGGAATCTGGGAAGCTGCTGGGCCAGGAAAAAAAAGGACAGCTGCTACTGGAGAGGGAGAAAAAGGAGAGATGCTTCTGGGAGGGGAGGAGGGAAAGGAATCTGGGAAGCTGCTGGGCTAGGAAAAAAAGGGACAGCTGCTACTGGAGAGGGAGAAGGAGACGGAGAGATGCTTCTGGGAGGGGAGGAGGGAAAGGAATCTGGGAAGCTGCTGGGCAAGGAAAAAAAGGTACAGCTGCTACTGGAGAGGGAGAAGGAGAGATGCTTCTGGGAGGGGAGGAGGGAAAGGAATCTGGGAAGCTGCTGGGCAAGGAAAAAAAAAGGGACAGCTGCTACTGGAGAGGGAGACGGAGAGATGCTGCTGGGAGGGGAGGAAGGGAAGAGAGTTACTGCTGGACAGGAGGAGGAGGGAAGGGAGAATGAAAAAAGGAAGGAAACAGCTGGCAGAGAGATTAGAGGAGGGGAAGGGGAGACACAGGCATGAGAAAGTAGAGAGATTGATGATAGGAAGGGGTCAGCAGAAAAATAAGCAGAGGGACAACGATGATAGATCTGGTGTAGGAGAGATAAAAATGAAGAGAGCAGTGAAGCTGGAATGAATCATGTAAATAGGAGAGAGGGGCACAAGCTGGATGGAAAGGGGAGAGGGACATAGAAAGAAGACAGATACCATATGGAAGGGGGAGAGGACAGATAGTGGATGGAAGGGGCAGATGCTGGATTGAAGAGACAGAGAGGGCATACGCTGGAAGGAAGAGAGTGAAAAAAAGATTGAAAGCAGAAACCAGAGACGACAAAAGGTAGAAAAAAATAATTTTATTTCTATTTTGTGATTAGAATATATCAGATTTGAAATATATATCCTGCTAGAGCTGGTGTTAGACATAACTGGGGACTGCAAAACCCAGGCAGTGCTTCTTTAGCTTACAGCTGGCTTAGGGCGCTCTCTGACGAGGGGGGCAGTTGCCCTAGTTGCACTCCCCTAAAACTATTCCTGTCATGTGTTACTTCAGTATTCTGTTAGCATGATATTTCTGTGTAGCATTCTGTAATAATTTGGCTTGTTCAGTTTTCTTGATAGTAGAGGGGATATATGTGAAGGGGAGGGGAGACAGGGGTTTTGTTGATCCTTGCACTGAATTATTTGTATTTATAAAATGACAATTCTACAGAATATTGTTTCTTTTTATACTTTAATAAAATACATTCAATATAAAATCATAACTGAGGCTTGTGTGGATGGGATCAGATGATTTGTGGGGACCGAGCTCGCGGAGATGGGGCGGAAACGGGATTTTTAAATTTTAGTCCTAGTAGTTTGCCGGTCCACAAAATAATTATTTTTTTTCTGCCGGTCCACGGGTGTAAAAAGGTTGAAGAACACTGGGCTAAGAGGACCTGCAAAGGAAGTGGAAGTAGTGGAACCGTTGGGAAACAGCGATCACAATATGATCAAGTTCAGAGTTGAAGTAGGAATACCGAAAGGAAAGAGAACCACAGCGACAACTTTTAACTTCAAGAAAGGAAACTATGAAGTGATGAGGGTAATGGTAAGGAAGAAACTTAGGAACAGCATAAAGAAATGACAGACTGTAGAGCAAGCCTGGTCTTTATTCAAGGACACGGTGAGCGAGGCGCAAAATCTGTATATCCCCAGATTTAGAAAAGGGTGCAAAAAGAGCTGAACAAAAGACCCGGCGTGGATAACTAAAGAAGTGAAGAAAGCGATAGGTGATAAGAATTCATTCAAGAAATGGAAAAAGGAGAGAACTGGAAAGAACACAGGAAGTATCAAAAAGAATGTCACCTTGTGGTTAGAAAAGCAAAAAGAGAATATGAAGAGAGGCTAGCTAGGGAATCACAAAATTTCAAACCATTCTTCAGATATGTTAAAGGGAAACAGCTGGCTAGGGAGGAGGTGGGACCGCTGGATGATGGAAATAGAAAGGGAGTGGTGAAGGAGGAGAAAGAAGTGGCGGAAAGACTAAACATGTTCTTTTCGTCAGTATTTACAAAAGAGGACACATCCAACATACCGGAATCTGAATAAATCTTCAAAGAAGACCAAGCAGAAAAATTAACATCCATGGAAGTAAGCATTGAAGACGTACACAGGCAGATAGAAAAATTAAAAACTGACAAATCACCGGGCCCGGACGGAATCCACCCTAGGGTACTGAAAGAATTAAAGGAGGAAATAGCAGAACTACTACAGCAGGTTTGTTATAGTCAAATATATTTTATTGAGCTCAACAAGAATACAACAGTAGTAAACAAATGCAAGAAAAACAAGCTCATTATATCCAATAATCCATGACAACAACCCAGATACCCAATCCCCCAAACCATCCCTCCCCTCATCCCCCACCCTGGTCCTCCTAAGTACAACCCCATAATAATCCAGAACAGGATACAAAGTACAAAAATAGACAAATAGAGCAAATAATGAAAAAACAATGAAAATACAAGATATCAGCAATTAAGTAAATGGCTACGAGCCACGGGAGTCATAGTAGTCCAAAAAGGTTCCCAGGTACGTTGAAAAACATGCCCTGAGAGGGAAGAAAAATCTCGGACATCCCGAAGTTTCCACATCAAGAGAGTAATCATCCGGCATCTCCAGAGTGAGTAATCCGGCGCATCTCCATCAAACCATTTGAGTAAGATACATTTTAAGGCAATAAGAAATGTCCACTTGAGGAAGGCAGCCACCCCCGGTTTCTGGGGGGGGAAATGGGTTTCTTTGCCAAATAATAACACAGGAGAACGTATAATGGTAATGGACCAAATGCACTCCACAAAAAGAAAAAACAGCATCCCAAAATGAGCAAATAGTGGGGCAGGTCCAGAACATATGTCCCAGGCCCGCCTCAAGGGCTTGACAGCAAAGACAATCAGCGGACTCACGAAATCCGGAGAGATAAGCCCTCCTAGGAGAAATATATAAACAAAGGACTAACTTGTAATGTTGCTTCCAAAAGATGGTATATTTACGATAAGCAGGTAATCTACGTACAGCATGTAAAATCACATCATCAGATAAGTCCACAGCAAGGTCACGAGCCCAAGCATCTCGTAATTTAATATGATCAAGCAAGAGGGACTCATCCTTCTGATGACAATGATGAAATTTAAGGGGAACAGAAAGCTGAGAACCAATTGTGAAGGCCATGGATAACAACTCCTGACAAGAAGTTATTAAGGAGTCAAAGGGTAGAGAATTAAGGTAATGGTGAATTTACATATAAGCAAAATAATGAGCGAAGGACCGGATCTACAGCAGCTTTGTAATCTATCCCTGAAAACAGGCTTGATCCCGGAGGATTGGAAGATAGCCAATGTAATGCCCATCTTTAAAAAGGGTTTGAGAGGTGACCCGGAGAACTACAGACCGATAAGTCTGACCTCGGTTCCGTGGAAAATGGCGGAAGCGTTGATATGTATGTAATCCATTGGCTCAATTTGCTGTCATTTTACTATATGTAAGCTGACTTTTGTTTATTATTAATCTAATCTAATCTAAACCTTAAGTTTATATATCGCATCATCTCCATGAGTATGGAGCTCGACACGGTTTACAAGAACTTAAATAATAGGTAGAGAAGAAGAAAAATGTTTACATGAACTTATGTGTAGAAGGGAGGAGAAAAAGGGGGGGAGGATAGAGTTACAATTTGATGAAAAGCCAAGTTTTCAGTTAATGAATCTATATTTTATACAGCAATTGGGTCGTCGGTGTGAGGTCATTCAAATTACATTGGAGGTTTAGCAGCGCCTTAATCGGGACGCGGTGTTCAGTGAGCGTGTTCTGGTGTCAGCCCTTAGGGGGGTCACACCCATGATGGGGCATGCTTTGGTACATCCCGCTTGTAAGAAATCTATACTGGTCTGGAGAGTTGCTAAAGAAAGAGAAATTAGGTTATTACCTGCTAATTTACTTTTTTAGCCTCTCCAGACCCCACCGTCTCTTGTTGTTTTCTAGTGGCTGTTGCGTGGGCAGATTTTGGTTTTTCTGAAGGTTCTAGTATTTTTCTAGGACTGGGGAGAATTGAAGAACAGTGGCTGTGGCTCGGCTGACATAACTGGCGAGCTGTGGGGGACATTTTCTTGCTGGGATCTCTCCTTTGTATTTTGCAACAGCATTTGGTTATATTAGTTGTTACTCCTGTTTGGAGTCTTGTTTCTTTCTGTTTCTAGTTCTTAGTTCTGCTTGGCTATTCGGCAGACTGATAGGAATAGGGAAGGTACCTTTTATGTACTATTCCACAGTTTTGTTTGTCTGCACCTGCTGGTAATGGTGCGATATATACCCGCTTGTAAGATACCTATACTGGTCTGGAGAGGCTAAAAGAAAGTAAATTAGCAGGTAAGAACCTACTCTCTCCTTCACCTAACTCCCCCACTCATGACCGATGGAGTTCAAAGAAAGTATATTAGTACTAGATCCCAGTATGTGTCACGTTAGGACAAAAATTTGAAAAATCTTCCTCTGTAACTTTGCCAAATTTAACCTGTAAACTGTACATTATGTATGGTATTAGATCTCTAGTGTATGTCAAGTTAGGATAAAAACTGGTGTCAAAAAAACAACCACCCCAACAACTTACACTGTAAGGATAACTATGGCAAATTGTAACCTGTAAACTCTATATTAGACCCTTTGTATCCCAACTATGCTAAGTTGTGATCTGTTAACTATATATTATGTCGGTTTACCTGTAACTCGTTCTGAGCTCTTTGGAGGAAAATAAATAAATAGATGCCCTTCAAAGCGCTCTGCTCTGCTCGAACAAATAGTGTTGGAACCAATGAGAGAAGGGCCAACATTAGATCCAGTGCTCACAAATTGAGAAAGTGTATCTAATGTGTGGGTGGGTGCCCACTTTGGTAACAGTGATCTTCATATGGTAAGGTTGCAGGCACCCTGGAATAGGACAGCCAACTCTGTTAGGTAGTCAGGACCTTAAAGGCAGTTATGCCTATTTAAACTTGATCCGATGTAATTTCATGTAGTAAGACTTTAGGTGTTCCGATTTCCATAGTCTGTATGAGTCTTATTGCTGCATTTTGAACTAGTTGTAGATGCGATAGCAATGTTTTAGAGCAAAGAACTAGTGCTACATTACAGTAGTCTAGTCTAGATAGGCTTAGGGAATGCACTAAAATTTGGAAAGCTGGATCTTAGCTTTCTTATCACCTGCTTGGCTCTTCGGATCTTGTCTTTTTCTGTCCACTTGTCTGGTCTGCTTTCTTCTACTCTGGCCCGTTAGGGAAGGTCCTGCTTTCGGCTGCCTCTAGTTACAGCCATCAACTCCTTTTTTTCTCAGGTAATTCTGGACTGGTTTAATGACAGGCCACTCCAGAGACCAGCTTACTGCTCTTCAGGACTGTTTTCTGTTGGGTTTGTTTTTGTTTTATCTTCATTTTTTCTATTTTAGCTTGATTGTAATTATATATTCTTTATTTTATTTTTTTAATGTAACCTTTATTATCCCAGGACAAGCAGGCAGGTATTCTCACTAGTGGGTGATGTCATCCGACAGAGCCCCGATACGGACATCTTGCAAGCATGTCTTGCTTGAAGAAACTCAGAAGTTTCGAGATGCCCGCACCGCGCATGCGCCAGTGCCTTCCCGCCCGATGCTCCGGGCGTGTCTCCTCAGTTCAGTTCTTTTTCTTCCGCGGAGCTGAGAAGTCTATCTTCAATTTGCGCCCATTGAATATCTTTTTTGCCTTCTTTTTGCCGCGGGTTGAGTTCTTTTGGGCTCTCCTGTGCGTTTATTTCTTTCATTTCTTTTTTCAAAAATTTTTTTTCTTCCGCGCCTTCGACCTTGCGGCGGAGCTTTTTCGGCCTATGTCCCGGCCGATTACCGGTTTCAAAAAGTGTAGCAAGTGCCAGCGCGCGATTTCGCTCACGGACCCTCATCGACGCTGCTTACAGTGTCTGGGACCGGATCACTTTCCGAAATCGTGCCGGCCTTGCTCCACTCTGACGGCGAGAGCGTTTAAGCGCCGCTGTCTGCTCTGGGAGTCCATGTTCAAGATGGATGCTTCGTCTGCGCCTGCAGCTTCGACATCGACGGGGGCTTCGACTTCTTCAGCGAAGCCCGCTACCTCCCCAGCTGCTTCGGGCCTTCTGAAACCGGCGTCATTCACCCCGGTTTCGGCCCCGACTTCGGCGCCGGTGCCTTCCTCCGTTCCCTCGGAGCAGGTCTCGACCCCTACAGTTCCACCAGTGGTGCTCAAGGTGCCGAAAGCTGGCAAGCAGAAGCACTCTGCACCTAAAGAGCGCGGAGACCGTGCGGAAGGGCCCCCTTTTGGTGCGGATCCCTCCATATCGGCTTCGCTGCGGTCCATTCTGGAGGCTCAGTTCGTTGAGCTCATGCAAACCATGGGGCCTCGTCTGATTGCCAACATCCAGGGTGACCTCCCAGCTTCGGCTTCGAGGGGCGGACCACCCCCTCCTCCTCCTCCACGCTGCACGACCTCGTTGCTCGGTGAAGAGGAGCGGCGAGTGGTGTCTGGGTCCTCGAGGAGGTCCTCCGAGAATGCTATGCATCCTTTAGAACCGATCCCATCAAGGAGGGCTTCTCTTAGCGAGATGCCTCCTCTGGAGCCCATTCCCTCGAGGAAACCCTCGTTTAGTGACCTGCCTCCCTTGGAACCGATTACTCCGCCCCATGATTCAGTGTGGCGTCCACCTTCGGGGCCATCCAGTCCGGGGCATAGCAGGAAGCAGGACGAGTTCTTTCGAACTCCCTATCAAACCTGGGCGACGTCCAGAGAAGCACCGACTCTTCCACCTTTGAGATCGACGGCGTCGAGTCCGATCTGCTCCTTGGAAGCGTCTGACCCAGTCTCGCACAGAAGGACTCGCCCCTCCCGATGCCTGGAAGGAGATCATCGGTCCAGGCATTCTTCGAAGCATTCCTCTCGACACTCGACCGTCTCGCCTCAGAAGAAATTGCCTCGGCTGGGGTATGCTGCTTCGACTGGGTCTCCTCCTCCGGGCCCGGAGTTCGAGGACCCCGAAGTTTTCTACTCGTCCTGTTGTTCACAGGCCTCTTTGGAGCATGAGGCTTCGTCTTCCTCTAGTCTGTCTCGCGGACCGGCGACGGCGGACCAATTGTCCTTTTCATCGTTCCTCAGGCAGATGGCGGATGACTTGGACATTACTCTAGATGCGGGGTCTCGATATTCCAAAGAGTATCTCGATACCATGCACTTGCCTCGGCCTCCGGCGGAGTCCTTGCGGCTTCCCTTGCACAAGCTCCTCGACCAGACCTTCATGCGCTGCTTCGAGTCTCCTTACTCTATCCCTGCGGTCCCTGGCAAGTTAGATTCGCGGTACCGCACGGTACATCATAAAGGCTTCGAGGGTCCTCAGCTTTCGCACCAGTCCCTCCTGGTCGAAACCTCGCTCAAGCGGTCTCATCCTGGCCAGGTCTACGCTTTCGTACCTCCGGGCCGCGAGGGCAGAACCATGGATAAGTTTGGGCGACGCATCTATCAGAATTCGATGATGGCGTCTAGAGTCTTGAATTACAACTTCCACTTTGCAACCTACTTGGAATTTTTTCTACCTGTGCTTCGAAAGTTCACTCCATACATCGAATCCCAGGCTAGGTTTGAGTTTGAGGAAGTGGTTGCTTCGTTGTCCCAACTCCGACTTCAGTTGATGCAATCTGCCTATGATGCGTTCGAGCTCTCTGCCCGAGCGGCGGCTTGCTCGGTGGCGATGCGCCGGTTGGCCTGGTTGCGGACCATTGATATGGACCCGAATCTTCAGGACCGCCTGGCGAACATCCCGTGTGCTGGGGCGGATCTGTTTGACGAATCCATCGAGACTGTCACGAAGAAGTTGTCTGATCACGAAAAGTCCTTCCAATCAATCCTTCGGCCGAAGCCCAAGCCTCAACAGTCTCGACCTTCTCCTCCACCGTTGATTTATCAGAGGCGTTATCAGCCGAGGCAAACTCCTCCTGCGAGACAACCGGCGAAGCGTCAGCCTCCCCAGAAGGGTCAGCCCAAGTCTCAGTCGCCGGCTGTTCCTAAGACCACACAGCCTTTTTGACTGTATTGTCGAGGGCATAACCAACCTCGTTCTGCCTCCCCCTGTTTTTCCCATCGGAGGGCGCCTCCATCATTTTTATCATCGATGGGAGGCCATAACAACCGACCTCTGGGTCCTTACTATCATCAAAGAAGGATACTCTCTTCATTTCCATCGGGTCCCTCCGGACCACCCTCCAAGAGAGTATCCTTCCAACTTGACTCAGACCGCCCTTCTTCTCCAGGAAGCTCAGGCTTTGCTCCGGCTTCGGGCCGTGGAGCCGGGTCCCGACGGACCAACTGAACCAGGGGTTTTACTCCCGCTACTTCCTGGTTCCGAAGAAGACGGGCGATCTGCGACCCATTTTGGACCTCAGGGCCCTCAACAAATTCCTAGTCAAAGAGAGGTTTCGCATGCTAACGCTTGCTTCTCTCTACCCTCTCCTCGAGCAGAACGACTGGTTATGCTCTCTGGATCTCAAGGAGGCCTACACTCACATTCCCATTCATCCGGCCTCCCGCAAGTTCCTCAGATTTCGGGTGGGACATCTACATCTGCAGTATCGAGTGCTTCCATTCGGCCTGTCCTCGTCCCCCAGAGTCTTCACGAAGTGTCTGGTGGTGGTGGCCGCTGCTCTCCGGAACAGGGGTCTTCAGGTATTTCCCTACCTCGACGACTGGCTCATCAAGGCCCCGTCAGTTCCAAAGGTCATTTCGGCGACCTTGACCACGATCTGCTTCCTACAAAGCCTAGGCTTCGAGATCAATTTTCCCAAATCTCATCTGCAGCCTACCCAGTCCCTTCCCTTCATCGGGGCGGTCCTGGACACCATTCAGCTTCGAGCATTCCTTCCTCCTCAGCGCCTGGATGCTCTTCTTCGTCTCTGCCAGTCTGTGTCTTCTCGCCAGACTATCTCAGCGAGACACATGATGGTCCTCCTGGGCTACATGGCCTCTACAGTTCATGTGACCCCCTTTGCCAGGCTCCACCTCAGAACTCCTCAGTGGACCCTAGCTTCTCAATGGACTCAAGTGTCAGACCCGTTGACTCGACACATCATAGTCACTCCTGCTCTTCGGCAGTCTCTACTTTGGTGGATGACCTCTTCGAATCTATCCAGAGGTTTGCTGTTTCACACTCCTCCTCATCAGAAGGTTCTCACAACCGATTCCTCGAACTATGCCTGGGGGGCTCATCTGGATGGGCTTCGCACTCAGGGATTCTGGACCAGTGCGGACCGCCTCCATCAGATCAATCTTCTGGAGCTCAGAGCCATCTTCTATGCTCTTCAGGCTTTTCAACATCTGCTTCACGACATGGTAGTCCTCATCCGTACAAACAACCAGGTCGCCATGTATTATGTGAACAAGCAGGGGGGCACGGGATCGGCCTCCCTCTGCCAGGAAGCTCTCAGAGTCTGGGATTGGGCAATTTGCCACAATGCCTTCCTCAAGGCTGTCTACATTCAGGGGAAGGACAATGTCTTGGCAGACAAATTGAGTCGTCTCCTCCAGCCTCACGAATGGACTCTCCATTCCAACCCCCTTCATCAGATATTTGCACATTGGGGGACGCCTCAAATAGACCTCTTTGCGGCTCCCCACAACTTCAAACTGCCTCAGTTTTGCTCCAGGATCTACACTCCTCATCGCCTCGAGGCAGATGCTTTTCTGCTGGATTGGGGGAATCGCTTTCTGTATGCGTTTCCTCCATTTCCTCTCATTCAGAAGACTCTGGTCAAGTTGAAATCAGACCAAGCCACCATGATTCTAATAGCTCCTCGGTGGCCCAGGCAACCCTGGTTCTCCCTTCTACTTCAGCTCAGCAGCAGGGAGCCATTCCTTCTTCCAGTGTTTCCTTCACTGCTTACTCAGCATCAAGGATCTCTGCTCCATCCCAACCTGCAGTCTCTCCACCTGACAGCTTGGTTCCTCTCAACGTAGCTCCTCACCAGTTTTCGCAGGCGGTGAGGGATGTCTTGGAGGCTTCCAGGAAGCCTGCTACTCGTCAATGCTACTCCCAAAAATGGACTAGATTTTCTTCATGGTGTATTTCCAATTCTAAGGAGCCTCAGCGAGCCTCCCTATCCTCTGTTTTGGACTATCTTTTACATCTGTCTCAGTCTGGTCTCAAGTCGACATCTATACGAGTCCACCTGAGTGCTATTGCGGCTTTCCATCAGCCTCTACAAGGGAAACCTCTCTCCTCTCATCCTGTGGTTTCCAGATTTATGAAAGGACTTTTTCATGTCAATCCTCCTCTCAAACCGCCTCCAGTGGTTTGGGATCTAAATGTTGTCCTTTCTCAACTTATGAAACCTCCTTTTGAGCCTCTGAGCAAGGCTCCACTAAAGTTTCTCACTTGGAAAGTGGTTTTTCTGGTGGCCCTCACATCTGCTCGCAGGGTCAGTGAGCTTCAGGCCTTGGTGGCGGACCCACCTTTCACAGTATTTCATCATGACAAGGTGGTCCTCTGCACTCACCCGAAATTCCTGCCTAAAGTGGTCTCTGAATTTCACCTCAACCAATCCATTGTGCTTCCAGTGTTCTTTCCAAAGCCTCATTCTCATCCTGGAGAATCGGCTCTGCACACTCTGGACTGTAAACGTGCTTTGGCTTTCTTCTTGGATCGCACCAAACCACACAGAACTGCTCCTCAACTTTTCGTCTCCTTTGATCCAAACAAGTTGGGACGACCTGTATCGAAGCGCACCATCTCCAATTGGATGGTGGCTTATATCTCTTTCTGCTATGCCCAGGCTGGATTACCCCTTCCCTGTAAGGTCACAGCCCATTGGGTCAGAGCAATGGCAGCCTCTGTAGCCTTCCTCAGGTCGACACCGATTGAGGAGATTTGTAAGGCTGCCACTTGGTCCTCGGTTCATACATTCACCTCTCATTATTGTCTGGATACTTTCTCCAGACGGGATGGGCAGTTTGGCCAAACTGTGTTACAAAATTTGTTCTCCTAAGTTGCCAACTCTCCCTCCATCCCATTGAGGTTAGCTTGGAGGTCACCCACTAGTGAGAATACCTGCCTGCTTGTCCTGGGATAAAGCAATGTTACTTACCGTAACAGTTGTTATCCAGGGACAGCAGGCAGCTATTCTCACATCCCACCCACCTCCCCTGGGTTGGCTTCTCTGCTAGCTACCTGAACTGAGGAGACACGCCTGGAGCATCGGGCGGGAAGGCACTGGCGCATGCGTGGTGCGGGCATCTCGAAACTTCTGAGTTTCTTCAAGCAAGACATGCTTGCAAGATGTCCGTATCGGGGCTCTGTCGGATGACATCACCCACTAGTGAGAATAGCTGCCTGCTGTCCCTGGATAACAACTGTTACGGTAAGTAACATTGCTTTTTTATCTTCCCTGGATACTTTGGAGTTCCTGTAGCTTTATTGTATATTTTCTCTGGGTATTCTTCTCTCTTTCCAATTTATCTTTTATACAAGCATTGGTTTTCTCTCAAGCACTTTAGTTTAGATTGTGAGCCCATCTGGGAAGAAGACTAGAAATAGAATTGAGACTAAAAGATGCTGAGAACTATGTGGAAAGTGATGAGGAAAAAGCAAATTTGCTAAATAAATACTACTACTATGTTCATGGAAGAAAATTCTCGTAGTAAAAGAACCTTGGAATGGAGTATCACTCTGTTCATGGAAGAAAGTGTTTATTAACAACTAGGAAAATTAAACTGTAATTTAATTTAATGCAGTGTTTATATACTGCTTTGAAGTGGTTTACAAGGAAACAAATAAAAACTAGACTTACACAATAGCCAAAAATCTAATCAGATACTTTGTAATTTTCCTCTCTGTCCCAATGGGCCCACAATCTAACTGTAGTACCTTTGAAAAGGAATGAACAAACAATGATCACCAGACATAACAGACAGGAAGGAAGAGGGATTTGGTGGACACCTGGACTGTTCTTTCCTGGAAATTGGCTGTTTAATGGGAAGGAGGAGGGACCTAGACTCTATGGCTTGTGTTTTGCTTCTTTGGTGGGAGGGGGGGGGTGATGTTATATTGTTGAATGGGGGAGATGTAGAGCTTTCAGGGTGGAGGGTGCTATTAATGTACATGGCGGATAGGAGGAGTCATCTGAGCAAGTAGGCTCCCGGTATTCGGGGGCACGGCTGGATGGGTCTTTCTACCTGCTGATCAAGGGGCTCACCGGTTTCTTGCATTCTTGCCCATGCCTGGGTATTATTCCTGGGTTGTGTTGTACCCCATTTTGAATTGTTCTTTGATGTGTTCCGAGCTGTTTATCTGTTTAAAAACTCAATAAAAAATTTTAAATATTAAAAAAAAAACCAAAACATAACAGGAGAGAAAAACTCCATGAAGCAAAGTTACTGAACAGATAGGTATTTACAAATAGGCAAGTTTTAAGTAGCTCTCTAAACAATGAAGGTAATTGTGTTCTGTTCTTAAGGGTTCATTTCAGGTTCTGGTTGTTACAAACATGAAGAGGGATAATCTGTAGGGTGGTGTTAATCCTTAATGAGGTGAAGTGGGAGGTAGACGAAACCATGGGACCTGATGAGATCCATACTAGGCTATTGAGTGAACTCAGGGAAGTTCTTGCAGGACCTCTTGTGAATTTGTTTAAAAAAACCTTGCATCCCTCCTGCCGTGTTTGTTCAGGGTGGGTGGGGACTGGCAGCCCTGCTATACTTATCGCAGCAGGGAGATCCCTTGTCGCGATAAGCTTAGCGGCCGCATCTACTTACAATGTAGGCCAACATTTTGCTGGCCTACATTGTAAGCGTCTCCCGCTGGATTGACGCGTACAGCTGCCTAGGTTCGCCTAAAGTGACTTCCGGGGCAAACCACGCTCATGGCTAGCCTTAGGTGGGTATGTGGGCCTCTCTAGCCTCCCGGAGGCACCTACAATGTAGGTGGCCTGCATCAGGAGCTTTTTTTCTAAAAACGTGTGTCCCAATTGGCTGGTTAGACAGCAGTAGGACGACTACTGCTGCCTACATTGGGACGCCATTTATAGAATCCGGGCCTTTAGAGCCTTGTTGGGTTATAACCATTTTTTAAAATAAATGGAATTACTGAAGTTCTTTTAGTTGTGTGTTCTTTTGTAAGGTCTTTGGAGTAGGGACAGAAATAAGTAGTAGTGGGACCATTACAAGATGTGCCGAAGTTCCTTACTGGGTACAGGGACAGAGAAATACTACTAATAACTTTTCAGTTTTTATGGCAAAAACTGGTAGAGATGCCAATAAAGGTATTAAACACAGGCAGCCAGTGTCTCAGTCCTTGTATGTCTGCTGCTGTTCCATGTTCTGAAACCTTTCTCTATTTTTAGGTTTGCAACAGTGAAATATGATAAAGCAGCAAGAAACATTAAAAACCAGTTTATGCATCTGACGAATTACAGTGTAAATAAGAAAAGCAGTGACTATGTCAGGTACAAGGTGTGCCCAGCTGGAAGGGATTCATTATAAATTCTTAATGTGACATAGTGAAATAAAGGGTTACCCAGGCAGAAAGGAATTGGAAAAAAGAATCAACCAAAGGAAGGTTGATGCAGAGAGAGAAGCAGGGGATCCAGAAAGGAGTCTTATAAAAAGGTTGATGTAGAGAGAAAAAAAGAGAAATTTAGAAAGGAATGTCCTGAAGAGGTGCTGAGTGAGACTATACTAAAGGGAAGAGAAACTCCATTGGAATATCTTACCTGCTAGCATTCAAACTTGGAAAAAGATAAAACTTGGGCTTCAGTAGGTTATTTCACTGTCCTTTTTTACTTTTAGTCAGTACTCTGCTTTTACAGCAAAGACAGTTTAGGCAATAGTGTGGCCCTTAGAGTCTGTTAAAATGTTTTAATCTAGATTAGTATTTTAGGTTGCGTTTCAGAGCATAAGATCAGATCAGATTAGAGCACAGATAACAGTTAAGGAAAGCCTTCTAACTCCCGCCTATCCTTTCCCAGAATCCACTCATCCACTCCTGGCCTGCCAATTAAAGGTTTAAATACAGATTAGGCCGATTTTAATGACTGCAAATTCTCCATATCAACTGCTGAGCAAATTGTAAATAGGTATGACAAACATCTGTATTCAAATTCCAGAAACCTAAGAAACAAGATGGGAAAGTTGGAATATATTGCACTAAATGAAAGGATAGTAACATAGTAAATGATGGCAGATAAAGACCCTTATCCCAGGACAAGCAGGCAGGTATTCTCACTAATGTTTGACGTGATCCAACGGAGACCCGATGCGGATGCCGCACAAGCAGTCTTGCTTGATGAAACTCAAAGTTTCGAGTCGGCCGCACCACGTATGCGCGAGTGCCTTCCCGCCCAGCACAGGGCGCGTCTCCTCAGTTCATACTTTTCTGCGGAGCCGAGAAGTCCGTCTTTGACTCTCTGCGCAAAGTTTTCTTCACTTGTGCCTTCTAAGTCCGCAGTTTTGGGTTTATTTTCTCATAATCGCTTATTTTCATCGTGTTTTATTGTTTTTCAAAAAAAAAATTTCTTCCATCCGTTCGGCCGGGCAGGCCACATGGCCGCAGTCCCGCGGCTTGGATCTCGCGGCGGAGTTTTTCCGGCCTATGTCCCGGCCTGCTACTGGTTTTAAATAGTGTTCCAAGTGCCAGCGCGCAATTTCACTGACAGACCCTCATCGACGCTGTTTTCGGTGTCTCGGGCCTCAACACCTCCCGAAAACGTGCCGGACTTGCTCAACACTTACAGCCCGTGCTTTCAAACGTTGTTGCATCTTGTGGGAGTTGCTGTTCAGCATGGAGTCTTCGAGAGAGATTTCGTCATCGAAGGGCCCTTCACCATCGGCCTCTCCCGAGGCTTCCACGTCTTCTGCTCTGAGCCTCATCAAACCTGCTTCGTTTGTCCCGGCTCAGTCTTCGACGCAGGCTGCGGTGCCTTCCTCTATCTCCTCAGGTCAGATTGCGCAGCAGCCCATTTCCCCGGTAGTGCTCAAAGTGCCCAAGGCTTCTAAGTCCAAGCACTCTCACACTGCCTCGAGGGAGCAGGAAGCCCGTGCAGGTGGTCCCGTTGGAGACGCGGATCCATCCTTGCCGGCTTCGTTCCAGACCTTACTTGAGAAGCAATTCATACAGCTCTTTACCACGATGGGACTGAAGCTTCTCTCTCAAATCCAGCCTGGGCACGCGGAGGTCTCCTGCGAGGTCGAGCCGCTTCTGGTGCCTCAGCAGTACGCACACTCTCTACAGGGAGCAGAGTCTCTGCGAGTGTCTGGTCTGGCATTGATGCATGCATCGCAAGGAGCAGAGTCTTTGCCCATGCCTCCATTGGAACCGATTCACTCGATGCAAGGAGTAGAGTCTTTGCGAGTGCCTCCATTGGAACCTATCCACTCGATGCAAGGGCTCGAGCCTTTGCGAGTGCCTCGAAGTGCTTCCAGCCCCATCCACTCTCTGGGGGCCTCAGCGAAGACACACTCGCCTCGTCTATCGAGGCCTGCTTCCAGGCATAGCTCGCACCATCGATCGAGGCATTCATCCAGGCACGCCTCGCCTCATCGGAAGTAGCCTTTTCTTCAGTATTCACCACCGGCTACTTCATCTCCTCCTATGCTGGAGCTTGAGGACACGATGGGATCTTTTTCACCACCTAGATCCCCGTCCTCATTGGATCAGGAGGCCTCGACGTCCTCGAGCCCATCTCGAGGCCCTGCTTTGGCTGACCAGCTGTCGTTCTCCTCTTTTCTCTGTCAGATGGCAGCTGATCTGGATATCCAACTGGACACAGGGTCCAAATTCTCGAAGGAGTATTTCGAGACGATGCATCTCCCTCAATCTCCTGCTGAATCCCTCAAGCTTCCACTTCATAAGCTGCTGGATCAGACATTTGTCCGCTGTCTGGAGACTCCCTATTCCATCCCCGCTGTTCTGGGCAAATTGGATGCCAGGTACCGTACGGTTCATCATAAGGGGTTTGACCGTGCCCAGCTCTCTCATCAATCCCTGTTGGTGAAGTCTTTATTGAAGCGGTCCCACCCCTCCCAGGTATATGCTACTGTTCCACCTGGCAGGGAGGGCAAGACAATGGACAGGTTTGGCAGACGAATTTACCAGAACTCTATGATGACATTCAGAGTTCTCAACTACAATTTCCATTTTATTACTTATTTTGAGTTTTTCCTGTCCGTCCTTCCTAAGCTCATGGCCTATTTGGATCCTCGGGCCCACTTTGAGTTCCAAGAAGTCCTGGCCTCGTTGTCCCAACTCCGTTTGCAGCTGATGCAGTCCTCATACGATGCCTTTGAGTTATCTGCTCGGTTTACTGCTTGCTCGGTAGCCATGCGATGGCTTGCCAGGCTCAGGACCATCGATATGGACCCCAATTTGCAGGTCAGGCTGGCTAAGGTACTGTGTGCTGGTACCGACTTCTTCGACGAGTCCATCGAAGCAGCGACCAAGAAGCTGTCGGACCACGAGAAGTCTTTTCAATCGATTCAGCTCCTTCTCGTCCCTCATGCCCGCCTTTGATCTACCAGCAGCGTTTCCCACCTAAACAGGCTCCTACCATCCATCATCCTGTTAAGAGACAGCATCTGCAGAAACAGCAGCAAAAGCCTCAGCCATCTGCTGTCCCCAAGACTGCTCAGCCTTTTTGATTGTCTCATGGAGTCGTTCTGCCTTTCCCCGTTTTTCCCCCTATCGGAGGTCGTCTCCATCACTTTTACCATCGATGGACGACCTATTACCACCTTCCTCTGGGTCCTTTCCATCGTAAGGGAGGGATACTCTCTTCAATTTCATCAAGTTCCTCCGGAACATCCTCCAAGAGAGTATCCTTCCTCCTCTGCCCAGACCGCCCTTCTTCAGGAAGCTCAGGCTTTGCTTCAGCTCCGGGCTGTCGAGCCAGTTCCTTTGGCTCAACAGAATAAGGGTTTTTACTCCCGGTACTTCCTTGTTCCGAAGAAGACGGGCAATCTGCGTCCTATTCTGGATCTCAGAGTGCTCAACAAATATCTGATCAAAGAAAAGTTTCGCATGCTGACCCTGGCATCTCTGTATCCCCTCCTCGAGCAGAACGACTGGTTATGCTCTCTGGATCTCATGGAGGGCTACACTCACATTCCCATCCATCCAGCCAGCCTCCCGTCAATATCTCAGATTTCGGGTGGGACATCTTCATCTTCAATATCGAGTGCTCCCTTTCGGCTTGGCATCATCACCCAGAGTCTTCACCAAGTGTCTGGTTGTGGTAGCCGCAGCGTTCAGGAACCATGGTCTTCAGGTGTTTCCCTACGTGGAATGACTGGCTCATAAAGGATTCCACGTCTCGGGGAGTCGTCCTGGTGACTCAGCGCACTATCTGGGTCCTGCAGAGTCTGGGGTTCGAGATCAACTTTCCAAAATCTCATCTGCAACCTTCCCAGACTCTTCCCTTTATCCGAGCTGTTCTGGATACTATCCAGCTCAGAGCGTTCCTCCCTCCACAACGTCTGGAAGCTCTTCTCAGTCTTTGTCATTCAGTCTTTGTCATCCATCTCGGCGAGACTCATGATGGTTCTTTTGGGCCACATGGCCTCTACAGTACACGTGACTCCTTTTGCCAGACTTCACCTCAGAATTCCTCAGTGGACCCTGGCATCTCAATGGTCGCAGGTTTCTGACCCTCTGACTCGACACATCCAGGTCTCTCCTGCTCTGACACAGTCTCTTCGCTGGTGGATGCTCTCTTCCAATCTATCCAGAGGCTTACTGTTTCACACGCACCCCCATCAGAAGGTTCTCACGACTGACTCTTCGACTTACACTTGGGGGGCTCATCTGGATGGTCTCCGCACTCAGGGCTATTGGACCAGTACAGACCGCCAGTGCCACATCAATCTCCTGGAACTCAGGGCGATTTTCAATGCTCTCAATGCTTTTCAACATCTGCTTCACGACAGTGTAGTCCTCATTCGCACGGACAACCAAGTCGCCATGTATTATGTCAACGGGATCGGCCTCCCTCTGTCAGGAAGCTCTGAAAGTCTGGGATTGGGCGATTCGCCACAACACCTTCCTCAAAGCTGTCTACATTCAGGGGGCGGACAATGCCTTAGCGGACAACTTGAGTCGTCTTCTGCAACCTCACGAAGGGACTCTCCATTCCACGCCCCTTCATCACATTTTTTCTCTGTGGGGAACGCCTCAGAGAGACCTCTTCGCAGCCCCCCACAACTTTAAGCTGCCTCAGTTCTGCTCCAGGATCTACACTCCTCATCGCCTCGAAGCAGATGCTTTTCTTCTGGACTGGACGAATCTCTTTCTATATGCGTTTCCTCCATTTCCTATAATTCAAAAGACTCTGGTCAAGCTGAAGTCCGACCATGCCACCATGATTCTGATTGCTCCACGGTGGCCCAGGCAACCTTCGTACTCCCTTCTACTTCAACTCAGCAGCAGGGAGTCCTTCCTTCTGCCGGTGTTTCCATCACTGCTTACACAGCATCAGGGTTCTCTGCTTCATTCCAACCTGCAGTCTCTCCACCTGACAGCTTGGTTCCTCTCAACGTAACTCCTCTCCAGTTTTCGCAAGCTGTGAGGAATGTTTTGGAAGCTTCACGGAAGCCTGCTACTAGACAATGCTATCACCAAAAATGGACTAGATTTTCTACTTGGTGTTTTTATCATCATCAAGAGCCTCAACATTCCTTCTTATCTTTTGTTTTGGACTATTTTTTTGCACCTTTCTCATTCTGGCCTCAAGTCTACATCGATACGAGTCCATCTGAGTGCAATTGCTGCTTTCCATCAGCCGCTTCAAGGAAAACCTCTCTCTGCTCATCCTGTGGTTTCCAGATTCATGAAAGGACTTTTCCATGTCAACCCTCCTCTCAAACTGCCTCCAGTGGTTTGGGACCTCAATATTGTTCTTTCTCAGCTTATGAAACCTCCATTTGAACCTATTGACAAGGCTCACCTGAAGTATCTCACTTGGAAAGTGGTGTTTCTCGTAGGTCTCACTTCTGCTCGTCGAGTTAGTGAGCTTCAAGCGTTGGTTGCGGATCCGCCTTTTACAGTGTTCCATCATGACAAGGTGGTTCTTCGCACTCATCCAAAATTCCTTCCTAAAATTGTCTCGGAATTTCATCTCAATCAATCCATTGTTCTCCCAGTGTTTTTTTCCAAAGCCTCATTCTCATCCTGGAGAATCAGCTCTTCATACTCTGGATTGTAAACATGCTTTGGCTTTCTATATGGAACGCATCAAACCGCACAGAACTGCTCCTCAACTTTTCATCTCCTTTGATCCGAACAAGTTGGGACGTCCTATCTCTAAGCGTACCATCTCCAACTGGATGGCGGCTTGTATCTCTTTCTACTATGCCCAGGCTGGATTGCCCCTTCACAGTAAAGTCACAGCCCATAAGGTCAGAGCAATGGCAGCTTCTATAGCTTTCCTCAGATCGATGCCGATTGAGGAGATTTGTAAAGCTGCCACTTGGTCCTCGGTTCATACCTTCACCTCTCATTATTGTCTGGATGCTTTCTCCAGACGGGATGGACAGTTTGGACAAACAGTATTGCAAAATTTATTCTCCTAAGTTGCCAACGTTTCCACCATCCCATTCTGGTTAGCTTGGAGGTCACCCATTAGTGAGAATACCTGCCTGCTTGTCCTGGGATAAAGCACAGTTACTTACCGTAAAAGTTGTTATCCAGGGACAGCAGGCAGCTATTCTCACGTCCCACCCACCTCCCCTGGGTTGGCTTCTCTGCTAGCTATCTGAACTGAGGAGACATGCCCTGTGCTGGGCGGGAAGGCACTCGCGCATGCGCGGTGCGGGCGACTCGAAACTTCGAGTTTCATCAAGCAAGACTGCTTGTGAGGCATCCACATCGGGGCTCCATTAGATCACGTCACCCATTAGTGAGAATAGCTGCCTGCCGTCCCTGGATAACAACTGTTACGGTAAGTAACTGTGCTGAATGGTCCATCCAGTCTTCCCAAACATACATTCTCTATAATTGAATGAATTAATTTAAATTGTTCCTTTTCTTCGATATTTCTGGGCCTTGTACTGTGCATAGGTTCCATCTACTAGAATCTCCATCAAAGCTCACTCCAGCCCATATAAACCATCCCAGCCAATCCTCAACTGAATGACCATATACAGGACACAGGCATCTCTGAGTCCTGGTGTAAGGAAGATAACTAATGGGACACTGTTATACTGGGGTACAAATTATATCGCAGTGATAGGGTGGATCGAATTTATAGAGGGCCTTGACTTGACTGGACTGACAATTCTACAGGAGCAGAAACACTCCTTGGAATCCCTATGTATAAGGCTGAAAAGGATAGTGATAGGAATTCTGTCTACTTGACCGGGATGAACAGACAGATGCTGAAATGTTATCAGAAATTAGGCCAACATACTGGGTAACAATAATTTTGGGCGATTTCAACTACAGGATAAACAAAAAAACGAATGTGCTCAGGCCTGCTTGGAAAGAACTAGTGCCCTTAATCCACAAACAAGAGACACACCAATAACAGAAGACAAAAAATAAGTGGAGAAAAAGACCTTGGTTTTGCTGCATGGGTCTGAAAAATCTCCACTTTTGCACAAAATGTTCATATTGCAATCTTCTCTTCCAAAATGCAAATCAATATCTTCCAAATATTAATCATATAATGCTCGCAATGATTTGCCTCCTTTGCTCAATAAATATTCTGTCATTCACATTAAGGACACAGTTCATCCACTCAGTATGAAATAACAAAATCGTCAGTGACTGTGAAAGCAAAAAATGAACAACTTAGCTGTGGTGCCGGTTCATCAGGGTTCCGTTGCCATCTTAATGGTGCGACCTCACCTGGAGTATTGCGTTCAATTCTGGTCTCCTTATCTCAAGAAAGATATAGTGGTGCTAGAAAAGGTTCAAGGAAGAGTGACCAAGATGATGGAACTCCTCTCGTATGAGGAAAGACTAAAACAGTTAGGGCTCTTAAGCTTGGAAAAGAGACGGCTGAGGGGAGATAGGATTGACGTCTACAAAATACTGAGTGGAGTAGAACGGGTACAAGTGGATTGATTTTTCACTCCATCAAAAAAGACTAGGGGGACACTCGATGAAGTTATAGGGAAATACTTTTAAAACCAATAGCAGGAAATTTTTTTTCACTCAGAGAATAGTTAAGCTCTGGAACGCGTTGCCAGAGGTTGTGGTAAGAGCAGATAGCGTAGCTGGTTTTAAGAAAGGTTTGGACGAGTTCCTGGAGGAAAAGTCCATAGTCCTTTATTGAGTTAGACATGGAGGAAGCCACTGATTGCCCTGAATCGGTCGCATGAAATGTTGCTATTATTTGGGTTTTGGCCAGGTACTAGTGACATGGATTGGCCACCTTGAAGATGGACTACTGGGCTTGATGGACCGATGGTCTGACCCAATAAGGTTATTCTTATGTTCTTTTGTTCTTATCATGGAGAATGAAAAGATTAAGATCATTTGGGGGCCACTCTCATTTTGATGGATTAAAGTGTTGAGTGCCAGTAAACCAGACTTAGTGATGAAAGAGGAGAGCACTAGAAGAGCATTGATTATAGAGGTGTCAGTCCCAAGTGACTACTTAGTGAATTGTGTAGAGAGAGAAAAGATCCTTAAGTATTAAGAAATGCATTCTGAGTCTAAGAAAATGTGGCAGAAGGTTATGGAAATATTCCCTCAGAATGAATTTCTCATGTGTACCTGGATAAATTACCTAACATCTTATGAATTGCTGCAGGAAGTTCACTTTGGTACAATTCAAGCATGGCGAGCATTAGCAGTAAATTTGAGAGTTTGAGATCATACTCCACAATCTCTGGCTTAGGAGTGAGGTTTGTTACTGTTATGGTATACACAATAATATCTCAAATATGATAGAATGTGATCACTTAAATTCTATAGTGTTATGTGAGAACCAAACAAGTGAAGAAAAAAGTCTGAAACTTAAGTGCTTTGTCAAGCTGTCATAGATCTCATCACAGGCCAAAAGACTTCACTCCAAAATTTCAGTCAGTCCACCAAATTGACCCACAAAATCCTTAAATGATGTACACTAGGAAAAATAAAGAAAATCACACTGGTTCACTGCACTCTTACACATTCATAAGAACATAAGAACATAAGCAATGCCTCCGCTGGGTCAGACCTGAGGTCCATCGTGCCCAGTAGCCCGCTCACGCGGTGGCCCAACAGGTCCAGGACCTGTGTAGTAATCCTCTATCTATACCCTTCTATCCCCTTTTTCAGCAGGAAATTGTCTAATCCTTTCTTAAACCCCGGTACCGTACTCTGTCCTATTACATCTTCTGGAAGCGCATTCCAGGTGTCCACCACACGTTGGGTAAAGAAGAACTTCCTAGCATTTGTTTTGAATCTGTCCCCTTTCAATTTTTCTGAATGCCCTCTTGTACTTTTATTATTTGAAAGTTTGAAGAATCTGTCCCTCTCTACTCTCTCTATGCCCTTGATGATCTTGTAAGTCTCTATCATATCCCCTCTAAGTCTCCTCTTCTCCAGGGAAAAGAGACCCAGTTTCTCCAATCTCTCAGGGTATGAAAGGTTTTCCATCCCTTTAATCAGACATGTCGCTCTCCTCTGAACTCTCTTGAGTAACGCCATGTCCTTCTTAAGGTACGGCGACCAATATTGGACGCAGTACTCCAAATGTGGACGCACCATCGCCCTATACAACGGCAGGATGACTTCTTTCGTCCTGGTTGTAATACCCTTCATGATTATACCTAGCATTCTATTTGCCCTCTTAGCACCCGCTGCGCACTGTGCCGTCGCCTTCATTGTCATGTCCACCATTACTCCCAAGTCACTTTCTTGGGTACTCTCATTCAATATTCAGAATTTGAAATGCAGTACAGGATGGGCCAAAAGTAGGTATACAGTATTTATTCATTATTTCTATTTATTTTATGTGTCACAAATACCATTTGTTGGAAGTTTTTGAATCAGTTACATCATTTTGCTTATATCATTCAGTACTGCATTATATCTATAAAAGAAAAAGAAATAATGAATAAATACGGTATACCTACTTTTCGCCCACCCTGTATAACGCTAGAGCGATATCATAACCGTTTTGGTCTCAGCAGTTCCCGGTTCTCACATACCACTAAAGGATTTATAGTGACCACATTCTGTCATATTTGAGTTCTTGCTATTACACTGATGAGGGGACATGATAGAGACTTATAAAATCATGAAAGGCATAGAGAAGGTGGAGAGGGACAGATTCTTCAGACTAGCGGGAACAACAAAAACAAGAGGGCGTTCAGAAAAACTGAAAGGAGACAGATTCAAAACGAATGCTAGGACGTTCTTCACTCAGAGGGTAGTGGACACCTGGAATGCGCTCTCAGAAGAGATGATAGGACAGAGGACAATATTGGGTTTCAAAAAGGGATTGGATGACTTCCTGAAGGTGAAGAGGATTGAAGGATACAGATAGAGGGTAACTATACAGGATACTAAATGAATAGGGAATACACGATTTAGGTAAAGGATCACTTACAGGTCATGGACCTGGGGGGGGGGGCCGCCACAGGAGCGGACTGCTTGTCACGATGGACCCCTTGTCTGAACCGGCAGAGGCAATGCTTATGTTCTTATGTTCCCTTTTATGTATTGTGTATACACAGAAATATCCCACTTAGAGATATTGCCCTGGAAGAAAGTTTGCTGGGATAATCCTTAAAATATATTGATCCCAGTCATCTTAAAATATATACTTCTTTATGTTCCAACTACATGAAAAGTTCTGTTCCAAGAAGATTCATTTTCTTGAAAACTTCTATTCAAAATGAGGCTATTCTCTTCATTTTCTGATCTGAAACTAGTTGATTATGGAGCTTGTGAATACTGTGTTGGCACTAACCTTTCTGCTGCATTTTCAAGATGGAGTAGAAATTCTGAAGTGTCTTGCTCTCTCTTCCTGTGAGGGCTGGACTGGACTCTGGTGAGCAATTGGTCCCTGATTGCTTTCCACAGAAATGCAGAAAGGATTGAAGGTCTTGCATTGTAATAGACCAGATTCAGGGAGATGGCAGCATACAATGAACGGGATAAAATCTTGGCTCAGGGAGGACTTGCACTGTAGCACACTGTAAAGTGCCCAGTTTTAGGAGGATGAAAGAACCGCATAATTTTATTATCAATGTTGCTGCTTCTCAGCCTGTCTGAAGGACTTAATAACTGAGAGGC
The DNA here is from genome assembly GCF_902459505.1 of Geotrypetes seraphini. NCBI lineage: Eukaryota > Metazoa > Chordata > Amphibia > Gymnophiona > Dermophiidae > Geotrypetes > Geotrypetes seraphini. The sequence continues at coordinate 192,351,914 of NC_047090.1, read as the reverse complement.
TAGAATAGGATGGGTAGAGGATATGAGCGCCACTTGGGATGGGGCAGCACTACAACAGTAGACAAGGGCATAAAGGGACTGGAGGTGTGGAGGGAAGGGCAGCACTGGAATTAGGAGGGAGTGTGAAGAGAGAATGATATCTAAATGTGATACTTCTGTATGTTTGCATTTTTAGTTGTGAGGACCCAGAAGTGGAGGATTATGGGAACAAATGGAGTATGAGTGCCATGCTGAGATACCTGAAACAAGAAGGGAAAGACACAGTCAGTAAGTGAATGTGTTATAAGGTGATTTTGCCGAAGTGATAAGTCTAAGGAGGAATAGCTCACATGACTTTATTACTTATCTTAAAATTCATTCTTTGTCTTCCAGCTCTGATGGCTCATATTGAGGATCTGACCATAAAAGCTGTCATTTCAGGGGAGCTGGCTATTGCCACTGCCTGCAAAGCCTTCGTACCCCACCGGAGTAGTTGTTTTGGTAAGGATCTTGCTGCTGCTTTACCTCCATTTATCTACTTATTCCTTGGCATCACCAGCAGATTAGTTCAGAAATTGTAGCTTATGGTTGTCTAACAGCAGGTGGAGATAGAGAGGGGCATATGGAGCTTTGCCATTTAGGACAGGGTAGAGCAGATTTAATCAGTATTTTTCTATTTCCAGTAGGTGGAACTATGCTTTGTGCAGCTTCTGGTCTGTTATATGGACTCCTGCGCCTACACTAACTTTTGCAATCCAGTTAAGCTGGGAGCAAAAGCTTGAATTGTCTTTCTAAGAGAATACCTCTCCTCTGCCCAGCCCTGCCCTCATTAATCTATCCTTTCCCTTAATCAAAAAAGAACTGGTAAGCTCTCTCTTGCTCTGCTCTCTTTCATTGTCCATGCATCTACCACCCTTTCTGTAAAAACAAGTATTTCCTTAGATTATTCCTGGGCCTATCACCTCTTAACTTCATCCCATGTCCTCTCACTTGAAAGAGACTCACCTCATGTGTGTTTGCCACATATGTATTTAATCATCTTTTTCATATATCTCCTCTCCTGCCTTTCCTCCAAAGTATACATATTTAGATCTTTGAGTCTGTCCCCTTATGCCTTATGAAGTAAACCACCAACCATTTTTATAGCCTTCCTCTAAACCAACTCCATCCTGTTTATATATTTTTGAAGGTGTGGTTTCCAAAATTGTACACAATATTGTCAAGTTCTCACCAGAGTCTTATACAGAGCATCAATACCTCCTTTTTTCCTACTGGCCATACCTCCCCCTATGCACCCTAGCATCCTTTTAACTTTTACCATCACCTTTTCAACCTGTTTGGTCACATTAAAATCATCACATACTATCACACTCAAGTCCTGCTCCTCTTTCATGTACAAAAGTTCTTCAACCCTAAACTGCTGGTGATCCTCGAGGTGGGGGTGTTAGAGTGTAGAATAGCAGCACCAGTGGTCTTCAGAGGGGGACTCGATATAATTCACATATAACTTGAAAATCACTGAATACCTCTACATGGATGGGAAAAGGGAGCAATGTCTGAAAAGCAGTATGTACTAATGCTTGAAGTATGGGAAACAAGATTCTGGATCTAGAAGCTGTCATGGAAGAAGATGAGTTGGAAACAGTGGTGATCACGGAGATGCGGTTCATGAAGAACTATGACTGAGATATAGTTACCGGGCTATAATCTGTTCAGGAAAGACAGGGTATGAAGAAAAGGAGGGGGAGTAGTGTTATATGTTAAATATCATATTAAAACCACACAATTGCAGGATCTGCAGGGCAAGGAAGAGGCACTGTGGATCAATTTGGAAAGAGAGAATGGTAAAAATACATTTACGTTGGTGTGGTGTACAGGGCTCCTTCACAGACGGAAGAAGTGGACAGAGATTTAATAGTAGACATTCAGAATATATCTAAAAAAGGGGAAGTTTTACTAATTGGTGATTTTAACATGCCGGATGTTCATTGGGTTTAACCCTATTGCAGGGTCTTGTAGAATTTATTTTATTTATTTATTTAGTCAAATTTCTAGCCCGTCCTCCCAAAAGAGCCCAGAACGGGTTACAAGTTTCCATACACAGTAGATGTTTAGCAACAAGGTTACAACTTCACATACAGCATATATACAGAACAACAAATTTAAGGAGATCCTGGATTCTCTGCAAGGAGAACAGTTCCAGCAGTTAGTAATAGAAGCCACGCGGGATGGGGGTCATACTGGACTTAGTGCTTATAAATGGGGAAAGTGTTTCTGATGTTACAGTGGGTGATCATCTGGCATCCAATGATCACTGGCATGCTAACGGTTTAATATTAAGAGGGGTATAAAGAGGCTCATTCAAAAGGCAAAGGTTCTAGACCTTAAAAAAAAAAATTTATCTTTGGTTCAGATGGGGGATTAATGTCAAGGAATTGTTGTCTGGAGGGGTACATCTAGAAGGAGTGGAAATGCAGTGGGCAAAACTGAAAGGAATTTTGTTACAGCCCTTCTGGATTCCATGCGCTAGGTGTTCAATCCCAACTTGCAGTCCAGGAGTTGCAGAAATCCACAACTTTTCTGAGCACTTGCTCCTCCCCCTTAGCCTGAGTGCTAGGAACATCCTGTTACAATGTCTGCAAGAAGTCCAATGCAGAAGTATTTTGCAGTTGCTCCTTTCTTTTCTTATTTACGATTAAAGTTCATTTCTCGACAGTGCCTTGAGACCATTTCCCGGTGGTCCCCTGTTGGAAGAAAGAATGCAGTCTCGTGGTGCCAGATTGTCTGCTTCACAGAGAAACTCTGGTGGATCTGTGGAGCCAGCCTTCTGTGAGGCCACAAATTTCTACACTCTGGATCCCTTCCCTGGGAGTCTGCTTGCCGGTGACCTTGTCATGGGTTTCAAGTGCAGGCTGTATGTGTCTGGAGTGAAATCCACCCAGGTTTCAAGGAGCAGGCTGCCTTTCCCACCCCCGACCGCATGGACAAAAATCTGTGTGGGTGGAGGTTGTAGTCGGTCTCTTGCTAGCTGGCAGTTTGAAGATTTCATGTCTGAATCCATTTGGAGCTGTTTCTGAGGCAGAAAATCCTTTATCCCAGGACAAGCAGGCAACATATTCTCACATGTGGGTGACGTCATCCATGGAGTCCCGGTATGGACACTTTAAAAGTACATTGCCACTTTAAGATTTCAGAAAGTTTGCGATGGCCCACACCGTGCATGCGCGAGTGCCTTCCCACCCGATGTAGACACACAGCTCCTTAGTTCCGTTTTTTCCGCAAAGCATTGAAGTCGCGTTCTTCAATGGTCTTCGTTAAAAATCACTTACCTTCCCACTCACGCTCCTTTTTGTATTTTTCCTTGTATTTCTTTTCTAGTTTATCTAAAAGTTTAAAAAAAAAAAAAAAAATATATATATATATATATATTACATAGGACTATATTTAATGTGGGGATGGGGAGGTATGTTATATGATTTAATGGGTTTATTCCTGAGGAATGGGATGGGTGGGGGAGGGGTCTTTTTTATATGCATTTGACAATAATTGTTAGAATGTCAAGTGATTTGTACGAATTATCTGATTGAATTTTGTACACTTGTTGCAAAAAAAAAAAAATATATATATATATATATATTTATTTTTCTTTTTTTGCCGTACGCGGGATTTCTTATTCACGCCTCAGCTATCAAGTTTAATTTGGCTGAGGCGGTGTTTCCATTGATATCACGCCCGTTGACAAATTGAGTCGTCTTCTGCAACCTCACGAATGGACACTCAATTCTCCATCTCTCCATCACATTTTTTCTCAGTGGGGGACTCCTCAAATAGACCTGTTTGCATCAACCCCACAACAACAAGCTGCCCCACCAACTCTCCTCACCAACTGGAGATGGATGCTTTTCTCCTGGAGTGGATGAACAAGTTCCTCTATGCGTTCCCTCCATTTCCTCTCATTGTCAAGACACTGGTCAGGCTCAAACAAGAACACACCACCATTATTCTGATAGCTCCTCGGTGGCCCAGACAACCTTGGTTCTCCCTTCTACTTCAACTCAGCAGCAGGGAGCCACTACTTCTACCAGTATTTCCATCTCTGCTTACACAGAGTCACGGTTCTCTTCTTTATCCTAACCTGCAGTCTCTGCATCTGTCAACTTGGTTCCTATCGACATGACTTCAAAACTTCAGTTCTTTTAATCTGTCAGACATTTTAGATGTTTCCAGAAAACCTTCCACCAGGCAATGTTACAACCAGAAGTGGACTAGGTTTTCTGCTTGGTGTGATCTTCATCACAAGGAGCCTCAGTCTACCTCCTTGTCTTCAGTTCTGGATTACCTATTTCATTTATCTCAATCTGGCCTCAAATCAACCTCCATTAGAGTCCATCTCAGTGCAATTTCTGCTTTTCATCAGCCTCTAGAGGGGAAACCTCTCTTTGCTCATCCTGTGGTTTCCAGTTTTATGAAAGGACTTTTTAATGTCAAATCACCTCCCGTGGTATGGTATCTCAATATCGTTCTTGCTCACTTGATGAAGCCTCTATTTGAACCAATGTCCACGGCTCATCTGAAATATCTCACTTGGAAGGTGGTCTTCCTCATTGCTCTCACGTCTGCTTGCAGAGTCAGTGAGCTACAAACTTTAGTAACGGATCCACTTTTCAGAGTATTCCATCATGACAAGGTGGTACTCTGCACTCATCCAAAATTCTTACCCAAAGTTGTTACAGAATTCCATCTTAATCAATCAATTGTATTTCCAGTGGTTTTTCCCAGGCCTCATTCTCATCCTGGAGAAACAGCTCTTCATACTCTGGACTGCAAGTGTGCTTTGGCCTTCTTTCTGGAAAGGACTAAACCAAATAGATCTTCTCAACTTTTTGTCTCCTTTGATCCAAACAAGTTGGGACATCCAGTTTTCAAGAGATCAATCTCCAATTAGTTGGCTGCTTGCATCTCGTTCTGGTATGCTCAGGCTGGGCTGCATCTGGAGAATCGAGTAAAGCCCACAAAGTTAGAGCCATGGCAGCTTCTGTAGCTTTTCTTAGATCTACTCCTATGAGGAGATATGCAAAGCTGCCACTTGGTCCTTAGTTTTTACATTCCCCTCACATTACTGTCTGGATTCTTTCTCCAGATGGGATGGCCGCTTTGGCCAAGCAGTATTACAAAATTTATTCTCCTAAATCGCCAACACATCCAAATCCCATTCTGGTTAGCTTGGAGGTCACCCATGTGTGAGAATATGCTGTCTGCTTGTCCTGGGATAAAGCACAGTTACTTACCGTAACAGATGTTATCCAGGGACAGCAGGTTGATATTCTCACAATTCACCCACCTCCCCTGGTTGGCTTTTTGACTAGCTATCTGAACTGAGGAGATGTGCCCTACGTCAGGCGGGAAGGCACTTGCAAACTTTCTAGAGTTCTTCAAGCAAGATTGCTTGTCAGGCTGTCCGTATTGGGGCTCCATGGATGGCGTCACCCACATGTGCTGTCCCTGGATAACACCAGTTATGGTAAGTAACTGTGCTTTTCTGCAACTCCCAGAATGTGGGTTGGGATTGAACACCTAGTGTATGGAATCCTCCAGGGATTAACATAAAGAAGAATATTGAAGATATTATTTATTTATATATTCATTCATTCAATTTTCTATACCATTCTCCCAGGAGAGCTCAGAATGGTTTACATGAATTTATTCAGGTACTTAAGCATTTTTCCCTATCTGTCCCGGTGGTCTCACAATCTAGCTAATGTACCTGTGTAAAGGGGGGATTAAGTGACTTCCCAGGGTCACAAGGAGCAGCATGGGTTTGAACCCACAACCCCAGGGTGCTGAGGCTGTAGCTTTAACCCCTGCGCCATACTTCCCATATGAACCTAATTTTCCAAAACCCACCCCTGCCATGCCTCCTGGCAAAATAAACATGGTGAGCATCTTTACATATAAATAGTCTCTATTCTAAAATGACATTTACATATATATGCCAATCTATACACTGCTAATTTACATATATGTACATCTCTAAAATAAGGGCCTTAGTTGCATATTTTATCCCAGGACAAGCAGGCAGCATATTCTTTACGCATGGGTGACGTCACCGACGGAGCCCTCGGTACGGACCTTTTTAACTAGAAAGTTCTAGTTGGCCGCATCGCGCGTGCGCCTTCCCGCCCGACGGAGGAGTGCGTGGTCCCCAGTTTCTTCGTTTCCGCGGAGCGAAGAAGACGTGTGTGTTTTTTCAACGGCCGTTGAACTCACTTTTTGCCTTCCCGCTCGCGAATTTTTGTACTTTTTCTTTCTTTTTACCTTCTGGTTTCTTTTTTCTTTGATTTAAAAAAAAAAAAAAACTTCAATTTTTTTACCCTTTTTTTGACTTTGCCCCGGCGGGGCCTGTTGCCATTATACAGGCCTCGGGGTTTGATTTTGCGGAGGCTGTTTTCCCCTTCATGCCCCCGCAAGCCGGTTTTAAGAAGTGCCAGCGGTGTGCACGCCCGATCTCCCTCACTGACCCACACAATTGGTGTTTGCAGTGTTTGGGTCCGGAGCATCGGGCGGACTCCTGCACCCGCTGTGCCACTCTTAAAAAGCGGACGCTTAAAAATCGGCAAATCCAACAAAACCTTTTGTTCGGCACCGAGTCGACGATGGACTCCTCGGCATCGACAGCGGTACCATCAAAATCGGCACCGTCTACTTCGACGCCACCCGACCCCGCATCGGCGCCACTGGCGCCAGGTAAGCCGGCTAAGAAGCCTCCCTCTCACCCTCGAGTGTCCACCAGCCACAGTGGCGACACCGACCTTGCCGGCCTCGCGCCGACCCCGAAAGCGCTCCGCCCCGATTTCGGTGAGTGCCTCGTCATCGGCCTCCTCATCGCCGGGGCGTGGAGCGGCACCTAAGGAACCGAAGCAAAAGAAAGCGGTTCCGGTGCCACCCCTGGATGACCGTATTGCGGCCATCCTCCAAGTTCAACTACAGGAACAGCTGCAGCATCAACTCCAGCACCTGTTACCTACTATCCTGGCACCGCTCCTTTCGGTACCAGACCGGCCCGAGCCCCATACCGAGCCACCGGTATCCACCCCATCGGTACCAATTAACACCTCCATGCCGATTCTTTCAGCTGAGCAACTTCATGCCCATCCTGTGGTTCACTCCCATACCACTACGGATCCACCTCGGGACCGGGCAGGGCACCGTTCTTCCCGGGACCGAGATCGACGTCGGTCCTCTTCTCCCGGTACCGTTTCGGTGCGCTCTGGGAAGTCTTTATCCAAGACTCACCATACCGCACCTTTCACCCCGGTGTCTCGGCATGCACACCCAGAGGTCCGGGACCCAGACTTATGGGAAGAGTCCCCCCCCGGTACTGAGGAGGATCTCTCCTCATCTGATGAGGATCCCTCAGCACCCGATGCCACCTCCAAACCTGAGCAATCCTCCTTCTCAAAGTTCCTCAGGGAGATGTCTGCAGCTTTATCCCTCCCTCTGGAATCAGACTCCAAAAAATCTCAAGCCTTCCTGGAGGCTTTGGATTTTGAACAACCTCCTAAGGAGTTTCTTAAGCTACCCGTACACGACATCCTACGGGAGACCTTTTACAAGAATTGGGAGAACCCCTTACAGTACCTGGGGCCCCCCGCAAGCTGGATAACCTCTATCGAGTCATTCCAATTCCTGGGTTCGATAAGTCCCAATTGCCTCATGAGTCCCTTCTTGTTGAATCCACCTTAAAGAAGACTCAGGGCTCCAGTGTCTATGCCTCCACCCCTCCTGGCAGAGAGGGTAAAACCATGGACAAGTTTGGCAAGAGGCTCTATCAGAATGCCATGCTGGCCAACAGGGCGAACAATTATTCTTTCCATTTTTCATTTTACATGAAACACTTGGTTCAACAGCTGTCCGCCCTCCAAAAATATCTCCCGGAGAGAAAGGTTCCACTTTTTCAGCAACACACCTCTGGTCTCCTTCAGTTACGAAAATTTATGGTCCGCTCTATCTATGATTCATTCGAGCTCACCTCCCGTGCCTCTGCCATGGCCGTAGCCATGCGCCGCCTAGCCTGGCTGAGAGTCTCAGATTTGGACATTAACCACCAGGATCATCTGGCCAACGCCCCCTGTCTTGGGGACGAACTTTTCGGAGAGTCCCTGGATTCCACCACCCAGAAACTCTCTGCACATGAAACCAGATGGGACACCCTGATTAAACCCAAGAAAAAGGCTCCGCCTGCCCGTCCTTTCAGGCCTCAATCCTCCTACCAGCGTAGGTTCTCAGCCAGGCCACTCAATCCGCCTTCCCAACAATCTCGGCGGCCCCGGCAACACCAACACCAGGCACAGGCTCGTTCTCAGTCCAATCAACCCAACAAGCCTCCTGCTAAACCTTCTCAGCCCTTTTGACTCTTCTCTCCAGGGCATAGCCAGTCTTCCACCTTCGCTACCTCTTCCACAACCAATCGGGGGTCGTCTCCTCATATTCTTCAGCCGTTGGGAGGTCATCACATCGGACCAGTGGGTCCTCAACATCATCCACCACGGCTACTCTCTCAACTTCCAGACTCTTCCACCAGACAACCCTCCCGTAGAGTCTGCTTCTCACTCCTCCCAAACCCCCCTCCTCCTGAGGGAGGTTCAATCCCTCCTTCTTCTCAATGCCATCGAAGAAGTACCTCCGGAACAAAGGGGTCAGGGATTCTACTCCCGCTACTTCCTGGTACCCAAAAAGACGGGAGACCTCCGTCCCATTCTCGATCTCAGGGACCTCAACAAGTTTCTCGTCAAGGAGAAATTCAGAATGCTCTCCCTTGCCACGCTTTATCCTCTTCTTTCTCAACACGACTGGCTATGTTCCCTGGACCTCAAGGAGGCCTACACTCACATCCCAATCAATCCGAATTCACGCCGCTACCTGCGGTTCCAGGTACAACACCGCCACTATCAGTACAAAGTGCTACCCTTTGGCCTCGCTTCATCACCCAGGGTATTCACCAAGTGCCTTATTGTAGTAGCGGCCTTCCTCAGGTCTCACAATCTCCAGGTGTTCCCCTACTTGGACGATTGGTTGGTGAAAGCACCTACGTCTCAACTTGTGCTACAAGCTACTCATCACACCATCTCTCTCCTCCACCTCCTGGGGTTCGAGATCAACTACCCCAAGTCGCATCTGCTTCCCACCCAGCGACTTCAATTCATCGGAGCAGTTCTGGACACCACACTAATGAGGGCTTTTCTCCCCTCCGATCGTCAGCGGACCCTGCTCCATCTCTGTCGTCAGGTACTCATGCATCCCTCCATTCCTGCCCGACAGATGATGGTCCTCCTGGGTCACATGGCCTCGACAGTACATGTCCTTCCTCTAGCACGTCTCCACCTCAGAACACCTCAATGGACTCTCGCCAACCAATGGTCACAGACTACGGATCTTCTTTCTCATCCCATCTCAGTGACATCATCTCTTCAGCAATCTCTCCAATGGTGGTTGAACTCCTCAAATCTTTCCAGGGGTCTGCTCTTTCATCTACCCCCTCACTCCATGATCATCACCACGGATGCCTCCCCCTATGCATGGGGAGCTCACCTAGGAGATCTACGCACCCAGGGACTTTGGACCCCACAGGAGCGTCAACATCACATCAATTTCCTGGAACTCAGAGCCATGTTCTACGCCCTCAAGGCTTTCCAGCATCTTCTCTGCCCTCAGGTTCTTCTCCTGTGCACAGACAATCAAGTCGCCATGTACTACATAAACAAGCAAGGCGGCACCGGATCTCGCCTCCTTTGTTTGGAGGCTCTACGCATCTGGACCTGGGCCACGGCCCGCAATCTCTTCCTCAAGGCTGTCTATATCCAAGGCGAACAGAACTCCCTGGCCGACAATCTCAGCCGCATCCTTCAACCTCACGAGTGGATGCTGGACCCTCCAACACTCCACTCCATCTTTGCTCGCTGGGGCACTCCGAAGGTGGACCTCTTTGCAGCACCTCACAACCATCAGCTGCCCCAATTCTGTTCCAGACTCTTCTCTCCTCATCGTCTGGCCCCAGATGCATTCCTGCTCGACTGGAGAGATCGGTTCCTTTATGCCTTCCCTCCACTTCCTCTGATGTTGCGGACCTTGTCCAAACTCCGCAGGGAGAGGGCCACCATGATTCTCATCGCTCCTCGGTGGCCTCGACAACACTGGTTCTCCCTCCTGCTCCAACTCAGCTCCAGGGAGCCCATTCCTCTTCCTGTGTTTCCTACTCTGCTTACACAGCAGCATCAATCTCTACTACATCCCAATCTGTCTTCGCTCCACCTGTCAGCTTGGTTTCTCTCGGGCTGACCTCTCCTGAGAATCTATCTCAGCCTGTCCGTCTCATTTTGGACGCCTCCAGGAAACCGGCCACCCTCCAATGTTACCATCAGAAGTGGACCAGGTTCTCCTCTTGGTGTCTACGGCATCATCACGATCCCACCTCTTTAGCGGTGGAAACTGTACTGGAATATTTACTCTCGCTGTCCAATGCTGGCCTCAAATCTACCTCCATCAGAGTCCACCTCAGTGCCATCACTGCGTTTCACGAGCCTATCCTCGGAAAACCTCTCACGGCTCATCCACTGGTTTCCCGGTTCATGAGAGGTCTCTTCAATGTCAAACCACCTCTGAAACCTCCTCCTGTCGTCTGGGACCTGAATGTGGTTTTATCAGCACTCATGAAACCTCCGTTTGAGCCTCTTGCCACAACTTCGCTCAAATTTCTTACCTGGAAGGTGCTTTTCCTAATTGCCATCACCTCTGCCAGGAGGGTTAGTGAGCTGCATGCACTGGTCGCCGATCCACCATTCACTGTTTTTCACCATGACAAGGTGGTCCTGCGTACCCATCCCAAATTCCTTCCAAAGGTGGTCTCAGCTTTTCACCTCAACCAGTCCATTGTGTTGCCCGTCTTTTTCCCTAAACCCCATTCTCATCCTGGGGAACAGGCGCTGCACACGCTGGATTGTAAGCGTGCCCTTGCCTACTACCTTGACCGTACCAGGGCTCACCGCTCATCTCCTCAGCTCTTTTTGTCCTTCGACCCTAACCGTCTAGGTCGTCCTGTCTCCAAACGGACGCTTTCCAATTGGCTTGCTGCCTGTATTGCGTTCTGTTATGCTCGGGCCGGTCTCTCACTGGAAGGTGCTGTCACGGCCCACAGAGTCCGAGCTATGGCTGCTTCTGTGGCTTTCCTCCGTTCCACGCCCATCGAGGAAATCTGCAAGGCGGCCACTTGGTCCTCAGTTCACACGTTCACTACTCACTACTGTCTGGATGCCTTCTCCAGACGGGATGGGCACTTCGGCCAATCTGTGTTACAAAATTTATTTTCCTAATGGCCAACCATCCCTCCTCCCTCTCTGTTAGCTTGGAGGTCACCCATGCGTAAAGAATATGCTGCCTGCTTGTCCTGGGATAAAGCACAGTTACTTACCGTAACAGGTGTTATCCAGGGACAGCAGGCAGATATTCTTACGTCCCACCCTCCTCCCCGGGTTGGCTTCTTAGCTGGCTTATCCTAACTGGGGACCACGCACTCCTCCGTCGGGCGGGAAGGCACTCGCGCACGCGCGGTGCGGCCAACTAGAACTTTCTAGTTAAAAAGGTCCGTACCGAGGGCTACGTCGGTGACGTCACCCATGCGTAAAGAATATCTGCCTGCTGTCCCTGGATAACACCTGTTACGGTAAGTAACTGTGCTATACTGCTTCTTTATAACAACCAAATTAAATCTGGCTATTGATGAATAATTTTAAAACAGCAGCTGTTGTTTAAAACAAACGCCTAATGTGGAGTTTAAATATTGACCGGCAAGGGTTTACTTGTTTTGAAAAGATAGATAATATTTTAGTAATCAAGTTTTCTTCAAGTGAGCATTCGATACTAATCTGCAATTACTATAGAAGGGCTTCTACACCTATCTTGTGGTCCCACAGCCAATCAGAAAGATTTTGTGCAAAGATCTATTTAATGCATATTCAATATTTCCTTAAAACCCGACTGGCTGTGGGATCTCCAGGACAGATTTGAGATTCCCTGGGCTAGAGATGAGTTAGAATAATACAAAGCACAGATCTGTTTTATCTCTATCCTTCTGTAGGGGTTTGTTCCTAATTGTCTCCTCTCCTTATCTTTTGTTTCGCTTACACTGTTTTTATAGTGATGTGGTTGTTTTCCAGAGCTCTACGGTTTTGATGTGCTGATTGATGCTAACCTTAAGCCCTGGCTTTTGGAAGTCAATCTTTCTCCTTCTTTGGCATGGTAAGAAGTTCTTTTATAGACTTTGTCTCTATAATGGAGAAACAGAAAACTGTTATAATCCTCTGTACCATTTCTCCCTGTTATACGTGTGTACAAAAAAAATATGCAGTTAATAGGCCATATAAATTGCTAATTGGCCAGATATTATTTGTATAGTGGGCAATGTTAGCGAAGGAGCAAGGATAGGCCCAAAATTTATCTAGATAGCAATGTAAGTTACAACTCCACTTGGACTCTGCCCATATTGCACCCTAAAATGTGCCTAAATATGTACCCTCTTGTTACTGCACTTATTGTACTTGTACTCGCATAACTCCTGAGCTAAGTTTATAAAAACCCTTTTATCCCAGGACAAACAGCATATTTTCACATAAGGGTGATGTCATCCATGGAGTCCGGTACAGACAATGTTATACTGTCACTTTAAAATTTTTTGAAGTCTCGAGGCTGCCTGTACCATGCATGCGCCAGTCGGCGGTTCCTTCCTTCCCAACATCAACTTGAGAGACCATTAGTTCTCAGTTTTCTTTTTTCTTTTTTATAAAATCTTTATTCATTTTGCAACTTACAACAAGTGTATCATGAAATAACATTTGAACTTAAAAACATCACTTGATTTTCTATTAGTCATCTTAAATTAATAAAATTTATCCCTCTTCCTCCCTTCCCTATCATTTCATATACATTCACTTATATTATACAATATACTCTTTCCTATTAATCCACATTAATAAAGAATCAGAAATCCCCCCATCCCTACCCCTTCATTATCAATTATTTTATTATGGGAGAAATGTTATTTACTCATTACAATAATCTGCCAATGACCCCCAAACATCCTGAAATTTATTAAAATGTCCATTCTGTGTGGCTAATGTTCTTTCCATCTTATATGTATGGCACAAAGAATTCCACCAAAAACTGTAGTTTAATCTACTCCAATTCTTCCAATTAAATGTAATTTGATGAATGGCGACGCCAGTCATAATTAGCAAGAGCTTATTATTTTTTGATGATATTTGACTCTTTGCCCTCATTGACATGCCAAATAATATAGTATCATAGGTCAATGTCACCGGATTCTCTAATAAACAATTTATTTGGCCCCATATTGATTTCCAAAAAGCCAAAATTAATGGACAGTAGAATAATAAATGATCTAGAGTCCCTGCTTCAAGATGACAATACCAACATCTATTAGACTTAGAGCTATCTAATTTTTGTAAACGAACAGGGGTCCAAAATGCTCTATGTAACAGACCAAATTCGTGGCCATTGAGATGCAGAAATTTGATTCTTAATCTCAATGCTCCAAATATCCCTAAGTCCATTTTTAGGCTTTTTATTTACAAATCCATTTATCAGTTTATACCACTGTGCATCCTGGTGTCCCAGGAAGTCCACCTGAAAGCATAAGAATTCTAAACTATATTGTTTATTAAGAGTTTTCCATTCAGGGAACCCCGCCTGAATGGCCTGCTTCAGTTGCAACCATCTAAAACACTGTGATTTATTAAGACCAAATTTATGTTGTAACTGTGAAAAATCAAGCAGCTTACCATTAGATATAACATCTTCTAAAATACGTATACCCGCTATCATCCAATGCTTCCAGATAATCTTAAATCCGCCAATTTGAATCTTGGAGTTAAGCCATATAGTTTGATTTGTTGATTTATGTATTGGAATAGGTGTTAAATTATTCACGTATCTTAAAGTTTTCCATGTATCTATTAATATTTTGTTGTCTTTATATATTCTAGGCATCTTAATACTAAGAACATGGTTTAGTCGCAGAGGAAACATGAGTTGCCATTCCAATCATATCCAATCTGGAATATTTTCAATTGGCTCTAGGAGGACCCAATACATACCTAGGCGCAAAATATAGGATTGATGATACCTATAAAAATTAGGAAAATTTACCCCTCCCTCCACAATTGGCTTTTGTAAAGACACTAAAGCAATTCTAGCAATTTTACCCAGCCAAATAAATTTTGTTAAAATACTATTTAACTTTTTGTAAAAAGACCTCTGAAAGAAAACTGGTATCATACCCATTTGGTAACAAACCACAGGCAAGATCATCATTTTAACAGTTTGTATTCTTCCCCACCAAGATAAATGTAAAGAATTCCATTGCTCACACATTTCTGTTAACTTCTTTAATAAAAAATTTTCATTCACTTTCAATGTGTCTTCCAGCGTATTTTTTATCCAAATACCTAAATATTTTATTCCATATTTTAGAAAGGGGAATGAATCAAACAAACCTTTTGTACAATGCACATTAAGATCCCTCAAGTTCCCAGGATATATTCGAAATTAACCGTAAGTTGGCCAAAGTACACGAATGGTTGAATGTTAATCAACTTTCTTTAAGTATCAATAAATCCACATCTATGCTTTTCTCAGGGAAAGAAGGTGTACAACTCATTAACCCAATTATAATTGATAACAAACCCCTTAATCTCACTACCAATACTAAAATATTGGGTGTCATTATAGACAATAATCTTACTTTTCGATTACACATCAGTGCATTGGTTAAAAATTGTTTCTATAGAATAAGAATGATTCGTTCGTTAGTTCCAATTCTCAATTCATTTTCTCTCAATACTTTAATTCACTCACTAGTGATTTCAAAATTAGACTACTGCAATTCCTTATTAAAGGGGGCTTATCTTAAGGATATAAGGCGCCTCCAAATCATACAAAACACTGCTATAAAGGTAATTTCAGGTTCAAATAAATTCGATCATGTCACGCCTCTGCTTCAAAACGCTCATTGGTTGCCAATTTCATACAGGATGACATATAAAATAGCTCTTTTAGTCTTTAAGACAATTAAAAATAATACTCCTGCATTTATAGATAGGCTCCTGATTCCTTATAGTTCGTCAAGAGTTCTTAGATCTTCCTCACAAGCTACCCTATATGTTCCCTCATTAAAAATCATTGGTACTCGCCGTGACCTGATCTTTTCAGTTACTGCCCCATCTATTTGGAACTCACTCCCTCTATATTTACGGCTTGAACAAGACTTGAAAAAATTTAAGAATAGTTTAAAATGTCTTCTTTTTAAAGAAGCCTTCAACTAAAAGTTTAATTTTCCGATTAATTCCGAATTTCTTCTTCCTTCATTAAATTCAGATTATATTCCCCTTCTCTTTAGATTTTCTAGTTCTCAAATTTTTTTTTTTTTTTCTTCTCTTCATACCTTCCCTATGTACTAACCCAACCTGCTTATTTATTTATTTTTTTTATAAATTGTATTTTTTTTCTTTCTTCCCCCTTTCCTATTGTTTCATGTGGATTGTTTACCCCAGTTTGTTTTTATTTTTAATTTAAAGTAGTTAATTTCAATTACAATGTATTTGTGATTTTAGAAATTTAATTTTATTTCTTTGTAAAACGCTTTGTATTCTGAAAAGCGTTTAATCAAATAATATAATAAACTTGAAACTTGAATATATTTTTAAAACTCTAAACCATATTTTTCTTTATCCTAGGACAAGCAGGCAGCATATTCTTGACATGTGGGTGACGTCATCCACGGAGCCCCATCGCGGACAGCTTTTCAAGCAAACTTGATTGAAGATCTCAAAGTTTGCTAGTGCTGCCCACGCATGCGTGTGCCTTCCCGCTCCACTAGAGGGCGCATCCCCTCCTCGTGGTCTTCAGTTCTTAGTTTTCCGCGGAGCCAGAAAGCCCTGTCTCTCTTCTCTGCGTGTTTCTAAGTGCCTTTCTAGCACCACGGCTTCTTTGTTTTTATCGGGAGTCGCTGTGCACTTTGTTAACTTTTTTTTTTCTACTTGCTCGTGTATTTTTTATTTGTTATTCTTGTCTCGGTGACCAGGGGCTCCCGGTTTGCTGTGGCTGCGGTCATTGGACTAACTTATGTCCCGGCCCCTTACTGGGTTTAAAAAGTGCTCCCAGTGCGGTCGAGTTATTTCGAATAACCGCACTGCTGGTGTATTTTGTGTCTGGGTGCTGATCACCCGACGGACTCCTGTCCCCGTTGTGCCACGCTTCAACCTAGGGCTCTTCGGCGGCGCAGGGCCAGGATTGCAGAGCTTTTCACCATGGAGGCTGCTTTTGCTTCGACCCCAGACTCGACCTCGGTCTCGACGTCAGTCTCGAAGACCTCGGCCCCGGGAAGGTCTCCCTCGACCTTGAAGGCCTCGGGGGCCTCAACCTCGAAGACCTCTGCTCCGGGTAAGTCTCCTCTTCCTTCTTCAGGTTCAGGTCAGCTACCGAAGAAGCCTTCCTTGGAGTCTCTGGCCATCCAGGTGGTGAGTGTAGTCCCGCCGGCCTCGACGAGACCACCCTCCAAGCCTTCCAAGTGTGCTTCCACCATACGGGAATACTCTGACTCGAGGTCGCCCTCGGTGGAATGCACTGCTGAACCAGCCTGGCCTTCCATGGTCACGGTGCCGATGTTCGAGGAGGTGCTGAAGGCGATCATCTTCTTGGAGCTCTCCTCCGCTTTGGCTCAGCTCGCTCCGACCTCGACCTCGTGCGTTGTGGACCAGCCTGAGCGTCGCGTCGAGGCTTCCAGGGGAAAAGTACGTCGGTCTCGGCGTCTGTCCTCATCTGACTCCTTGCCTCTTCCATCGAGGCATACCTTGCCCTCGGGCTGGCCTCGGTCAAAGCATTGGTCAAGGCGTATGGCAAAGCGGCCCTGGGACTCTCCCCCGAGGCAGGGTAGGTCCCCGGGTCCTCACACTACCGGATCTATCAAAACCTCGGACCTCACCTTGTCTAATCAGAGTCTGCTGAGGTCGCCTGTCTGGATGGGTACCCCACTTCATGAGGGGCCGGCCTCGGGGGTTCCTACCTCTTTTTCTCGAAGTTTGTCCTCGGGCCGGGGTTCTCCGGGGCAACGTCATCGGGGCTCGGCTGCCCGGACCCCAGGATCCTCCCCTCTAGGAACGTCTAAGCACAGGCTCTCGTCGACTCCCCCCGTTCTTTTAGCGGGGCGTCCTCGGTGTCCATGCTTGTGGATACGGATGTGCAGGTGCAGTATTCCAGGGAGGCTTCCCCCTCCTTTTTGGCTGCCTTGCGGTCTCGTTCCACCACTCCCCTCGAGGGACATTCTGAGAGCAGACCCTCTTCCTTTACTAGGTTTGTTCAGAATATGGGCAAGGCCTTAAACTTAGACCTCCAGTCGGATTCCAAGTATACCAAAGAGTTTTGGGAGGAGATGGAGCTCCCCTACCCTCCTAGGGAGTCCTTGCGGCTACCCCTGAATCCGGTGTTGCAGCAGACTTTCTGTCGTAATCTGGAGACTCCCTACGCTATCCCAGCCATTCCGTCCAAAATGGAGTCTCGGTACCGGATGGTGCCCTGTAAAGGATTTGAGAAGGCGCAGTGGCCTTAGCGAAATTTGGCACTATATGAATTTTAGAATCTTGACATTTCAAATTTTATTTTCTTTTGCAAGCCGAATAATTTCCATGACTTGCTGATACCTTAAGAGTTTAAAAATAAGTGGACATGGCCCCAGTTGTTTACCTGTTCTCTTTGTAGGGATCCTGTGAGCCCTCTCAATCTGTAACGGAAACTTTGTCGTGAGAGGCAGGATCTTCGGGAGAAAGTTTTCTAAAAAGGAGATCGTATCATTTTTTTTCAACTCCCTCCGGGAGCCCAATTATTCTTAAATTGTTCCTTTTTCCCCTGTTAATACACTCTTCAAGCTCTCTTGAAAGACTGTCTACTTTCTCCTATATGATTTGCATAACCGTATTTCAGATTCATTTGCTGCCGTTCTCTTTTCCATCTGATCTAATTTAATGTCAATCTTTTCCATACGTATGGTGAGGCTTGAAACTTCATCCTTAACTCCAGCAATTTTTGAGCGAAAATGTCACCACTATCCTCTTTGGGCAATGGCACTTTCGAAGGAGTCGCCGGTTCTGTCTTTTTGCACTTCCCGATCCTGTACCGGCCACTTCATTCTTCGCCTGTTTACTCAATGCCAAACTCGCGGAGATGGTGCAGAAACGGGGTTTTTAAATTTTAGTCCTAGTAGTTTGCCGGTCCAGAAAATAATTATTTTGTTTCTGCTGGTCCACGGGTGTAAAAAGGTTGAAAAACACTGTTCTAGGCCATATGGCTTCAACTGTTTATGTAACTCCTTTTGCCCCTCTGCATCTTAGAAATCCTCAGTTGCTATTTTTGACCCAATGGTCTCAAGCCACCAAAGCCTTTTCTTGCCATCTTCAAGTGACATTGCAACATCGCTGCTCTCTCCAGAGGTGGCTTTCACCCACAAATTTGTCCAGAGGTCTCCTTTTTCACATTCCATTGCATCAAAAATGATTAACAATGGATGATTTTATGCTCGGATGGGGTGCTCACCTCAATGGCCTACATTCTCAGGTCAACTGGAAAACTCATGAAAAATCTCTTCATATCAATCTCCTTGAGTTCTGAGCAATTCGCAGAGCTGTCCACACATTCCTAGATTGCCTCCTCAATCAAGTTGTATTAATTCAAACAGACAATCATGTAACTATGTATTACATCAACAAACAAGAAGAGGATCTCTCCCTCTGTGCCAGGGAGCAATAAAAATCTGGTCCTGGGCAATTCCTCACCCACTCCCTCCTGCCTCAGCCACCCACACCCATACCTTATGTAAAGAAGACAGCAAGAGGGTTGCCCAGTTCCTCCTGCCCGCAGGTCCGCCTCTCCAAAATGGTGGGCCTTCCCCTTCCTGGAACATCCTAGAAATGTAGAAACATGATGGCAGATTTATTTTATTTATTTATTTAAAAATTTATATACCACATAAATACTATGGAGTTTACAAAATTCCGGCTTTTATTTATAAATCATTAATCCCTTACACAACGAACAGAACACTAAGATCTACCGAACAACATTTACTAACAATCCCATCCCTTAAAATCATAAACACAAGACGCCAATATATTTTTTCTGTTACTGCACCCCAAACCTGGAATTCTTTACCCTACCACTTGAGACAAGAAATCAATTTAGAGAAATTCAAAAGTAACCTGAAAACCTTTCTATTTAATGATGCCTTCATAAATCAACAATAATTTCGTTATAAAATAATTTCAAGACTCTGCTTCACCCCTTCCTCATGTACATTCCCTAAATGTAATCCCCATCTTTATTTTTATATTGTAACTTCTTGCCCATCTCTTTCCTATATGTTTCTAGTATTGTCAAATTTGTCATAAGTTCAGTCAACAATCTTCAATGTATTGCTTTTTAAATTGTAATTTTTATTATGTACATCGCTTTGAATTAAGATAAAGCGATTAATCAAAACTGAATAAACTTGAAACTTGAAATTTAAAAATACTAAAACATGTTTTGACAGAAAAAAAACAATAAAACATTAACAGTTGCATTATTAAGATGGAAAGACAAATCCCATAAAAACATTTACAGGACGGTGAGGCTTCAGCAGCAAATAGCATTAGCACATGAAGGCATTAACAAATAATTGTGTTTTTAAACATTTTCTTAAAATTCAGTCTCCCATCACAAAATCGCAGAATACCAGGTAGCGTATTCCAAAGCTTGGCACCAACTAGTCTGCCCATCCACAGTAACCATTATCTCTTTCTCGCTGAGAGATTCCACGTGCCTATCCCATGCCTTCTTGAATTCAGACACAGTCTCTGTCTCCACCACTTCTTCCGGGAGACTGTTCCATGCATCTACCACCCTTTCTGTAAAAATGTATTTCCTTGATTACTCCTGAGCCTATCACCTCTTAACTTCATCCTATTTGTTCTCATTCCAGTGCTTTCCTTCAATTGAAAGAGACTTGACTCATGCGCATTTATGCCACATAGGTATTTAAACGTCTATCATATATCCCCTCTCCCGCCTTTCCTCTAAAGTAGGGGCGCCCAATACGTCGATCTTGATCGACCGGTAGATCAGGAAGGCAACACGAGTTGATCGCGGAGCCCATCTTGGGCTCCATGATAGACTTGTGTTGCTGTCCTGATCTACCGGGCCGATCATCCTTCCTCTCCCCGACGTCCCCCACCGCCGCCCCAAGCTCTCCCTGCAGAAGTGTCGGACCGACCAGCAATCCTCTCCCCGACGTCAATTCTGACATCGGAGAGGAAGTTCTGGGCCAGCCAATCGCTGCCTGTCTGGCCTGAACTTCCTCTCCGATGTCAGAACTGACGTCGGGGAGCGGAATGCTGGTCAGCGCGATGCTTCTGCAGGGAGAGTTTGAGGCAGCGGTAGCTTTGAGGCCTGTTCCCCGATGGCGGTGGTGGCAAACCTAGTGGCTTGGGGGAGGGCAGGGAGAAAGAAAGAAAGAAAAAGTTGGAGGGAATGAGGTCTGGAGGAGAGGAAACATACAGGAGGCTGAAAGAAGGGAAGAAATAGTGCAACCAGAGACTCATGAAATCACCAGACACCAAAGGTAGGAAAAATGATTTTATTTTCAATTTAGTGATCAAAATGTGTCCGTTGTGAGAATTTATATCTGCTGTCTATATTTTGCACTAGGGCTCCCTTTTACTAAACCACAATAGCGGTTTTTAGTACAGGGAGCCTATGAGCGTCGAGAGCAGCGCAGGGCATTCAGCGCAGCTCCCTGCGCTAAAAACTGCTATCGCGGTTTAGTAAAATGGGAGGGGGTATATTTGTATGGTTGTTACTGAGGTGACATTGCATAGAATCAACTGCCTTGACCTCTCTGAAACCCCCCCCCCCGGCATATGAATGATAATTAACATTTTCTCTGCCTTTCAGTGTGCTTTATGTGTTTTGTTTTGTTTTTTAATTTTATTGTTGGTAGATCTTTTTGACTTGGTCATTTTAAAAGTAGCTCGCAAGCCCAAGAAGTGTGTGCACCCCTGCTCTAAAGTATACATATTGAGATCTTTAAGTCTATCCCCATACATCTTAAGACAAAGACCACACACCATTTTAGTAGGCTTCCTCTGAACAGACTCCATCCTTTTTATATCTTTTCAAAGATGCAATCTCCATAATTATACACAATATTCTAAATGAGGTCTCACCAGAATCTTGTACAGGGAATCAATACCTCCTTTTTCTACTGGCCATACCTCTTCCTATGCATCATAGCATTCTCTAGCTTTCATGCCATCACCTTTTCAACCTGTTTAGCCACCTTAAAATCATCACATACAATCACACCCAAGTCCCACTCTTCCATCGTGCACATAAGTTTTTCACCCCCTAAACTGTACCTTTCCTTTGGGTTTTTTTCAGCCCAAATGCATGCCCTTGCATTTCTTAGCATTAAATTTTAGCTGTAAAATTTCAGACCACTTTTCAAGCTTCACTAAGTCTTTCTTCATGTTATTAACACCATCCGGGGTGTTTACTCTATTGAAGATTTTGGTATCATCCGCAAAGAGTCAAATCTTACCTGACAGCCCTTCAGCAATATCCCTTATAAAAATGTTAAAAAGAACAGGCCCAAGACAGAACATAGAAACATAGAAATAGACGGCAGATAAGGGCCACGGCCCATCCAGTCTGCCCACCGCAATGACCCTTCCCCACCTAACTCAGTGAATAGATCCCACGTATCTATCCCATTTGGCCTTAAAATCAGGCACACTGCTGGCCTCAGTGACCTGAAGTGGAAGATTATTCCAGCGGTCAACCACTCTCTCAGTGAAAAAGAATTTCCTGGTGTCACTGTGCAGTTTCCCTCCCCTGATTTTCCATGGGTGCCCCCTGGTTGCCGTGGGACCCTTGAGAAGGAAGATATCTTCTTCCACTTCGATGCGACCTGTGAGATACTATCTTCTCTTGCCTCTCTAAATACAGGTCCGTGTCCCTGGTGTGTGGCCATCTCTCCAGCCGTGATAGGTCCGTGTCCTCTGTGCACTCCATCTTCCCTCATCCTGGCGTTGGCTTGCACCGCATTCATCTTCTTGTGGGATCGCTTCGCTGATTCCAGATCTCGCTGCTGTCACACATTTCTTCCTTGTGGCTGTTCTCCGGGTGATCCTCACTCCCTGTAGGTGTATCTCGGCAGTTCCACTGTTGATGGTGATTTTCCATGGCCTCCCTGTATGCCTCCTCGAAGAATTTCTCCAGCTTCCAGATTTCATCCTCAATGGTTTCCTCTGTTTTGACATTCTCTGCATCTCTGTCCTCCTCCTCCACTTCTCGAAGTGCTTCTAGTTCCAGTATTCTGCCCTCTAGGAGTCTAACTCGTTTCTTCAGGCTCTCCAGTTCTTCGCATCAAATGCATACATAAGACCACCTCCCAGAGGAGAGGTAGTCATACATATGGCAGACAGTGCAGAAAACTGGGTAGCTCATCTTCCTCCTTCTGTCTGCTGCTTCCTTAGCTGCTGGTGCCCTCTCTGCCTGCTGCTCGTGCAGCGACTCGCCCCTTCTGAAGGCCCTTCGCAAAGGCACTCTCGATTCACGCTGAATGGCTGAGCGCTGTTGGCTCCTCCCCTTTTAAGGGGGAGTTCCGGAGATATAGGGTTTGATCCTTCTCAGTTGACGAAAGTAGTAGAAGGAAGTGGAGACCACCTTCGAGATGTGGGTGGATAGGGATAGGTGGCTGTCCAATGTCACTCCAAGGCTGCGTACCTGGTCTGCTGCTGTTAGGGTGGTGGATTCCCATGATAGTGTTTGGTGGGTGTATTTGGTATTTTTCTTTCGGATCCATAAGAGTTCAGCTGCTGCTTGTTATTTGTCATTCAGTTTTTCATGTCTGAAAGGGAAAGTTGGAGGTTGGGAATTTGGATGATCGCCAGTATATCCAACTCATCTTCTTTCATCACTGCTTCTAGATCCAGAATCTTGCTTCTCATATTTCGAGCATTAGTATATATTGCTTTCCAGACATTGCCCCCTTTTCTAATCCGTTTAGAGGTATTCAGTGATTTACTTAACTGAGGACTTATACTCTCCTGGTGGCTTTGATCACCCTGTCCCATCACTTCTAGTTTAAAGCCCTCTTCAATAGATTAGGCAGCCTGCCACTGAAGATACTTCTTCCCTTCGTTGATAGATGCATACCATCCCTGCTCAGCAGGCCTTGGAAAATCATCCTGACATGCATGGGGAGGAGCCTAAGGCCCTGTTTGGTTGAAACTCCTAATGCTGTTCCCATGGGAGTGGCCTTAAGCATCTGAGACAATCAGGGTCCTAGGCTCTTCCCAGTGTACCCCAGGATATACCAGGCAGGGGTCTAAGGCATTGATTGGCTCAGAGCCTGGGAGGGGCTTTCAGCATCTGAGCCAATCAGAGTCTTAGACTCCCTGCTCAGTGCATCCTGGGATATACTGGGAGGAGCCTAAGGCCCTGATTGACTCAGTTCAAGGTTACTCCCATGGGAGAGGCCTCAGGTGTTTAAACCAATCAGGGCCTTAGAGCCCTGACCATTTATCTCAGGATGCACTAGGAAGGGGAAGGCCCACCATTTTGGAGAGGTGGACTTGCGGGCAGGAAGGACTGGGCATCCCTCCTGCTGTCGTCTTCAGATAAGGTATGGGAGCAAGTTGGGGTGTGTAGGGGAGCTGTGGGTGGGGGATGGGGAGGATGGCTGAAGCAGGAGTGAGTGGGCATCTCCTACCATTTTTTTTTTTTTTTTTTAAAGTATGGAGGGTTGTGGCATGGTGGGCTCAGTTCCTTCGGGGGCAGGAGAGGAGGAAGTGGGCTTCCCTTCTGCTGATATTTTTTTTTTTAAGTACAAGGGGTGGAAAATGGGAGGGGAGTCATGGCATGGAGGTTCACAGCATCGGGGGTCATTTCTTTGAGGGGCCACCCAGTGGCAGGAGGAGGGAGTGGGCATCCCTCATGCCAATTATTTTTCAAAGTTTGAGGAAGGGGAGGGGGGTTTATGGCATTGGGGTTCAGTTTCACAGGAGGGGTGGACATTCCTCTTGCCACTCTGTAATTTAAAGGTGGAGGATTTGAATGGCCGAGGTAGGAGGGCGTGGACATTCCTCTTGTCTTTTTTTGATGGTGGGGGGAAGTGGCATCATGGCAATATGGCAATATGGCTCTTCTCAAAAATCTAATCACCTCCCGTTCTCTAGTACTCTGTCCCTCTCTATCTTCTCAGTCCCTCTCCTATATCCCTTCTTTGTAGTTCCTTCCTCTCCACCTCTGTAAACCGTGCCGAGCTCTGCGCATGCGGAGATGGTGCGGTATACAAACCTAAGGTTTAGTTTAGTTTAGTTTAGTTTAGTAATTTCGGGTCATTTGTAGAGTTGCTAAATTTAGTGCCTACTTAAGCGATATTAGGTCATCGATCAGGGTGCTCATTTTAATATTAATGACCTCATAATACTAATGAGGTCGTTTGCTTGGCAGGATTGAAGGTTGCAGCGGATGCTCGGAAAAGCTTGCAGTGAGCTATTTAGTACATCAGTTAGATTGGCAAAATAACATTGTAGCTAAACCAGTTCAACTGGTTTAGCGGTGATCATGAGACACACGGTGACCTTAGTTCATCCCTATATGTGTTCCCTCCAATACCTCTCCTTGGGAAAACTCTATTCAAACTTCTACAAGAACAGGCCACTATGATACTCATAGCACCTCAGTAGCTCTAGCAACTGTGGTTTTCTCTCTTTTTTTCAACTCAATGTCCAAGAACCCATCACACTTCAAATCTTTCCAGCCTTGCTGACACAGAACGAAGGATCTCTTCTCCATCTCAATCTGTGTTTGCTAGCTCCCAATGAGTAGAGGCTTTTACTTTTTCTGCTACTGTGTCAGCCATTCTTGAAGCTTCCAGAAAACCTTCCACCCAGTGTTGTTATTGCTTTAAGTGGACTTGTTTGAATCTCTAGTGTACTCAACAATCACTATAACTGGACACATGTCCTATACCTTCAGTGCTGTATTATTTCCTCCATGTGTCAAATTCTGGCCTTAAAACAAGTTCAGTCAGAGTTCATCTCAGTGCTATTAGCACTTTTCACATACCTCTTGATAAACACCCATTATCGGCACACCCATTTTTTCCCGATTCATGAAAGGTCTTCTGCTTACTAAACTATCAATTAAGCCGTCTCCAGTTGCTTGGGATCTTAATGTCATACTTTCAACTTTGATGAAGCCTTCCTTTGAACCATTATTTTCATCTATGAAATACCTCACTTGGAAAGTAGCATTTTTATTCTTTTTTTTTTTTTTTCCAAACCTTTATTTATTTTAATACATACATCAAGTGTACATTAAATACAAACTATCATAATACATTATCACTTGAAAATTCCATCACAATGTGTATCTAAAAGCTTTATATCCCACCCCCTCCCATAACCATACACAAATAATAAAATTCATATGTATATTAAACATTTAAAAATATGCAATATATATATGCAATTCTCCCTAATTCCCCCACCCCTCCCTTCCTTCAATTATCACATAAGGAAAAAGAATAATAAATTAACATTAATCATTATAATATTTTATTATTGGCCCCCACACATCCTGAAATCTATTAAAATAACCATTTTGTACTGCAATTAACCTTTCCATTTTGTACACATGACACACTGAGTTCCACCAGAAGCTGTAATTTAGTCTAGAACAATTCTTCCAATTAAGTGTTATTTGTTGTATCCCCACACCTGTAAGGATCATCAGAAGCTTATTATTTGCTGCAGATATTTGGCTTTTAGATCTCATACACATTCCAAATAGAACTGTATCATATGACAATGCCACATGATTTTCCATTAAAAGATTAACTTGATCCCAGATTGGTAACCAAAATGCCTGAATACATGGACAATAAAATAAAAGATGATCTAACGTTCCAATTTCAATTTTACAATGCCAGCACCTATTAGACTTAGAGCAATCTAATTTTTGTAATCTAATAGGGATCCAGAATGCTCTATGCAACAAGAAAAACCATGTTTGCCTAATAGATGCCAACATCGTACCTTTAATTCTCCAAGACCAAATACGTGGCCATTGAGATGCATTAATCTGGTGCTTAATCTCAATGCTCCAAATATCTCTTAATCCATTTTTAGGTTTCTTATTCAAATAATTAGATAAAATTTTATACCACTTTGCGGCCTGGTGTCCCAGAAAATCTGCCTGGAAACAGGAATTCTAAGCTATAATGATTATTTAAAGATTTCCAATCAGGGAATCCTACCTGAATAGCTGCTTCAACTGCAACCATTTATATAACTTTGTTTTTTATTTAGACCATATTTATGTTGCAATTGTGAAAAATCAAACTTCATTTAAGGATCTTATATCTGCTTTAATCCAATCTTTCCAGACAACGTTAAACCCGCCTATTTGTATCTTGGAGTTTACCCAAATAGATTGATGTGTAGATTTTCCAATAGACTCAGGAGTTAATTTGTCTACAAATCTTAATGTTTTCCAAGTATCCATTAATACTCTATTGTCCTTACGTACTCTAGGCATCTTTATACTGAGCAGAAGATCAAGTCTAAGTGGGAATATAAGCGACCTCTCAACCCATAACCAGTCTGGCAGTTGTTCCAAAAGCTCTGGGAGGACCCAATACATACCTTGGCGCATGATATAGGATTGGTGATACCTATAAAAATTGGGGAAATTTACCCCACCCTCCTTAATTGGCCTTTGTAGAGACACTAGAGCAACTCTTGCAATTTTACCCAGCCAAATAAATTTAACCAGAATACTATTTAACTTTTTATAGAAAGACCCCTGAAAAAACACTGGTATCATGCCCAATTGGTAACAAACCACAGGCAGAATCATCATTTTAACAGTTTGAACTCTTCCCCACCATGACAAATGCAAAGGATTCCATTGCTCACACAACTCTGTTACTTTTTGTAATAAAAATTTTTCATTTACTCTCATTGTCTCTTCGAGTGTATTTTTCAACCAAATGCCTAAGTATTTTATTCCATCTTCTTTCCAAATAAAAGGAAAAGAATCAAATATACCTTTTGTACAATACACATTTAAAGGTAAAATTTCCGATTTAGTCCAATTTATTTTGTATCCTGAGAATTTTCCAAATGTATCAATTACTTCAAGTAGACATGGAATTGTTGTTTCCGGATTTCTCAAATGAAACAAAATATCATCCGCATAAGCGGATACTTTATAATCCACTCCCACAAATGGAATACCCTGTATGTCCCTTGCCTGTCGAATAGCTAATAACAAGGGTTCAAGTACTATATCAAAAAGCAAAGGAGATAACGGACAACCCTGTCTAACCCCCCTCTGCAATTTAAAAGCATCCGAAAAATTATTATTTATATATAAACGAGCAGTAGGGGAGCTATACAGTGCTTGAATCATTTGTACAAATCCGGAACCAATACCAAACCATTCCATAGTTTGATACATGAATTTCCATTCTACACGATCAAAAGCTTTCTCAGCATCTAATGATACTGAAAAAGCCGGATCATTAATTTGTTTTGTTAAATAATACATCTGAAATTCCAATCTAGTATTATTGGAAGAGTGTCTTTGAGCAACAAATCCAGTTTGATGCATACCTATTATATGCGGAAGAGCTTTAGCCAATCTTAATGCTAAAATCTTAGCTAATAATTTACCATCTACATTTATTAAAGAAATAGGCCTGTAATTTGAAACCAATGTTGGATCTTTATTTGGCTTTGGCAAAACAATAGTTAAAGATTCTGCCATAGTGCCTGATATACAACCTTTATTCAGTTGATCCTGATATAATTTTAACAAATATGGTAAAAGGGAAATTTGAAATTCTTTATAAAACTCTACCGTAAATCCATCCCCACCTGGAGCGATCCCAACTCTAAGGGACTTCTAATGCTGTTTGTAACTCTTTTAGTGATATAGGTTCATCTAAACTTCTTTTTATATGATCAGGAACCTTAGGACCTTCAACTAAACTCAAAAAATCCAACCCATCTTTCTCTTTATTTGCATAATACTCAGAAGAATAAAGGGACTTGTAATAATTCAAAAATTGTTTTAATATATTTTCCAATCTGAAGAATGAGAATTCCCTAAATCATCTTTAATTATGCCTATTTTCTCTTTTCCTTTTCTTTGCTTTTAAATAATTTGCCAATAATCTTCCAGCCTTATTGAACTACCATAATACTAATGCTTGCTGAGCAAAAATGTCCTTCCTTACTAACCTATAGGAAACCTCATTATATTCACTTTTTTTCTAAACAATATTTGAAAATGTAGCCTGTTCCACTTGTTAACCAATTGTTAATTCTAAATTTTTAATCTCATTTTCCAAGCTTACAAACTGCTTTCTTAGATGTTTCTTATTATATGCAGAATATGAAATAATTTGTCCTCTCATAGTTGCTTTGAAAGCATCCCACAAAATTTCAGTCGATATTTCCTCTAAATCATTAAGTATAAAATATTCATTAATTTTGACCTGAAATTCTGTACAGAATTTAGAATCAGCAAGCAATGCATTATCAAACCTCCGAACAGGTTTGGAATTATCTTGATCTACTAAATTTAATTCTATCCATATACCACCATGATCTGATATTACTATTGGTTCTATGGCAGCTTTTTCAACTTGCTGTAACATCTGATCTGAAACAAAAATATAATATAGTAACATAGTAGATGACGGGCAGATAAAGACCCGAATAGGTCCATCAGTCTGCCCAACCTGATTCAATTTAAATGTTTTATTTTATTTTATTTTTTTTTAATTTTTCTTCTTAGCTATTTCTGGCAAGAATCCAAAGCTTTACCCGGTACTGTGTTTGGGTTTCCAACTGCCAAAATCTCTGTTAAGACTTACTCCAGCCCATCTACACCCTCCCAGCCATTGAAGCCCTCCTCGGCCCATCCTCCACCAAACGGCCATACACAGACAAACTGGCCTAGTTCAATATTTAATATTATTTTCTGATTCTAAATTTTCTGTGTTCATCCCAAGCTTCTTTGAACTCAGTCACAGTTTTACTCTCCACCACCTCTCTCGGGAGCGCATTCCAGGCATCCACTACCCTCTCCGTAAAGTAGAATTTCCTAACATTGCCCCTGAATCTACCACCTCTCAACCTCAAATTATGTCCTCTGGTTTTACCATTTTCCTTTCTCTGGAAAAGATTTTGTTCTACGTTAATACCCTTCAAGTATTTGAACGTCTGAATCATATCTCCCCTGTCTCTCCTTTCCTCTAGGGCAGGGGTGCCCACACTTTTTGGGCTTGCGAGCTACTTTTAAAATGACCAAGTCAAAATGATCTACCAACAATAAAATTAAAAAAAAAACACAAAGCACACTGTACGCATAGAAAATGTTAATCATCATTCCTATTCCAGGGTTTTCCAAAGAGGTCAAAGCAGATGACTCTATGCACTGTCAACTCACTAACAACCATACAAAAACAGACAAATACCCCCCTCCCTTTTTACTAAACCACGATAGCAGTTTTTAGCGCAGGGAGCTGCGCTGAATGCCTAGCGCTGCTCTCGACGCTCATAGGCTCCCTGCGCTAAAAACCTCTATTGCGGTTTAGTAAAAGGGGACCATAGTGTAAAACATAGACAGCAGATATAAATTCAGATACATTTTGGTCACTAAATTTAAAATAAAATAATTTTTCCTACTTTGTCTGGTGATTTCATGAGTCTCTGGTTGCATTTTCTTCTTCTGACTGTGTATCCAATCTTTCTTCCCTTCTTTTAGTCTGTATGCCTCCTCTCCTCCTGACCTCATTCCCCCCCCCCCCCCAATGTTTTCTTCCTCTCTCCCTGCCCTCTCTTTCTTTCTCTCTTCATGCCCCCTTTCTTTTTTTCTGTTTCTCTTCTTTCTTTCTGTTTCCCTGCCTGCCCTCTTTCTCCCTCCCTGCTCTCCCCCAAGTCACTGCCACTGCCATCGGATAACAGGCCGCCGGCCAAGCTCTCCCTGCTTCGGGCCCACCAGCATTCCTCTCCCCGATGTCAATTCTGCCGTTGGAGAGGAAGTTCCACTGGCCAGAACTTCCTCTCCGACGGCAGAATTGACGTCGGGGAGAGGAAAGCTGATCGGCCCAAGATCGACCTATTGGGAGAAAAGCTGCCGAGTCCTGCATTTGAGGAAACAGAAAGTAGGCAGGACCTGGCAGCAAGAATGAGAAAATTGCAAGCTTTACTGACCTGTCCTCCCACTTTAGCCCGCGAACGGGGCTCTAACATGTGCATGCCGGCTTCCCTTCTCTCCCCCCCCCGACATAACTTCCGTTTTCAGAGGGAAGAGAAGGGAAGCCGGTACAAGCACACGTTAGCCCCGGAGCATAAGTTCTTCATAGCCGGTTTTTTTTTTTTTTTTTAAATGTTGAGCATTGGCGGCAGCAGCAGAATTCAGGAGCGGGCTGGTCAGGAGGGGAAAAAAAAGAGAAGGGAAGGGAACCCGCTCTGCGATCGACTGGGGTCGCCCTGAGCGATGCGACCTGTTCGATCGCGATCGGCGTATTGGGCACCCCTGCTCTAGGGTATACCATATTCAGGGCTTCCAGTCTCTCCTCATACGTCTTCTGGCGCAAGCCTCCTATCATTTTCGTTGCCATCCTCTGGACCGCCTCAAGTCTTCTTACGTCTTTCGCCAGATACGGTCTCCAAAACTGAACACAATACTCCAATGTGTGGCCTCACCAATGACCTGTACAGGGGCATTCAACACCTTCTTCCTTCTACTGACCCGCCTCTCTTTATACAGCCCAGCATCCTTCTGGCAGCAGCCACTGCCTTGTCACACTGTTTTTTCGCCTTTAGATCTCCCGGACACATATCATCCCAAGGTCCCTCTCCCCGTCCGTGCATTTCAGCTTCTCTCCTCCCAGCATATATGGTTCCTTCCTATTATTAATCCCCAAATGCATTACTCTGCATTTCTTTGCATTGAATTTTAGTTGCCAGGCATTAGACCATTCCTCTAACTTTTGCAGATCCATTTTCATATTTTCCATTCCCTCTTCGGTGTCTACTCTGTTACAAATCTTGGTATCATCTGCAAAAAGGCACACTTTTCCTTCTAACCCTTCAGCAATGTCACTCACATACATATTGAACAGGATTGGCCCCAGCACCGAACCCTGAGGGACTCTACTAGTCACCTTTCCTTCCTTCGAGCGACTGCCATTAACCACCACCCTCTGGCGTCTGTCCGACAGCCAGTTTCTGACCCAGTTCACCACTTTGGGTCCTAACTTCAGCCTATCATGTTTGTTCAACAGCCTCCTATGAGGAACTGTATCAAAGGCTTTGCTGAAATCCAAGTAATTATATCTAGCATATGTCCTCGATCCAGCTCTCTGGTCACCCAATTAAAAAATTCAATCAGGTTCATTTGGCACGATTTACCTTTTGTAAAGCCATGTTGCCTCGGTATCCTGTAACCCATTAGATTCAAGGAAGTACACTATCCTTTCTTTCAGCAACACTTCCATTATTTTTCCAATAACTGAAGTGAGGCTCACCGGCCTGTAGTTTCCTGCTTCATCCCTGTGACCACTTTTATGAATAGGGACCACATCTGCTCTCCTCCAATCCCAGGAATCACTCCCGTCTACCAGAGATTTGTTGAACAAGTCTTTAATAGGACTCGCCAGAACCTCTCTGAGCTCCCTTAGTATCCTGGGATGGATCCCGTCTGGTCCCATCGCTTTGTCCACCTTCAGTTTTTCAAGTTGCTCATAAACACCCTCCTCCGTGAACGGCGCAGAATCTACTCCATTTTCTCGTGTAACTTTGCCAGACAATCTCGGTCCTTCTCCAGGATTTTCTTCTGTGAACACAGAACAGAAGTATTTGTTTAGCACATTTGCTTTCTCCTCATCACTCTCCACATATTTGTTCCCAGCATCTTTTAGCCTAGCAATTCCATTTTTTATCTTCCTCCTTTCACTCCCTTTTTTACGTTTTTAGCCATTTGTTCTTCCGCCTGTGCCTTCGCCAAACGTATCTCTCTTGGCTTCTTTATTATTGAAAATGATTGATGAACATGTAAACAAAATGTAAATTCCCGATCATTAAAATGAAGAATACGCCATATATCTTTTAAATTACATGATTGTATTAAATTATCTAAACCCATTGATTTCATAATTCTACTAGGTTTTTTATCCATTATTGTATCTATAACGGCATTAAAATCCCCCGCCACCACTAAATTAGTAGCAGCCAGTGGTAATACTAATTATTGTAGAGATTTAAAGAATTCACTTTGATTCGAATTAGGGGCATATATATTTAATAACGCCATTGTAGTATTACCCGTGCTCATGTCAACAAGTACCCACCTTCCTAGAGGATTTGACTTAACCATATTAAATGTTGCCGAACATTTTTTGTTAATCAAGATTGCTACTCCTGCCTTTTTTTTTATCGCTGGTGCAAATAAACACTGTTTTATCCAATTATCTGACAGCTTCATGGATTCTGACCCAGACAAATGTGTCTCCTGTAGAAAACAAATATCTATATTCTGTTGCTTAATATATGACAATACCTTTTTCCTTTTTATTGGGTGATTGAGGCCATTTACGTTCAAGGAGAAAATTTTAAAACCCATTATATAAATGAAATTTTATTATACAAATATATCCATCTCAAAAATAAAAATATAAACTTTTTCCTCATACCAAAAACTTACACCCCCCCTTAAATCCTCATTCTTAACCCCCCCATATCCCCTCCCTCATTCCCACCCCTTCCCTCCCAAAAATAAATGCAAACTTCGAAACGCCCATGGTGGCCAAGCAAAAGATAAACTCCCCACAGGCAAATTAAACCCATTCAATCATTAACTTAAAAAACCTTTATAATAAAAAGAGAATCATCATAAGCAAAGGGATAAAATTTCATAACATTCCAAATCTCTTTTCCGTAATATTTATTTTCCCCTATATACTTTTTTTTTTTCCCCAATCCAAAATCAGACCCATTCTTTATATTAACTATATTCAATATCCATCTTATTGAAACCAAGACATTTTTAGTCTTATGACTCTTCCGTTCTATAATATAATTGTACCTTACCATAAAATAAAAATGTTAGTACTTACTTCTTTTCTAAGTTTCTTTAAAACTTCTTAAACTATATAAGAAATACTTCAATTTAATCATATATGTTAACCTTATACAAGCATTTTGTTATATTTTATATATATATACCTTATGCAATATATAATATTTCTCTATTTACCCCATGTATCTCTGAACATTCTCTAATACATCCTAAAAGAATATATTAAACATTAATTTTATTTATTATATATCTCAAAATCCTAGTACCTTGTTCAAGCATTCACACCATTCACATTATCTACTCACACTTATTACATTCTTTATTAATTCATATCCCTTATGTAATAACTTACTAATTAATTTTCATTTTATGTCAATATGTCATCTATACTCCCTTATATATTAAAATATTCATATGTTAAATGCTCAGAGAGTAAATCTTATTTTATAATCATTTAATAACCATAAAATCTCTGTCTCCTATATTATAAATATCTATTTTTGTATCCAAAAACTCCATTAGTGTATTGCTTTTAATATTCTATCACTTATCATTGTCCCATCAAAAGTAATCTATCCAATTTTCTTCCAAAAGCCGTCTTCCATGTTGATTCTCTTCTTTTCTTCTAAATTCTGCTCTTCGTTGTTGATTTCCTTCAAACGTATGGCAAATTTCAAAGAGCAGGTCGTATCATACAGACTCACACTCTTTCTATATTTCAGTTTGCCATATTCACCAATCTTACTCAACAACATTTAGATTTCTTTAATTTCCATTGCCTTTCTTCATTAATAATAATAATAACTTTATTTTTGTATACCGCATTACCATGGAAGTTCTATGCGGTTAACAGATGAAGAGACTGTACATTACAGTGAAGTTACACCTTTTTTTTTTTTTTTGGCATAGCTACATTTACATTTTCGGCGACGCTACATTTGCGGTGAAGTTATTTTTCAGGTCGGTTACTATTGCAGAGAAGTTACATTTGTTGTAAGTTGCATATATATAGCGGAGTTCATACAGTAGTGTTACATACAGCGGTGATATATACTGTGGAGTTCGATAAAGCCGAGCAGAGGCATTAAGTAAGGGGGGTAAAGAAGAAGGGGGGATTAGTTGGATAGGGTGATCCATTTTGTTAAGCCGTTTGGTGGCAGACAGAATTAGAAGAGTCGAGAGACTGGGGTAAGTCAAGGTCCGAGGAGGAGGCAAGGAAGGGGGGGGGGAGAAGTTAGAGGAATTTATCAAAAAGGTAGGTTTTGATTGTCTTCCTGAACATTTGGTAGGGGGGGAATTGGAGATGAGTGCAGTGAGGCATTTGTTCCATTTGCCCGCTTGGAATGCGAGGGATCTGTCGAGAAATTTCTTGTAGTGGCAGCCTTTCAGGGAAGGAAAGGAGAACAGGTAGGTGTTTCGTGTACGAGAGGGGCCAGCGATTTCAAGGTGCTCGGATAGGTAGATTGGGGAAGAGCCTGCTAGGGTTTTGAAGCAGAGGCAGGCGAATTTGAAGATGATCCTTGCCTCCACCGGTAGCCAGTGGAGTTTAGCGTAATAGGGGCTAACGCTCCAGGTCCTATTTTTTTGAGGCCGAAGATGAGGGTGGACAGCAGCATTTTGAACTATTCTTAAGCGTTTGATGGTGTTTTTATAGGATCCCAGGTATATGAGCTGCATGTACCATTTTCATTTTATATCTCAGTTTCACTCCTTGTAGCACACAGTGCCCCCCTTCTCTTTCAGGCAAAACCATGTTATTGCAATCCTTAAAATGCCAAGTTTTGGGTTTTTTTTTTTAAAAGTCATTTGAAACTGTTAACTGAAATTCTGAATATTCTATCAAATCTTTTCCTTCTCTCTTCAGCATCATTAAAAAAAAATAAAATACCAGTATTCTTCAAATAAAATATGTTCAACAGATAACATATATCATTTACTTTCATTTCCTTTTATGTGTTCATTGGCACTTCACATTTTTCTATAAATTCTTTTAATTTACTTTCCTCTTCAAAACTATAAGTTTTATTTTCATACGTAACTTTCATGACTGCTGGGTATATTAACCCATATCTCGCACCCAAAGCTTTTAACTGCGGGCGCATTTCCAGCAACATCTTCCTTTTTTGAGCTGTCACTCTTGCAAAATCAGGCACTATTGAGATTTTTGAGTCCTGACACTTTATATCTTTATTCTCCTTAGCCAACGCTAATATCTCAGCTACTTGCTGGTATCTAAGCAACTTTATAATCATTGGCCTGGTCCTTTTTGTGCAGCTAGTCTTTTTGTTGGATCCTATGTGCACGTTCCACTTCCAACTGAAATTTGCTTTTAATCGGTAGAATCTTCATTAAAAAGTTAGTCATGAACGTGACTGAATTATTTTTTTCTACCCCTTCAGGTAGACCAAGAACCCTCAAATTGCATCTCCTCTCGCGGTTGGACAAATCTTCCAAATCTCTCTTTAATATTTCAATTTCTTTCTGAGCCTTTTTAAACTGCCCTGATTCCAATTCAGTTATTTCCACCTTTTTCTCCAGAGTATTCATTTTTAAATCTACAATTTCCATTCTGCTTTTTAACCCTGCTATCTCATCTCTAACTTCTTTTATATATTTTGAGTTCTCTAACACAATTTCTTGTACTTTTTGAATTTCCCGCAAAAGATCTCTGTTATCTACCTCCTCCACAGGCAAAGGAACTGATTGAGGGGAAATCACTTCCAGTTTTGACCTTTTTCCTCCGCTTGATCCGCTTACCATCACACTTTTATTTCCTTTACCCGACCCCGATGCCATTTTAACAATCTTAATGCTTCCTTTTTTTAAAATTCTCTTTATTATTTTCCTCTTAAAAGTTCAGTAAACTGCCTGCTTTCACAGAGCTGATCTCCTACACAGCCATCTCTCAGCACGTCGAAGCCACGCCAGCATTTTTATTCTGCATCATGTCTGCATATCATGTTGGTGAACTTTAAACTCTAGTCTCAGATCCTCCATTCACAACGTTCTACCATGACAGAGTAGTTCTTCAAACTCATCCCAAGTTCCTTGCAAAGGTCCATCACAGCATTTCATCTAAACCAGACCATAGTTCTCCCTGTCTTCTTTCCAAAACCACATTTTCACCCTGGGGAAGCAGCACTTCCCACGTTAGACTGTAGGCATGCACTGTTACATAGAACAAAACCTCACAGAAGTTCCACTCAACTGTTCCTATCATTTGATCCTAACAGACTGGGAGCTCCTGTCACTAAAAGAACCATCTCTATACATAGCTAGCAGACCATATCTCTATGCTTTGCGTTTCCCTTCTATTGAAGACATCTGTAAAGCAGGCCACATGGTCCTCAGTTCATACTTTTACATGCCACTAGTGTCTGGAGAATCATTCCAGGCAGCATAGTAGATTTGGCCAAGCAGTTCTACAAAAATTATTCTCCACTTGACAGCCAGCTTCCCTCCATTCCACTTGATGTAGCTAGGGAGTCTCACATGGGAGCATATGCTTCCCTGCTTGTCCTGGGATAAAGCACATTGTCACCCACATGTGGGAATATTTGCCTACTGTCCTCGAATAACACCTGTTACAGGTAAGTAACTGTGCTTTATCCATGAAAAATCCTTTCTAGATCTTATATGGATAGTGGCAATGAATATATGCTAGTGCTGGCACTTCACCTTGCTGACTAAGTATTGACCCCACTGAGTCTGAAGAAGGTTAGGGGTTTTTTTCCCTAAGGTTTATTGTGCATAAATTTGAGCTAAATTACATTAAAGTGGAGACCACACTGAATCGTTCAATGAACTCCAGTCCCTACTCCACCTGTCTTACATCTATAACTATAATGATATTTAGCTATTGGAACTTTGTTTCATTACTACGAAAACTTTATTCTTTTTGCTGGCTGGTGCTGTAGCAGTGTCCCATTCTGGTCCTCTGGTGTTTCACAATAATAATAATATAATTTATTCTTCTATACCGCCAGACGAATGGTTCAAGGCAGTTCACAACAAATAATGCTCAACATTCAGCAGATAAACAATTCATAAGAAATACATCAATTTCATAGAAAATGTAAACAGTACATAGGAATAATAAAAGCATAAGCTTAAGTTACAAATTTATCGAATAGTTGTGTAATAGGATGAGACTCTTGGCATGATTTTACCAAACCAGGCATTCATTTTGGCTGCCCGTATTGTGTATCAGTCTCTTCAGAGCTATTCTTTGAAGCATCTTTGCAATGCTCAGCAACAGTTATATTCTGCCATTTATCAAATGAAGAAACCAACTGTTGCATCTGCTAATTTTGTGTTTATTATTTGTTTCAATATTTGTTGATAGTGATGCTCCTTTGGATTTGAAGGTTAAGGCCAGTATGATCTCGGATATGTTCACCATTATAGGTGAGTAATTTTGTGTTAGCAGCTGTGGGCCAGACTATTTTATCAGCCATTGTGCTCTTATCTACTACTGGCATGCAAATACCATTCTGAGACTCTGTATAGCGTGTATGCTCTTAGATTCCCTAAAGCAAGTGGGTTCTTGGTTTCCCTATCATGTGTGTTATCATATCCCATCTCAATTTTCTATAACACGTATGTTCTGATCCTGTAGCTTATTGTTCCTCTAACAAGCTACAGGATCAGAAAATTGAGACGGGATCATGAAAACTTCTGTGTACGCATCCCTTTACCGTTCTGAGTTTCCTGGGGAGGACGGGCTATAAAACTAACCAACTAAATAAATGTAAGACTGTCAGGATCAAACCTACTTTTTCTAGTTAACTGATGAGAGTGAAGGAAGGGAAACTGACCACTCACACTACAATGCAAACTGTTGTGGGCACCTGGATTGTATGAACAGGCGACCTTATTTTCTCACTACACTTGGAAGACTGAACCAGTAATGAAAACAGTTGAGGTGGTAAAGATTCATTTCCACTCTTGGCATTTTGCTAAGGATGTCTTCTGAATGCTCACCAGAACTGCTCCTGAATTTGAGTATTGTATATATTGGGCCAACACTTTGAAAAGGGGTTCCAGGGAGATCGGGAATTACAGACTGGTAAGCCTGACCGGCAAAATAGTGGAAATAATTCTAAAAAATAAAATTGTGGGGAGAAAGTGACATCATGCCAGGGAATTGCTGCTTATTAGGGCTTTGGACTTCCCACAGCTGCAAACGACTTCCTACAGCTGCGAACGCTAGTGTAAATTGAGCGATTGGGTATTCTAGACCAGTATTCATAAGAACATAAGAAGTTGCCCCCGCTGAGTCAGACCAGAGGTCCATCTTGCTCAGCGGTCCGCTCCCGCGATGGCCCATCAGGCCTAGTGCCTGAACAGTGGTCCCTGATTAATTTTGTAACTTACCTCTAATCCCATCCCTATAATCTACCTTTACTCTTATCTGTACCCCTCAATCCCTTTGTCTTCCAAGTACCTATCCAAAGCTTCATTGAACCCCTGTAGCGTGCTCCTGTTTATCACATCCTCTGGTAGCGCGTTCCATGTATCCACCACCCTCTGTGTGAAAAAGAACTTCCTGGCGTTTGTTCTAAACCTCTCCCCTTTCAATTTCTCTAAGTGCCCCCTTGTACTTATTGATCCCCTTAATTTGAAAAATCTGTCCCTGTCTATTTACACCTATGGACTGGCAGAAATAAAATAATTATTTTGTGGACTGGCATCGAGCCGCAGACCGGCGGTTGAAGAACACTGGGCTAAGTCATGGCCAGACCCTGCCCATCTCTACCCAATCTCCACCCCAAACCCTGCCCCCATAGTCCTAATTGTTACACTAGTTTTTTCCATTCATATATACACAAAATATAATCTTATTAACAATGCATCGATTGCACCGCGGACCGGCAGTTGAAGAACACAAGTTTTGGGCCTTATGCACATGCCGGCCCTATGGACCGGAAGGAAATTTCTGTGGACCGGCACAGGTGGTTGAAGAACACTGTTCTAGACCATGGTGAGCAGGAAGAAATTTCAAAAGTTTAAATTTACCGATGAAGTGAGCAATAAACAGTGACTGGAGAAGGCGGGCCGCCTCAGGATAAGAGTAAGATGGCGCAAACTTCCTTTGCCACTCTTCTTAATTATGACGGGTACAGCTATGCAGTTGATCATGCGTAACTGGAAAAATTGGGACCGTCTTAATTTCACATTCTGGTGGGCAAATCTATGTTTAGTGTATAAATATGAAAAAATGAATGCTGATTTGTCAGGGAACACAAAAATATTCAAATTATTGTGGGGTCCATTGATGTCTTTTGTAGAATTGTTGTAGTTTTATTTTGCTGATATAGTATTTGCACATCCAGGGAGGGGAGGAGGGGGTATAGCTTTATAGGATTCCTTGTTCTTTTCTTTGATGGTTGGGAGGGGAGGGGGGTATTTCTGGGTACTGATGTAAGGTATCTGAATTGTTTAGGGTCAGACATGTCTGTTATGTTGCACTTTTTGTAAGATCTGAAAATTTAATAAAGATTTATAAAAAACCACAAGCTGCTGAAGACAACGGTACTCAGCAAGTCATGCATACATGGTTTTGAGAATTGAAAGCTGAAATGGTGGGTGTTCGGGACGATGTAAAAGTGGCACTGGCTGAGCTTAAAACTGAAGTTGGGTACCTCAGAGGTAAAGTTGCTGCATCGGAGGAGCACATGGAGACATTGACCACGGCTGTGAGCAAGATCTGGAGCATAGCGGATTACATGGTTTCCAGCCTTCAAGAATTACAATCTCAGGTGGAAGATCTAGAGAATTGCTCTAGACCAGTGGTCTCAAACTCGCGGCCTGGGGGCCACATGTGGCCTGCCAGGTCCTATTTTGAGGCCCTCAGTATATTTATCATAATCACAAAAGTAAAATAAAACCGTTTTGATCATATGTCTCTTTACCTATAAATTACAATACTATTATTAAGACTTAGCCAAAAGGAAAGATTTATAAACTATAAAGAGTTTTACCTCATGCAAAATTGTCATTTCTTTAATAAGAAGAAATTAACTATTCTTTCTGCGGCCCTCCAAGTACCTACAAATCCAAAATGTGGCCCTGCAAAGTTTGAGACCACTGCTCTAGACGATTTAACCTCCGCTTTAATGGAGTGCCAGCCACTGAGAAGTTTAAGGGACTGTAAGCTGGTCATGTAAGATTTATGCCCACAACTACTAAAGACTGATGGGGGAGAGGTCCCCAAATCTATTGTGGTGTTACGAGCTTACCGCAGTCTCGGGCTGTCCAGAGGTTCTAGTCCCTGAGATAGTATTGCCTGTTTTGGAGATTATTTAGTGAAAGAGTGGATCCTACAGGCAGCTCAGAGCCATGCTAAGTTTACATGGAGCAATCTTACTATTGGGATTTTTCAAGATTTAGCTTGGGTGACCTTCCAGAAGTGTCAAGCATTTCGAGAGTTTCGTCAGCCGTAAGCCTGAAGTCATTATGCCATTGTATAGATCCATAGTGAGGCCCCACCTGGAATACAGTGTGCAATTCTGGAGGCCGCATTACCGTAAGGATGTGCTGAGACTGGAGTTGGTCCAGAGAATGGCCACCCGGATGGTCTCGGGACTCAAGGATCTCCCGTACGAGGAACGGCTGGATAAGTTGCAACTGTACTCACTAGAGGAACGC
Source organism: Geotrypetes seraphini (assembly GCF_902459505.1). Lineage (NCBI taxonomy): Eukaryota > Metazoa > Chordata > Amphibia > Gymnophiona > Dermophiidae > Geotrypetes > Geotrypetes seraphini. Next base: position 192,311,024 of record NC_047090.1, on the reverse strand, counting down.
AGAGAGAGGGATGACATGATCGAGACATTCAAGTATGTCACGGGCCGCATTGAGGTAGAAGAAGATATCTTCTTTTTCAAGGGTCCCGCGGCAACAAGGGGGCATCCGTGGAAAATCAGGGGCGGGAAACTGCATGGGCACACCAGGAAATTCACTGGAATAGTGTTCCACTTCAGGTTATTGAGGCCAGCAGCGTGCCTGATTTTAAGGCCAAATGGGATAGACATGTGGGATCTATTCACAGAGAAAGGTAGGGGAGGGTCATTGGGGTGGGCAGACTAGATGGGCCGTGGCTCTTATCTGTCGTCTATTTCTATGTTTCTATGTTATTCTGGGCCAGCCAGGCAGCGATTGGCTGGCCAGACTTCCTGTCGGCTTTAGCAGCAGCAGCAGCAGGGCGGTAAGTGAAGGGGACCCGGGGAAAGGAAGGAGGGAGGGACAGGAAATGATCGCCTGTCCCGTTGTCCCCGAGCACAGCTTCGGGACGCTGTCCCGAAGCTGTGTGTGGGGACAACGGGACAGGAAGTCTGAAAAAGGACCTATGGTCACCTTAATCTTGCCGGCCCTGCGCAGACTGGCAGAAATTTCCTGTGGACCAGCACCGGTCCGCGGACCGGCAGTTGAAAAACAGTGTCTTAGGTAAAAGGTAGCCCCCAACGAGGTGACCCCCAGTTTCAAAAGAAGAAAATCACATCTACGTTTTTGAGTTTCCCTTGAAACATCAGGGAACGTTTGAATTTTACAACCAAGAAATTCCTTCTGCTTATTCTTAAAAAATAGTCTCAATAACCAAGATTTATCTATAGAAAGAGCTAGAGTAGCTACTAATGTTACAGGTGTTACCACTTCTTTGTCTGACTTCTCCAATATCTCAGTAATATTCAATATTTATCCTTCAGTAGGAACAGGCTGCTGTTGATGCGACTTTTTACTGGGAAGATCAAACATCTTTTTTTTTCGTTCTGTTCAGAGTGATCTATTGGACTTTGTGGGGGGAGATGTTAATGTGCCATCTGATGCAAGGCTTGATCATTCTAAGGGTGGGAGTAAACCTACTAAACTGCACCACAAAGCTTTGCTAACTTTGATGCACATGTTGGGGTTAGAGACTTTTACATGGGGTACAAAAAAATTACACACACTATTCATATGTTCAACAAACCTACACGAGAATCGATGGTATTTGGGCTCATAAGAATGTGTGAGGCTCCATACAGCAAGCAGAAATAGAAAACATCCAGATTTCAGATCACACCCCTGTGTGGATAGCATGTGAAGGGGGTCCGGGGTGCCCAATTTTGGAGGTTGAATGAATCCTTATTGAGGGGGACCCTGGGATTGAGGAGATAGTACTACTATAGTATCCTTTTTTATAAATAATGATAATGGTACAGTGTCAGATGTGGAAACCATCCGTCCGATGTGTGGTGGCAGCCAAGAAAGCATACAAGATACTAGGAATTATTAGAAAAGGGATTTTAAACAAGACTAAGAATGTTATAATGCCTCTTTATTGCTCAATAGCGAATCCTCACCTTTAGTATTGCATTCAGTTCTGTCTCCTTATCTCAAAAAGCGGCACTAGAAAAGTTAAAAGAGTGACCAAGATTTACAAAGACTAGGGGACACTGGTTGAAATTATAGAGAGATACTTTTAAAACCAATAGGAGGATATGTTTTTTCACTCCGCGAATAGTTAAGCTCTTGAACATGTTGCCAGAGGATGTGGTAAGAGCGGTTAATGTAGCAGATTTTAAAAAAGGTTTGGACAAGTTCCTGGAGGAAAAGTCCATAGTCTGCTGTTGAGACAGACATGGAAGAAACCGCTGCTTGCCCTGGATTGCTGCTACTATTTCGTTTTTTGCTAGGTATTTGTGACTTGTATTGCTTCCGTGAAGATGACATACTAGGCTGGGTGGACCATTGGTCTGACCCAGTAAGGCTATTCTTATGTTCTTACCATGTTATGGAAGACTTTTCCGGGCCTTTACCAGGACCTTCAATGGTCAGACCACACTTGGAATACTGTGCCCAACATTGGTCTCCCAACCTAAAGAAGAATATAAAACTGCTGGAGAGGGTACAGAGACGAGCAACAAAGCTGGTTAAAGGTATGGAGAACTTGGAATATGAGGAAAGACTTAGGAGACTAGGATTGTTCTCCTTTGGGAAGAGGAGACTACGAGGGGATATGATCGAGACTTTCAAAATACTGAAAGGAATCGACAAAATAGAGCAGGAAAATATGTTATTTACAATGTTCAATGTGACACAGACAAAAGGACATGGACTGAAGCTGGGGAGGGACAAGTTCAGGACAAATATCAGGAAGTTCTGCTTCACGCAGCGAGTGGTGGTCACCTGGAATGCTCTCCCAGAGGAGGTTATTGCAGAATCCACCGTTCTAGGATTTAAAAGCAAACTAGATGTACATCTCCTTATGAGAGTCATAGAGGGATATGGGTGACTAAAATTACACCAGGTGTACACTTGGCTGGGCCTCCGCGTGTACGGATCACTGGACTTGATGGACCGAAGGTCTGATCCAGAGATGGCGGTTCTTATTTGTTGATAGGTAGCCAGTGGGGGAGCTGTTTTGCCTTTCTCTGAGGACGCCGAGGATCGTGTCGCTGCCCCGACCAGCCCTCTGCAGCAGCGGCGCTTTGAGTTTGTTCGGACAGGCAACCTTGAAGACGGACCCCTGACGTCACCGGGTCCGTCTTCTGTGCCTCTGTTCTTCACTATAAATTACTGCCTGCTGCCGCGGAGAGACCGGGAGCTGTTTTGCCTTTCTCCGAGGACGCCGAGGATCGTGTCGCTGCCCCGACCAGCCCTCTGCAGCAGCGGCGCTTTGAGTTTGTTCGGACAGGTAACTTTGAAGACGGACCCCTGACGTCACCGGGTCTGTCTTCTGTGCCTCTGTTCTTCACTATAAATTACTGCCTGCTGCCGCGGAGGTGGCCGAAGGGGCGTGCCCTAAGGGGCAGGTCCCGCCCCTTGGGAGCCCCTTGGAGTACCATGGAGCTGTGGAGCAGGATACCAGGTTTTATAAGTTAAGTGATCATGGGGAAAAGGAAAGTTAAAGCTAAAAGTTCGACACCTGTTGTTTTAGGTCCTATGGATAGACATTTGACTTTTTCCCTAGAGACTTCAGTACAAAATTTACCTGATTTGAATTCTCCCATATCCGGAGCATCGATGAGTCCTTTACAAAGGACACCCCCCCCCCCTTCATCCAATATCTGGTGTAAGTGGGAATATAACTCCCACTATTTCCACGGGCCTTGTGGCATCATCCACTTCAACAAGTAAATTGATTTTCACTGATATACCCAAACCACTTGAGTTTACTAGTGTAGTGGATGAACAACCACTAGCAGTGGAAAAACAAGATATTACTTTAAAAGATTTATGGTTAGGTATTTCTAGAGTTGAGGGGTTTCTCAGAGAATCAATGAAACAAACATCTGATTACTCACAGTCTGTGGTTCAAAAGTTTGTGAATGTGGATGCCAATTTAAATTGTCTGGAAAATAGATTAGGTGTGAGTGCAACTCAAAGTAACACATTGCAAGCTGTTTCAATATCTGCAGTAAAAGATTCTACGTCATTGCATTTAAAAATGGAAATATTAGAAAATATGCAACGGGGAAAGAATCTCCGCTTGGTTAATTTCCCTGTAACTCATTTGTTACTACCAGAAATATTGTTAAGAAAATATTTTAAAGAAATACTGGGATTACCCAATGCGGATAGCTTTCCAATAAATAATTGTTATCATATTCCCCAGAAGAAAAAGGAAACTGTACAGGAAGTAGACCTTCTGGTAACAGATGATGTTAACTTAACAGAGTTCTTAGAAGATTCTCAAGATGTTATTCAGACTCGATCCACAATGATTTTAACATGTATGAGTGAGACAGATAAAATGTTGTTAATGAAACTTTACTTTAAAAATAGACTGACCAAGTTCTGTGGGGATTTGGTTAGTATGTTTCCAGATGTCTCAAGAGCTACTCAGTTTAGAAGGAAATAATTTATGAAATTGAGAACTAGAGTATTGGCACTTGAGGCATCATTTTATTTAAAGTTTCCTTGTAAATGTTTGGTTAAGATACAAGATACTGAATTTGTTTTTTGGGATCCCATTCAATTGCAACAATTTTTATTAGCTCGTGAACAGACGTGAGATTTATTTTTTATTTTTTTTCTCTTTTATTTTTCTTTCATTCTTTGATGAGAAATTAGGTTAGGAATGTCCATGTCCTAGTTTAGTAGGGAATGATTTGGGTTCAATGGAATTCAACCCATTTCTTTGTTTTCCTTTAAAACTAAGTTAGTAAATAAGCAATATGTTTCCCCATTTTGTGGGCTTGTAAAGGATTGTTTTTTTTTGTATTGTATTGAAAATTTGTATGGAAACCTTTTTTTCTTGATATCTTTATGATATTGTAAATGTATTAAATTTAATTAAAAAAAAAAGAAAAAAAAAGGTAGCAGTGAGCTATGCGCAGTGATGGAGTGATTGGGTCTCATATGTGAAGATTGCCCATGACATTATGAATGGATTAATGGAATTCATGTACCTAAAAATTTAAATATTGCATGGAAATACAGCATCATGCTACAATGAAAAATGGAAAACCTACCACTCCAAACTAGTTGGTACCAAATTCCCAGACACTAAAATGCTCTTCAAACTAGTAAAAAATCTCACTGACACCGAGCCTCTCTTAGCCACTCAAAGAAACCACCCACTAACAGCCTCCCAGCTAGCTGACCACTACAAAAGTAAGATCACCACAACCAGATCCACCTTCAATAACTCATCAGCCTACATCTAAGAGATTATAACAAAAGAACCCATAGCAGCCGACAGGACCTGGACCTCCTTCCCTCTAGTTCAATGGTCGGATATGGACCGTCTATACAAAAAATACAGCAAAGCATCATGTGACCTGGACCTGAACAACTGTCCCTCATACCTCCTAACAAACGCTACCCCTAAATTCAGAGCCAGCCTCATGCAATGGATTCAATTCACACTCACGGAAGGTCAATTCCCACTTGAACTAGGTGAGATTATAATCACCCCTCTACTGAAAGATCTCAAAGGCCCAATAGATACCCCCTCTAACTACAGACCCATCGCTTCAATCCCACTATACGCTAAATTAACAGAAGGACTAGTAGCACAATACCTCACCAATTACCTAGAAGACCATAACATACTTCACCCCTCTTAATCAGGATTCAGATCTAGCTATAGTACAGAGACATTATTAGCAACGCTACTAGACACAGCCAGACAGCAACTCGATTTCTCAGCGGCATTCGACCTGGTTTCTCAGCGGCACACCATACTACTCCAGATACTAGACGCCATAGGGATCTCAGGAGCAGTATACAACTGGTTCCAAGGATTCTTAAAATCAAGAACCTACAGAGTCAAGTCAAACGACCACAAATCGGAACCCTGGTCTAACCCCTGTGGAGTCCCATAATGATCACCACTATCGCCTATGCTCTTCAACCTCTTCATATCCTCCCTTGGCTTCGCTCTACCCTAAATTCAACATTTTTCAGCTACGCAGACAATATAACCATACTCCTCCCCTTCGACACCCAAGACCCCACTTCTTTAGGCAAGCTAAAAACAACACTGGAAGTAGTGGAAGAATGGATGCTAAAACACAAACTGAAACTGAACTCAGACAAAACAAAATTCCTACTACTCGAAAAAGACAAAACCCCATCCATAACAGAATTAGCAATAAACATCACCAAATACCCCATACAGCCCTCTCTCAAAATCCTTGGAGTGTCGATAGATAGATGCTGCACAATGCAGATAGAAATCAACAAAACCACTCAAAAAGCATTTTTCATCATGCGCAACCTTCGAAAAATAAGAAAATTCTTCGAAAAAACCCACTACAGGATCATAGTCCAATCCCTTGTCCTAGGACTAGTGGACTATTTCAATATCCTCTACCTTCCATGCCCCACAAACTTGATAAACCAACTGCAGACCATTCAAAACACAGCCCTAAGGCTGATCTATTCACTCGGAAAATTTGACCATATCACTAATGCCTATCTTGACTCACACTGGCTACTAATACAAGCTCGAATCCAATTCAAATTTTATTGTCTATTATACAAAGCAATAAACGGATCTGCACCCACTACCTCAACAACAGTCTAAATTTCAACTGCACATCCAGAATAAGAAGAACCCAGATCCTATTCTCCTACCCACCGCTCAAGGGAACTCAGCGAAAGAAGATGTACGAAGGCCTCCTAGCGACGCAGGCAGCGAAGCTGGACTCCTATATCTCCAACTTGCTGTCAACTACAAGTGACTTTAAATCATTCTGAAAAGAAATCAAAACCCTACTATTCAAAAAAAACTATACAACCTCCCCACCGACCCTAACAAGTAACCAACCCTAAACTCTTTTCCCTACTAGTATTCCTGATTTCCCCTCCCTTCCCCAACCTCTCCCCTTTGCCTCCTCTATTTAACCTCCTCAATTCTCCTCCCTTCCCCAACCTCTCCCCTCTGCCTCCTCTATTAAACCTCCCCTAAACTGTAATCCCCCTGCATCTACTATGTAAGCGTCCCCTAAATTGTAATTCCCTGCATCTACTGTGTAAGCGTCCCCCAAATTGTAACTTCCTGGAAAAGCCCAGCTATCTTATACTGTAATCCGCTTAGAACTGCAAGGTACAGGCGGAATATAAGTCACTAATGTAATGTAATGTAATAATTAAAAACTAATGCTTATTTCATTACTACTATTCCTATTTATCATTTCTATAGCACTGAAAGGCACATGCAGCGCTGTACATTTAGCATATAGACTGTCCCTGCTCAGAAGAGGTTACAATCTAATATGGATAGACAGGGCGTATACAGTAGGGTTGGGGAGTTTCTTGAAGAGAGAATGAAAGACTAATGGTTAGTTACAGTTTTAGAGGCCCATTTACCATGCTGTGATAAAATAGCACATCTGCACGTTATTTTGGAAAAATGACCTTGGCTTAGTGAGACCCATGATAATATTCTTTCCAATATTGGGGTGGGAAAAACCTTGCATTCTTGACCATAGTAATACAGAAAAGTAGAGTCAATTCTATATTGCAAAGCAAACCTTTTCCAAAACCAGGGACACTGTAGAATGAGAAGAGCTTTGGAGGGAGTTATCAACATGGGCTACCACAAGATCAGGCTATTCCACCCTAGCACAGGGTTCCATTTTATTCAATGAGACCCTGTGCTAAAATAACTTGATTTGTGACAAAAAAATCCATCTTGACTATAGCCCACATTGAAGACATCCCCCATAAATGAAATTGCATGGAGGGAAGCTTGAAAACAACATCAGGAAATACTGGAACTGGTGCTGGAATGCTTTTATGCAAGAGATAGTATTCAAAAAGGGGTAAACACAGAGGATCCCTATGGAGCATGCAAGATGTTTCTTATAGACTAAATATTGCACCTAGGGCAGTAACCTGTCCTTACCCCCTGCCAATCTACCCAACGCTGCCTCGGACTCTCTCACCCCAGTCCCGACACTCTATTGCAATGCCAGATCCGCATGCAACAAGATCCAAATCTTGAAGGACCTTCTAGACGAGCTCGACCCTGGATTCCTTTGCATCACGGAATCATGGATCGCCAAAGACGATCTATTTACACAAAACGAACTCCTCCCCCACGGTTATCAAAGCCTCTTCTCCCCCAGATCCAATTGAAAAGGAGGCGGACTGGCACTCCTCTATAAATCCTTCTTTGACGTCCAGCTCCTCGAGAAGGGCACTCACGCTTCTCTAGAATATATGCTTGCCTCAGTCAATGATGAACTCCGCACCCACCCATTGGGCATCCTGTTACTATACCGCCCATCTACCCCTTGGACCAACTCCTCCAATCTCATCTTTGAGGCCATAACAAATGCCCAACTTAAATTTCAAAGACTTCTGATCGTTGGTGATATCAATTTCTACCTTGACGACACCAACAGCAAGGACACGATTGAATTCAACAACTTCCTTACCTCTCTAGGTTTCCCCTCACCCACCCCATTTCCAACCCACGAAAAAGGGCACACACTAGACTTCACCACTTTCCTCGATCTTACCGCCTTCAAAACTTCAACCGACGACACCCGCTGGGAACAAGTCCCTTGGTCTGATTACTTCCTAGGGGCTACCTGCCTCCCCATTTTCATGTCACACCTTGAATCCCCACCCCACTCCTCTCATTCCATAACCTTCCGCAAAAAAAACCTTGAGCAATCTATTCTGGTCCAAATTCCTCAACCAACTCTCCTCCAACCCTAGGTCTACAGACTCCGAATCCTATTGGCGCAACTGGATCTCCCTCTCCGAATCCACCTACCACTCCCTTGCTCCAATATCCACTAAAACCATCTCCTACCCCCGAAAGGCCCCCTGGTATCTACCGGTTCACAGAGAACTGAAACAGAAATGTCGCGCTTTGGAGCGCAAATGGAAAAAATCTAAATCCCCCTCAGATAGACAGACCTGGAGGGTCAATATTAAACTTTACAATTCAACACTAAAAAAGCCAGGAAGAACTTCTTCTGAGATAAGATCTCCAGATCCAACAATCAGATCAGTGCGCTGTTTAACATCTGGCGCTCCTTAACTACAAAAAAGACCCATCCTTGCTCCCCTCGTCTCTATCAGCCAATGCCCTAGCAAACTTCTTCAATGAAAAGGTTACCACCCTAAGATGCTCCTTCCCACCCACAGTCTTCTACAACTCCCTGGCCTCTACTGACTTAACCCTACCCTACCTGTCTCCATCCCCATTCCAGCCGACAGATCCTGGACTGTCTTTGAGCTTGTTTTCAAATCGCAAGTCTCTAAACTCTGCCTCAAACTAAAAACTTATAAATGCACCTTGGATCCTTTCCCCTCCTATCTATTCGAGAATATCTCTACCCAGGCCATCGCTTCCCTCACCAAACTTATAAATTCTGCCCTAACATCGGGCCTTTTCTCCTCCAATATGGGACATATTGCATTGATCCCTCTACTGAAAAAGACCGACCTTGACCCCTCCATACCATCAAATTACTGTCCAATAGCAAATATTCCTCTCCTAACCAAGTTGTTAGAATCCATCATATCCACTCAACTCTCATCCTACCTAGAAAGATTCTCTATTCTCCTACCCCACCAATTCGACTTCAGACCCAACTTCAGCACCGAATCCCTTTTGGCCTCACTAATCTCTAAGGTGTAACAACTCCATTCTCGCAACAAATTCGCTGTTCTTCTACAATTCGACCTCTCCGCAGCTTTCGACATCGTCCATCACGATATCCTAATCTTCCAACTCTCTGAAATAGGCATAAGCTCCACAGTCCTAGATTGGTTCTCGAAATTACTATGCTTCCGCTCCTACACCGTTAACATAAACGGTACCTCATCCCCCCCCAGAAGCCGATATGTGGAGTCCCGCAAGGCTCACCCCTCTCTCCTATCCTGTTCAACATCTACATGTCCTCTCTGAAACTCCTTCATCTATCCCCCCTAGAAACTCTCTACACCTACGCTCACGACATCCTCATCCTCCTCGAGACCGACTCAAACCTCACTAACCTCGCTGAGAACATATCCGCATGTATAATGAACCTCCATTCCTGGGCCCAATCTGTACAAATGAAACTGAATGAGTCCAAAACAAAATTACTTTGGCTCGGCCCATCATTAGATCATTTACCCACCTCCATCCCACTATCTTCCGGCCCCACTCTTTAGCTTGAGTTTTCAAGCAAAGTCCTAGGCATCGTCATAGACTCCTCCCTCTCCTTCAATGATCACCTCAACTCCTTGGTAAAAAAATGCTTCTTTAGCCTTCATATGCTGAGGAAAGTGAGATCCTGCTTTCATCATTCTTACTTCGCCGTCCTTGTTCAATCCACCATCCTCTCTAGACTGGATTACTACAACTCCATCTATATAAGCCTAACTAAGAAAAACCTACATAGACTTCAGCTAATTCAGAATGCCGCGGCTAAGCTTATTTTCGCAAAAGGCAAGTTCGATCACGTCTCCCCACTCCTCTCCAAGCTTCACTGGCTTCCAATACACTCCAGAGTCCTCTTTAAATGTGCCTGCTTAGCCTTCAAGATTCTACATGGCATCCTTCCTCCGGTTATCCCACTCTTTTGGAATTCCTCAAACCCCCACTCCATCAGACCCTCCCAAAAACTGAAATTATCATTCCCCTCTATAAAAGGTATATCCCATGCAGGAAAACTTGGAACATCCCTCCCCTTTAGAACCACAGAACTCTGGAACAACCTCTCATTCCCGCTCAGAAATTCAAGCTCCTTCCAATCCTTCCGCAAACACTTGAAAACTTGGCTCTTTTTAAAAATCTAATCACCTCCCACTTTCTGGTACCCTTGTCCCTCTCTATCTTCTTAGTTCCTCTCCTATAACCCTTCATTGTAGTTCCTTTCCTCCTAACTCTGTAAACCGTGCCGAGCTCTACGCTTGCGGAGATGGCGCGGTATACAAACCTAAGGTTTAGTTTAGTTTACACCCCACCCTGGTTTTCTCCTTTTTGTCCCTTTTACCTCTATTTTTATCTTCAGCCATTTTAATCAATTTAAAATAGCTGATTCTGCTGGGATTTTAAAAATGAGATCTTTCATATTTTAATGTAATCTAGGGCACTTTCTGTTCCTCCTGTTTCTGTTTCCTTCTCATGTTTTGAATCAGTTTGGCCGATAATCAGTCAACTACGGTCAGCAGTAAGTAAACGCCTACCGCAGCCAGCTAATTTCATGTTTTGGTGTATAATGTATCTTTTTTTAAAAAAATCTTTATTCATTTTCAAATCTTACAACAAGTGTATAATAATCAATCAGAAAAATTTTTAACAAATCACTTGACAATCTTACTTATAATCCTTAAAATATATAAATATAAAAGAATCCCCTCCCACCCACCCATTTATTTTTTTTATTTTATTGTTTGTTTATTTTTTTAATATTTAAGTATTTTTATTTATTTCAATATTTTATCAAGTAAACTTGTACAGAAAGCAAATTTGACCACAACATATTATAATCATATACATCCATACTTAACAATGTTAAGCAGACTAAAAAAGAAACTATTATAGTAAAATTAGCTCAAGTCCTCATTTTTGGATCCAAGAATTAATTGTGAGAAAACATAAAGAAAACAATCAAAGAAGTAATGCTGTTTCTATAGATCGGGAAGGAAAATTAGGAACTTCCCTCTTCTTCAGGATCACCGAACTCTGGAACAGTTTTACCACCCCGCTTCGGAGCCTGACCTCCCTCCAACTCTTCCGAAAACATTTGAAAACTTGGCTTTTCTCCAAAATGCAATGACCTCCCCCTCATCGATATACTAAGTCCCTCTAAACTTCTCTTCTTAGTCCTTCTACTTTCATTGTAGTTCCTTTCTATACCAATTCCTGTAAACCGTGCCGAGCTCTACTTCTGTGGAGATGATGCAGTATACAAACTTAGTTTAGTTTTAGTTTAAGTTACTGTTTGCTTTAGAGCTCAACCTTGAATTTTTTCCTTGTCCAGGCAGGACATCGCCAGAAAATTGGTCAGATGTTGGGGTTCAAAGAATACATATTTAGTTGAATGGTAATGGACAATGCACTTACAGGGGTGTCTCAAATAAAATGTAGCCCCTAATGAGATGACTCCCGGTTTCAAAAGAAGGAAATCACGTCTATGTTTTTGCGTTTCCCTTGTAACATCAGCGAACATTTGGATTTTACAACCAAGAAATTCCTTTTATTTATTCTTTAGAAATAGTCTCAATAACCAAGATTTGTCAATAGATAAAGCCAAAGTAGCTACTAATGTTGCAGGTGTTACCACTTCCTTGTCTGACTTCTCCAAAATTTCAGTAATATTTAGTAGTTGTCATTCAGTAGGCTCAGGTTGCTGTTGATGCAGAGTTTTACTGGGGAGATAATAAACTTGAGCAAATGGTGGAAGATTACCTTCCGGTACTTCCAAAATTTCTAATAAATATCTCTTAAGCATGTCTCTAGGAGTTACCATAGTTATCCTTGGAAAATTTATCAATCTCAAATTATTATTTTTTTTTTCCAATTCTTTATTCATTTTTTCATCTTACATCAAGTACACAATATTACATCAATTGAATCATACACATCACTTGAAATTCTTTCTATTATCATCTTAAATACATAAATTATCTCCCTCCCCCACCCACCCTTCTCACAAATATTGTAATAAAAAAAAAATCATACATGTGTTATATTCATAAATATTGATTAAACATTTGATATAACTATATACCACCCCTTCCCATAATTATAATTATACTTTCAGTGTAAAAAGGCGTCTAATCATTACAATAATAACTTCTGGAATCCAAAAATTACAAATATCATCTCTTCCAGAAGTTATTATTTATTAGCACATGCACAAGCACTAAATGACACCAGCTGCTTATTAAATGACCATCGGAGAAGCAGTAACCACCACAAAGATAAGTTTATTTTATAGTAAATGGATGTTGGATTGTTATATGGTAGTACAGACATTAATAGTGCCATGATGGTCTGATGGCAACTGGTGTTGTGTGTCTTTACACTAGAACACTAAGGTTGTGGGTCTGAGCACTATTTAAATTATTAATTAATTCTTTTAAATTGTGATATGAATATTGTTATTTAAGTTATTATCACAATTGAAAAAAAGATATATCCCTATATTTATTTAGTTGTTTTATTGAAACCATATCCTGCTGAGTCTTTTGAAGTAAATTGTTAGAAGAAGTCATATCCAATTTGAATTTTCCTAGTTCTTCTGAATAGTGGATAAGTTTATTTTCAATCTGTTGGAAATTGGGACTAATTACCTTTGCAAAATTTGCTACCAGGTCCCATAGGGCTTCTAAGGTCACCTCAGCAGGTCTATCCCAAAAAGTATCTTGTATTGTAGTACAGAGTCTCTCACCTTCCTTTGGATGTTCTGGTTTCTGTTCCTTCTGGTTCAGTCCTCCTCTAGCTGTTATGGACCCCAAAGCGTCTTCCTTGGAGGTTACCCAAACCGGGTACCATTTCCAAGCTTCCCGAAGTTAGATTGTCTGCCTCTGGGGAAAGTAATACCCCTTCCTCTGGGGTTTCCTAATCTAATCTAATCTAAACCTTAAGTTTATATACTGCATCATCTCCATGAGTATGGAGCTCGACACGGTTTACAAGAGCTTAAAATAGTGGGTAGAGAAGAAGAAAAAGGATTACAAGAACTTATGTGTAGAAGGGGGGAGAGAAAGGGGGAAAGGATAGAGTTACAATGTTTCCTGACCCCTGGGTGAGCTGGTCAACTGTGGTGGAGGAAGCGGTGCTCTAACATCCTGGCTAAATGTGTGGTATCTGGCCCAAGAGGAGTCCCGTCGGTCTCACTAACACCCGGGATCCTCAGCAGGCTTATGGCAACCGGATCCACTGGAGCAGCTCCCTGCATCCTCCATAGAAGTTCTTCAATGTTGCCGAGGGACGGCACCTCGGAGCGCCGTGAGGCGCCAGCAGCGCTCCTGCCTCTCCTCTTTGGCATCGCGCCGCAAGTACAGGTACGTCCAGGCCGGAAACATCAGTCTCCAGCTGAAAATTGTTTAGCAAGAAGTGCTTCAATCGGGGGCTTGTACCCGATCTCCTAGGCAGCGGCCCTCTCGGATCCCCCTCCACCAAATCATTTTATTGTTGAATAATAAACAAATACATCAGAACAAATGGAAGCCAAACAGAGGTTCAACAAATTATAATTTTGTACATATATCCCCCTTCAAATCCCTTCCCCACCCCCCCCAGTATATCAGCTATAGACTCGGTACGAACGTTTAGACAAGAAACCTTGAAACCATTTTAACACATTACCGGAGAGTCCATTGTCTCCTAACAGTCAATTAGGATAATATGATCGACTAAATCGAAGGCACTACTCAAATCTAACTTCAGGATTAGTGCACTTGTACCCTGGCTAAATAAATTCAGGAGGGAATCTAGCAATGAAGCAATAACTGTTTCCGTGCTAAACCTGGAACAAAAACCTGATTGGTTATCATGTATTATGTTGTGTTTATCCAGGTACGTTACTAAGTCCTGGTTTACCAAACCTTCCATCAGCTTTACAAATAAGGGAATGCTCGCAATGGGTCTGTAATTCGATGTCAACTTAATAGATTCTTTGGGATTTTTTTTACAATCGGTGTGATCAAGATCTGACCTAATTCCTCAGGAAAAGTACCTGACAGTAATAGAGAAGAGAGCCAATTGTGTAACTTAGCTTTGAAGGTGACTGGGGCAGCTTTCATGATGTTTGGTGGGCAACAGTCTAATCTGCAGTAAGAATCAACATATTTTAAGTAGAATTTGCAGAATTGTTGCCAGGTGGGAATAGAAAAATTATTCCAGGACATGTCTACCCTAGGTTCGACTATGTGTTGAGCAACTGGGTAGTTCAAATGGTTGGATGTAGCGACCGATAGGTTGGATCTTAGGAAGTTGATTTTGTTGTTAAAAAATCAGCCAGAGCATCGACCGATGGTAGGGAGTCTGTGGTGGGGCGGGAAAGGCCTGTAAAGATTGTTGACTAATTTTAAAATTTTTCTAATGTTAGCGTTGGCAGAGTCAATTTTTTGTGCATAAAAATTAGTGCGTTTTATAGTTATTAGTTTTTTATATTCTTTTAATTTTAGTCTCCAGTTTGCTCTTCCTTTGCTATTTCCTGATTTCAGCCATTGTCTTTCAAATTTTCGTAACTCCCATTTCACTGTTCCTAGCTCAGCATCAAACCAGCTATCCAGGTTTTTGTTTCTTATTTTTCTTAATTTGATGGGGGCCATTTTATTTAATATCTATGTGCTCGTATTGGTCCAGGAGTCTACCGAGAGGGAATCTGAGTCTGAGATAGAAGTAATGTCATAATGTGACCAGAATTCCACTAAATTTACCAAACCTCTGATGGCTGTCATTTTTCTATTCCTTTTTGCCTCCTTGGGCTTGGTTGGGGAATGTCTGGCTTGCCAGCTAAATTGAAAGTTACATAATCGGTGGTCTGGCCATAACGAATCAGTCCAAGTGGTTTGGTGCCAGAGCATTTTAGGATAGACTAGTTCTTTGGAGGAAAAAGTTACTAGATCTAGTTGATGTCCTTTTTGATGGGTCCTTTCTGGGGGTGGCACAAGGAAGTCTAGAGAAGCGATAAAGGATAGTAATTCTTTGGCGTAACTCTGCTCTACCTGTTCTAGGTGAATGTTCAGATCGCCAGTCAGTAGGTTGTAGGGACCTGCTATTGAGTTAGTAAGGAGGAATTCAAAGAAGGTATCCTTAGCAGTGGACCATTTCTTGGGGGGAATGTAAAATAGCGTGATAATTAAGCCCTCTTCTAATTGATCTGACCAGAGTTTACAGGAGAGGATTTCAAGATCCATTGAGGATTTTGAACTAAGATAGTGGATTCAAATGAGTCTCTTAAAATGATGGCTAATCCTCC
The DNA here is from genome assembly GCF_902459505.1 of Geotrypetes seraphini. NCBI lineage: Eukaryota > Metazoa > Chordata > Amphibia > Gymnophiona > Dermophiidae > Geotrypetes > Geotrypetes seraphini. The sequence continues at coordinate 192,295,458 of NC_047090.1, read as the reverse complement.
TCCTCTTCCCTGCTTCTGAGCTGAGAAATGATTTTGAACCCAGGTGGAAATCACTCATAAGAACATAAGAAATGCCTTCACTGAATCAGACCCTAGGTCCATCTAGTCCGGTGACCCGCACATGCGGAGGCCAAGCCAGGTGCTCTCTGATGAAGACCCTGTTTTACCTGTATCCCTCAACGTGGTTTGCAAGAAAGTGTGCATCCAACTTGCCCTTGAATCCCAGAATGGTGGTTTCCGTCACAACCTCCTCCGGGAGAGCATTCCAAGCGTCTACCACTCGTTGTGTGAAACAGAACCTCCTGATATTTGTCCTGGGCCTGTTACCCCTCAGTTTCAGTCCATGACCTCATGCCCGAGTCACATTTCACAACGTGAATAATGGTGTTTCTTGCTCTATTTTGTCGAATCCTTCTATTATTTTAAAAGTCTCTATCATATCCCCTCACAGTCTTCTCTTCCCCAGGTTGAACAAGCCCAGTTTTGAGGCGTTCTTCGTAGCTCAAATTCTCCACACCCTTTACTAGCTTCGTGGCGTATAATGATGTCATTATCGGGGATCAGCCATGTTTCAGTTAAAAGAACAAAGTCTGGGTTGGTCTCCTCAAGCCAGTCTTTAACCAACTGCGACTTATTCCTAACAGATCTAATATTTAGGTAGAAACCTTGAACCTTTTGATGGTGGGGAGAGTCAGTTGTTACTGCGTAGGTGACTTTCCTCAGCCTCCACTGGTTTTTACAGGAAGGTCTGTTAGGCTTACATGAGGGGGGTAGGACCAGGATTTGAAAAGGACCCCCTTTGGAACAGTCATGTATAAATCGGTGGGCAGACCTGTGGGGTTCTAAGTTGGTGAAATGGGGTCTTGTGAGGATTGGGATAGGTGTAGAATATAGAGCATCGGCTAACCAGTTTTTGTAACAGGACCAGTAAAACATGAGGAACAATATTAAATAATGATTTACAGAAGCCATCTTGTTAAGAGATTTTCAACAGAGAGTAAGGTAGTTTTAACCGGAATAAAGGTAATTGGCTAAACATGCAAATACTTATAAGCGAAGAACAAAAAGTTAAACAATTTGGTTGAACTTCTTTAAATTTTGCAATGCAAATGAGCCCTACTTAAACAATGTACAAGTTGGATCCATCAAAAATATTGGTGTTTGGATAAATTGTACTTTTCCATTAAATTATGAAAAGGAATCCATTCCTGTTGTGACCGCAAATGTTTAATCTGCCATATTCCATCTCTTCTTCAAATACTCCAATCTATAGTTAATCCCTGTATTTTATAAAATGGATTATTCCATAAAGGAGCCCAAATGGTATCCTGCCATTTTACATTACAACCCTTTTCCAACTCTCCAAATGCAGTCCGAGTAGCTGAAAATATTTCATTTCCAGATTGATCATTCTTAAATTTTGTAAAGGGTAATGTCCACAAAGGTATGCCAGCTGATTGATACAGATTCTTCAAACTTCTGATAACAGACAAGTATCCAAATATATGTACAAATTAGACTTGTCTCTTTTCCTGGGGGTGGGAGATATAATTGATTTTGAAAAAACTTGATGTTAAAAATAAGACTATTTATAGCAATTCAGTACAATTGTTATCCTCTTGTCCCCATCCCAATCGGCAGCTCCAGTAAACGCTGCACTTTGGTTCTTCTCCAGATGAGTATTCAAAAATAAAAAAGTAAAAATCTAAGTAGCACCCAGGGATTCTGCCAGGCCTCTTGCCTGCTGGATCCAATTCGGAGACCTGGACCTCTCTGTCCATCTTCCCAACTGGAGTGTGCGGTCTGTACGCCTACTTCTCTTCTCACTGCAGGCACCCTTGCCCTGTTCATCTCCTGTTTTGACTCGAGCTTACACTTGCTTAAGGATACCATATTTTTGACCCGCGGGCTTTGTTTTCGGTTGCTGGATGTTCAAAGCTCCTCTTGATCTTCCATCTCTTGCAGCATGGCCGACTACCTGATCAGCGGAGGCACTGGCTATGCACCAGAGGATGGTCTCACCGCCCAACATCTGTTTGCCATCACAAATGGACTCACCTACAAGTGATTGTGCCTGATTGTACTGCAACACTTTAAAAATAAAAGTTTGCGGTCCACTACCATTATTAATCAGTCTCCCAGGCATCCTATGTGCCCATTCCACTTCAAAGGGAGCTTGAAAATGAAGAGCTAGCAGTTTGGGAATAAAAGATGCTATAAATTTAACCGGATATGACCCCTCAGCTCCCTCTTTTAAGCCTAAAAAACAAACATTATTCCGTCTAGATCTGTTGCACAAATCTTCAAGGTCTCTGTTCAGTCTTTGTATCATCTTGTGATCAGCATTAAAAGTACTCAGCTTTTCTTCCACACCTGTTACACGTTCCTCTACATTATCCATGTGGCTCATACACACCGAGAGTTGCTGTGAAATACTAGCCACCTCATCTCGCAAATCTGTAACTTTAGCGTTGGTATCAGTAATTAAATTTTTCATACTATTTAATTCAGTCATAACTGCTTCCAGGATTTCCAATGATGATTCTGAAGGTAGAGGAACCTTTGAGGGTGTGGGCGGATCTGTCTTTGATCTTTTCCTCCCACTGAAAGCATCATCTATCTTTGTTTGACATGTAGAGGCCATTGGAGGATCAAACTTTTCAAAAGAATTACTGAATTTTACAGCAATAGGACCAAGGAGAGGAGCTCTGTGACTATGTGTCCGCTCGCATTCCCACGATCTCCCATTAAATGACTTTTAATAAACATTTTTGATTGGAAATATATAATTCATATTTGAGCAATTATTAAATTTTGAGCATCTGTTTAAATGGGATAATAGAAATCCTATTTAACTCCTATATATCCACAACAGAATATTTATTCTGTATGATTTAATTCCCTGTTTAACATATAGTGCAACCTCTCCTCCAATTTGGTCCGCTCTGTCACTGCGACTTTGAGCCTTGACATCATCCCCACCCAAGGGTCAGCCCTGCCTGGGTAGAAGTAAAAGAGATGCAATCTGCTGGCCAGTTGATAAATGTATATTTTCCAATGGCTACTTCCTACCAATTTGGGTCAAAAGATGCAAATAGCTGGGTCCACTCTAAATAAAAGGCTATGGCTTGCATACAGTCTACAGCAGTGTTCTTCAACCTTTTGACACCTATGGACCGGCAGAAATAAAATAATGATTCTGTGGACCAGTACCAGTCCGGCAGTTGAAGAACACTGGGCTAAGTCGTGGGCCAGACCCCGCCAATCTCCACCCAATCTCTGCCCCAGGCCCCGCCCCATTATAGTACTAATTGTAACACCATTTTTTCTAACATTTTTCATATATACATACACACAATATAATCATATTAACAACACATAATGGTTAACCACAAAATTAAACGACACAAAGCACACTGTATGCTTCTCAATATTCATTCCTACCAGAACACAGATAACCCCATGCAAATACGGGACCAAAAACTAAAAGTACTAATATATACAAACAAACCCTAAGATGGCAAGACTCTGCATGCAGTACAACCCCAGAGGAAAAGAAACAAATGCATTTCTTCCTGAACAGACAGCAGATGTAAATCAATCACTAAATTCAAAAATAAAATCATTCCCCCTACTGTTGTCTCCCTTCCTCCATGCTGTGCCTTGCCTTCTGGCCTGCTCCCGCCTGGCCATTTTATGCTGCCCCCCTGGCATTATCTTCAGGCCGGCTCCCTCTTCCTCAGTGCTGTAGTGCACAAAGCCGTGGGCAGCAGCTCCTCATGCGTCCCTTGCCTCATCTGGAAGCCTTCCCTCTAACTCTGCAACATCAGAGAGAAGGCTTCCAGTTCAGGCGCAGGATACACATAGGAGCCTCTACCCACGGCTTTATACACTGCAGCATTGAGGAAGAGGGAGCCTGCCTGAAGACAATGCTGCATCGACTGCACCGTGGACCAGTGGCTGAAGAACACTGTCTCAGGCCTGATGCATGTGCTGGCCCTGTGGACCATCAGGAAATTTCTGCTGACCGGCGGTTGAAGAACACTGGTCTACAGTATGCAGTACACTTTCGCCAAAATTAGTATGTGGTTTTGGGAAAAATGTTGACAGAAAAACTGACTGGTTAAGATGAAACTCCATCACGACTTTATGAAGGAATTTCAAGTGAATATGGAGAAATACTCTGTTGTGATGAAATTTAGTGTAAGGTGCGCTAGCGTTTTTATCACACGCAGGAAATTACTGCACGCTACACTGCACGCTACATTTCTAGAACTAACAGCAGCTCAATGCTGGTGTTAAGGTCTAGCGCACGCAGCAATGTAGCGCGCGCTATTCCGTGCGTTAAAGCCCTAGCGCACCTTAGTAAAAGGAGCCCTAGATCCTGAAGCTCACTGACTCTACGAGCTGAAGCGACAGCCAACAGAAATGTTATTTTGCAGGTCAAAAATTTTCAGATGACAGGAATCAATAGTCCTAAAGGAGCTTTTATCAACTGTGTGAGAACCAGGGTGGATACAAATCAATGGGTTTTTAAATCGGATTTGTTTTTAAATAAAATGCTTTTCAGGCGTAAACGATTTTTACTTATTTGTAGGACCTATCTAGCTTCTTTGTCACCAAAAGGTCATAGTCTGATTCTGAATACCATCTCTGTAGACAGTGGATTGTTGCTACCGACCAGACACTGCTATACTCATTTAGTTCGAGGGAGAAGAGTTTGTGGCTATGGTCCGGGGGCAACAAGAGTCAGGGCCCTTGGATGGATTATGCCTTTTCAGCTGTTGCATGTTCATTTTTCTCTCTCCCCTTGGTTTTATATTGCTAGAGAGGGATAGCTGGGGAGCGTTACCATTAGTTTCAGCATTGTGAAATGCAGTGAATTTGTATATATGCGCAGGGTTCCCTCCTATCCCCCACTCTGTTTAACATTTACCTAGCCCCATTGGGGAATCTACTGCAAAGTTTAAAAATCAAATTTTATATCTATGCTGACGACATCACCATAGTTCTTCCCCTAACAAGCCTGACTTTTGAGACGAAGAATCATCTGGCATCAACTTTAAAGCAAATTGAATCATGGATGGCCGAATTCAAATTCAACTCAGAAAAAAACAAATTCTTCCTAGCGAGTCCGAATAACAAAATCAAAGATATTTCAATTTCCTTGAACGGTCAGAACTTTCCTATTGTCAATTCCATAAAAATTCTGGGAGTGACGTTGGACTGCTATCTCACTCTAGATGTTCACACAGAGTTTCTGGTTAGAAAAGGCTTCTTGACATTATGAAAACTAAGAACCATCAGAAAGTACTTTGATGCAGCATAATTCCGCTTACTGGTGCAATCTTCCATTTTAAGCCTGCTAGACTACAGTAACATCATTTATCTGGGGTCTTTCAAGAAAACCATTCAAAGACTCCGAATCATACAACATTCGGCAGTTCGACTGATTTTTGATATAAAAAATGGGAACATATAACCCCCCTACTATCAAAAACTTAATTGTCTGCCCCTAGAAGCAAGAGTGTTGTTCAAATTTGCCTGTCTCTGTTTCAAATCTATTCAAGGTTTGGCCCCCATATACCTGGTTTCCCATTTTAACCTGGATTGTTCCACCAGGCCTACACGCAGAGTACATATGTTTAGCCACCAAACAATAAAGGCCTGCCGATTCAAGAGATACCTGGACAGAACTCTTGCTTTTCAGGCAGGTCAACAGAATGGTTGGCTGGGTAACATCATTAAGCACTCCTCATCCTAACTTAGCTTTAGAAAACTAGTTAAAACAAACCTGTTCAACCGATTTGTAACCAAGAACTCTTAATGCCTTATCCCTGTTTTCTACTTACATGTACTCAATGTCCCTACACTGTGTCTATTACTCTGACTTTCTCCCTCAGGATGGTCTTGGGGCTCAAGGATCTCACGTATGAAGAAAGATTTAAAAAATTGCGGCTGTACTCACTTGAGGAAAGAAGAGAACGGGGAGATATGATTGAAACGTATAAGTACATCACGGGACGCATCGAGTCAGAAGATGATATCTTCTGGCTCATGGGACCCTCGACCACCAGAGGGCATTCGCTGAAGATCAGGGGAGGGAAGTTTCATGGCAACTCCAGGAAGTACTTCTTCACCGAAAGAGTAGTGGATCATTGGAACAGACTCCCACTCCAGGTGATAAAGGCCAGCAGCGTGACGGATTTTAAGAGAAAATGGGATACTCTCGTGGGATCTTTAAGGGAGTAAATTCAGGAGAGGGGATACTTGGAATGGGCAGACTTGGTGGGCTACAGCCCTTTTCTGCTGCTTTTTTCTATGTTTCTATTCGACGACTTCATTGTAATTTATTTTTGCTGATTGTCCAGCTCTTCTTGTTGTAAACCACCTCGAACTACTATGGCTTTGGCGGTATATAAGAATAAAATTATTATTAAGAGCAGAAAAGGAAAGGAAGGATTTAAGGTGGCTGGAAAGGAAAGTGTCACTAGTTCCTGATTTTGCAAAGAATACAGCTAACTTACGGAAGAAAATGCTAACGCTTAGACCACAGTTAAAGCAGCTAAGTGTTAGATACGGGTTATTTTATCCCTCAATAATGAAGGTTACTTTAAACAACAAAACCTCTCATTTCGATACATATGAATCTCTAAAAAATTTCATTGATCAGCAGCAAAACGCCATGGACTAACGACCAATTTATTCAAGATTCTAAACGGTTTCTTTTAAGTCTGAAGATCCAGATTTATTTATTTACTATTGATACCTAAATTTATCAACTTTTAGTAGTTGCTTTGACTAAAATTCTATATAAAATGGAAAAAGTCTTCAATTATAAATTCTGCTAACCTTTAGGATTTGTTTAGTTTCCTGGCTCAAAGATCTGGGCTAAGGAGAGATTCCCTTCCCTGTGATATGAGAAGAATGAAACATTTTTCAAGAAGGTTTACTTGCCAGTGTGACTCCTTAAATGTGGATACCGCTATCTGCTGGATTCTTTGGAAATTTGGATCTGGTGAAGGGAAAAGAAAAGGGAACTACGAAAGATCAACGGTTGGTGCTGTAACTGAAACTGATTAGAGGGAAAAATGTATCTTTATTTTAGCTACGCAGTTTTAAATGTAGTCAAATACAGAAAAGGAATTGAAAGAATTGTGGGGATCTACAGTTGAAAAGGACTATATGAAAGGATGTCCCTGCTTCGATTTGAACAGGAAGTACAATCTTAGGGCTCCTTTTACTAAGCTGCGCTAGCGGTTTTAGCGTGTGTTAGATGCTAACGCCAGCATTGAGCTGGCATTAGTTCATGGTGCATAGCGCATGCTAAAAACGCTAGCGCACCTTAGTAAAAGTAGCCCTTAGTCTTTGATTCTGCAGATAAATAGATAAAGTTGACTCTTGTTTAAGGTGGATAAGCTTCTGCACTCCTTCCCCAAATTGCCATTGCAGAAGTTGTGCATATATCTGGTGGTACCAGCGGAGTTCAGTATATGGAAGACTGCATGAGAAATATAAGATTGCTGCATTAATTAATAGTATTTTTTTATTGATAGTCTATATTAAGTTCTGCGAGTGCATTATATATCCCTGATTAGAAGCTAAGTAACAGGAGACAAGAGTCAAGGTTTAGTACATATTTAAGTCTGTAATATCAATATCTTTATTTATTGGGGGACGGTATGGTACTTTTTAGTTAACATGTATTGTTATATTGGGATATACATGGGATATCTTTTTTTCTTTCGGGGAGATGTAATATATATTTTAGTCATCGTTTGGTTTATATAAGCTTAAAAAAACAAAAAACCTCTTTAAAGTAAATTAATATATTAAAATCTTACACACTGACGGCTTCTTTTACAAAGCCGTGCAACAACAACCCTTTAAATCTCTATGGGCTTCGGGACAACTAGCGCGGCTTTCTAAAAGAGGCCGTGAGTTTAGAGATTAATTAGCTAATTATTTTACCTGAATATGGATTAATTACATATATCTACTCTTTTAATCGATTTCTATTTAAATATTTATTTTTCAATATGTTCATTCATTCATTCATTATATAATATCTATTAATTGCATAGGGATTTTAAATAAGGAATGATCAGCCAATAAATATTTAATTCTGCAGCTAGTTTATTGGGATTAATTTTAGGGAGGAGTTTACTGGAACAATCTCTTAATACAGGCCTGGAAGGATAAGGGGAAGAGTCACTCGTGGACAACTGGTGAGACCAGTGAGGCTTGTCCTGAGGGGCCTCAATAGGATGCTCAGGCTGGCTCACAGGGAGCAGGGTTGAGGCAGGGGCAAGCTGGGCAAAGATGGACAAAATTTGCGTAGTCAGGATGGACTTCAACATGTCCTCGAACATGAGCACTGAGACCAATGGATCTAGTCAGACAGGTGCAGCAGTGCGCTACAATGAGGGCGACCTTGAGGAAGAGTATTCCCTATATTTGGAGGCACACTTGAAGGGAGGTCTCGTAGAGGCTGGCACGACTGCACTCATGGCCTGGACTGCCTGAGTCTCCGTGGAAGGCTTCTTTGGTAGCGTACCTGAAAGAGGGATAGGAGACTTGCCCAAAGACGGGGTCTTAACAGACACGGCTGATGGGGCCCTCGAGGCCAGAGGCGACTTAGTAACATAGTAGATGATGGCAGATAAAGACCCGAATGGTCCATCCAGTCTGCCCAACCTGATTCAATTTAAATTTTTAATTTTTTCTTCTTAGCTATTTCTGGGCAAGAATCCAAAGCTTTACCCGGTACTGTGCTTTGGTTCAAACTGCCAAAATCTCTGTTAAGACTTACTCAACCCATCTACACCCTCCCAGCCATTGAAGCCCTCCCCAACCCATCCTTCACCAAACGGCCATATACAGACACAGACCGAGCAAGTCTGCCCAGTACTGGCCTTAGTTCAATATTTAATCTTATTTTCTGATTCTACATCCTTTGTGTTCATCCCACGCTTCTTTGAACTCAGTCACAGTTTTACTCTCCACCACCTCTCTCGGGAGCGCATTCCAGGTATCCACCACCTCTCCGTAAAGTAGAATTTCCTAACATTGCCTTTGAATCTACCACCCCTCAACTTCAAATTATGTCCTCTGGTTTTACCATTTTCCTTTCTCTGAAAAAGATTTTGTTCTACGTTAATACCCTTCAAGTATTTGAACGTCTGAATCATATCTCCCCTGTCTCTCCTTTCCTCTAGGGTATACATATTCAGGACTTCCAGTCTCTCCTCATACGTCTTTTGGCGCAAGCCTCCTATCATTTTCGTCGCCCTCCTCTGGACCGCCTCAAGACTTCTTACGTCCTTCGCCAGATACGATCTCAAAAATTGAACACAATACTCCAAGTGGGGCCTTACCAATGACCTGTACAGGGGCATCAACACCTTCTTCCTTCTACTGACTACGCCTCTCTTTATACAGCCCAGCATCCTTCTGGCAGCAGCCACTGCCTTGTCACACTGTTTTTTCACCTTTAGATCTTCGGACACTATCACCCAAGGTCCCTCTCCCCGTCCGTGCATATCAGCTTCTCTCCTCCCAGCATATACGGTTCCTTCCTATTATTAATCCCCAATGCATTATTCTGCATTTATTTGCATTGAATTTTAGTTGCCAGGCATTAGACCATTCCTCTAACTTATGCAGATCCTTTTTCATATTTTCCACTCCCTCTTTGGTGTCTACTCTTTTACAAATCTTGGTATCATCTGCAAAAAGGCACACTTTTCCTTCTATCCCTTCAGCAATGTCACTCACAAACATATTGAACAGGATTGGCCCCAACTCTGATCCCTGAGGGACTCCATTACTCACCTTTCCTTCCTTCGAGCGACTTCCATTAACCACCACCCTCTGGCATCTGTCCGACAGCCAGTTTCTGACCCAGTTCACCACTTTGGGTCCTAACTTCAGCCCTTCAAATTTGTTCAACAGCCTCCTATGAGGAACTGTATCAAAGGCTTTGCTGAAATCCAAGTAAATTACATCTAGCACTGATGGGCTGCATATTACTACAGCAGGAAAAAGAAACCTTGCAGAGAAATTTAGACAATATTTTTCTAGGCATTTAAACTAGAAGGTGGGGGTGGTGTATGTACGAAGGACAATTATAGAGACCACCCCCGGCAAAAGAAAAGATGTGATAGTAGTAAAGGCTGCAACATAAGCAATATCAGCAACTCATTTCTTAGTATTGCAACGGAAAATGAAACGACACAAAAATCCATACGAAAAAGGAGATTATCGCTGAAAAATAGCTGGAAAGCGATGACCACAAATGCTCGCAGTCTAAGCAACAAAGTTCATGATCTGCAAGCCCTGATGTTAGAGGCAGATCTAGATATTGTTGCTATCACAGAGACATGGTTCAGTGAATCACATGGATGGGATGCTAACATACCGGGATATAATCTTTTTAGGAAGGACAGAGATGGTCATAAAGGTGGAGGAGTAGCTCTATATGTAAAGATCAATATCCAAGTGACCGAAATGCAAGGGACCTGGGGAGAGGAAGAAACGATATGGATTGCTCTGAAAAGAGAAGATGGAACTTCTATCAACGTGGGTGTAGTCTACAGACCTCCGACTCAATTGCAGCAAATTGATAAGGATCTGATTGTGGATATCCAAAAGTTTGGAAGGATAGAGGAGGTTCTGCTGTTGGGAGATTTCAACCTGCCAGATGCGGACTGGAATGTTCCATCTGCGGAATCGGAAAAAAGTAGGGAGATTGTGGATGCCTTTCAAGAGGCTCTGCTCAGACAAATGGTGACGGAACCCACAAGGGAAATAGCGATTTTGGATCTGGTCCTCACAAATGGAGAGAGTATCTCTAATGTTCGAGTGGGTGCTCACCTGGGAAGTAGCGATCATCAAACGGTTTGGTTTGATATAACGGCTAAAGTGGAGAGCGGCCGCACGATACTTAAAGTCCTAGATTTCAAACGTACGGACTTTAATGCAACGGGAAAGTACCTGAAGAAAGAGCTGTTAGGATGGGAGGACATAAGAGAAGTGGAAAGACAGTGGTCTAAGCTGAAAGGAGCAATAAAAATGGCTACGGACCTTTATGTGAAGAAAATCAATAAAAACAAGAGAAAAAGGAAGCCGATATGGTTCTCCAATCTAGTGGCTGAGAAAATAAAGGCGAAAGAGTTGGCGTTCATGAAATATAAAAAAAAACCAAGAAGAGGAGAGCAGAAAGGACTACAGGGTGAAAATGAAAGAAGCCAAGAGAGAGATACGTTTGGCGAAGGCACAGGCGGAAGAACAAATGGCTAAAAATGTTAAAAAGGGAGCTAAAAATTTTTTCAGATATATTAGTGAAAGGAGGAAGATAAAAAATGGAATTGCTAGGCTAAAAGATGCTGGGAACCAATATGTGGAGAGTGATGAGGAGAAAGCAAATGTGCTAAACAAATACTTCTGTTCTGTGTTCACAGAAGAAAATCCTGGAGAAGGACCGAGATTGTCTGGCAAAGTTACACGAGAAAATGGAGTAGATTCTGCGCCGTTCACGGAGGAGGGTGTTTATGAGCAACTTGAAAAACTGAAGGTGGACAAAGCGATGGGATCAGACGGGATCCATCCCAGGATACTAAGGGAGCTCAGAGAGGTTCTGGCGAGTCCTATTAAAGACTTGTTCAACAAATCTCTGGAAACGGGAGTGATTCCTGGGGATTGGAGGAGAGCGGATGTGGTCCCTATTCATAAAAGTGGTCAGAGGGATGAAGCAGGAAACTACAGGCCGGTGAGCCTCACTTCAGTTGTTGGAAAAATAATGGAAGTGTTACTGAAAGAAAGGATAGTGTACTTCCTTGAATCTAATGGGTTACAGAATCCGAGGCAACATGGCTTTACAAAAGGTAAATCGTGCCAAACGAACCTGATTGAATTTTTTGATTGGGTGACCAGAGAGCTGGATCGAGGACATAAGCTAGATGTAATTTACTTTGATACAGTTCCTCATAGGAGGCTGTTGAACAAACTTGAAGGGCTGAAGTTAGGACCCAAAGTGGTGAACTGGGTGAGAAACTGGCTGTCGGACAGACGCCAAAGGGTGGTGGTAAATGGCAGTCGCTTAAAGGAAGGAAAGGTGACTAGTAGAGTCCCTCAGGGTTCGGTGCTGGGGCCAATCCTGTTCAATATGTATGTGAGTGACATTGCTGAAGGGTTAGAAGGAAAAGTGTGCCTTTTTGCAGATGATACCAAGATTTGTAACAGAGTAGACACCGAAGAGGGAGTGGAAAACATGAAAAAGAATCTGCAAAAGTTAGAGGAATGGTCTAATGCCTGGCAACTAAAATTCAATGCAAAGAAATGCAGAGTAATGCATTTGGGGATTAATAATAGGAAGGAACCGTATATGCTGGGAGGAGAGAAGCTGATATGCACGGACAGGGAGAGGGACCTTGGGGTGATAGTGTCCGAAGATCTAAAGGCGAAAAAACATTGTGACAAGGCAGTGGCTGCTGCCAGAAGGATGCTGGGCTGTATAAAGAGAGGCGTAGTCAGTAGAAGGAAGAAGGTGTTGATGCCCCTGTACAGGTCATTGGTGAGGCCCCACTTGGAGTATTGTGTTCAGTTTTGGAGACCGTATCTGGCGAAAGACGTAAGAAGACTTGAGGCGGTCCAGAGGAGGGCGACGAAAATGATAGGAGGCTTGCGCCAGAAGACGTATGAGGAGAGACTGAAAGTCCTGAATATGTATACCCTAGAGGAAAGGAGAGACAGGGGAGATATGATTCAGACGTTCAAATACTTGAAGGGTATTAACGTAGAACAAAATCTTTTCCAGAGAAAGGAAAATGGTAAAACAAGAGGACATAATTTGAGGTTGAGGGGTGGTAGATTCAGGGGCAATGTTAGGAAATTCTACTTTACGGAGAGAGTAGTGGATGCCTGGAATGCGCTCCCGAAAGAGGTGGTGGAGAGTAAAACTGTGACTGAATTCAAAGAAGCGTGGGATGAACACAAAAGATTTAGAATCAGAAAATAATATTAAATATTGAATTAGGCCAGTTACTGGGCAGGCTTGCACGGTCTGTGTCTGTGTATGGCCGTTGGTGGAGGATGGGCAGGGGAGGGCTTCAATGGCTGGGAGGGTGTAGATGGGCTGGAGTAAGTCTTAACAGAGATTTCGGCAGTTGGAACCCAAGCACATTACCGGGTAAAGCTTTGGATTCTTGCCCAGAAATAGCTAAGAAGAAAAAATTAAAAAAAAAAAAAAAAAATTTAAATTAAATCAAGTTGGGCAGACTGGATGGACCAATCAGGTCTTTATCTGCCATCATCTACTATGTTACTATGTCCTCGATCCAGCTCTCTGGTCACCCAATCAAAAAATTCAATCAGGTTCGTTTGGCACGATTTACCTTTTGTAAAGCCATGTTGCCTCAGATCCTGTAACCCACTAGATTCAAGGAAGTACACTATCCTTTCTTTCAGCAACACTTCCATTATTTTTCCAACAATTGAAGTGAGGCTCACCGGTCTGTAGTTTCCTGCTTCATCCCTGTGACCACTTTTATGAATAGGGACCACATCTGCTCTCCTCCAATCCCCAGGAATCACTCCCGTCTCCAGAGATTTGTTGAACAAGTCTTTAATAGGACTCGCCAGAACCTCTCTGAGCTCCCTTAATATCCTGGGATGGATCCCTTCTGTTCCCATCGCTTTGTCCACCTTCAGTTTTTCAAGTTGCTCATAAACACCCTCCTCCGTGAACGGCGCAGAATCTACTCCATTTTCTCGTGTAACTTTGCTAGACAATCTCGGTCCTTCTCCAGGGTTTTCTTCTGTGAACACAGAACAGAAGTATTTGTTTAGCACATTCGCTTTCTCCTCATCACTTTCCACATATTGATTCCCAGCATCTTTTAGCCTAGCAATTCCATTTTTCATCTTCCTCCTTTCACTAATGTATCAGAAAAAATTTTTATCTCCCTTTTTTACATTTTTAGCCATTTGTTCTTCCGCCTGTGCTTTCGCCAAACGTATCTCTCTCTTGGCTTCTTTCAGTTTCACCCTGTAGTCCTTTCTGCTCTCCTCTTCTTGGGTTTTTTTATATTTCACGAACGCCAACTCTTTTGCCTTTATTTTCTCAGCCACTAGGTTGGAGAACCATATCGGCTTCCTATTTCTCTTGTTTTTATTGATTTTCTTCACATAAAAGTCCGTAGCCATTTTAATCGCTCCTTTCAGCTTAGACCACTGTCTTTCCACTTCTCTTATATCCTCCCATCCTAACAGCTCTTTCTTCAGGTACTCTCCCATAGCATTAAAGTCCGTACGTTTGAAATCTAGGACTTTAAGTATCGTGCGTCCGCTCTCCACTTTGGCCGTTATATCAAACCAAACCCTTTGATGATCGCTACTTCCCAGGTGAGCACCCATTCGAACATTAGAGATACTCTCTCCATTTGTGAGGACCAGATCCAATATCGCTTTTTCCCTTGTGGGTTCCGTCACCATTTGTCTGAGCAGAGCCTCTTGAAAGGCATCCACAATCTCCCTATTTCTTTCTGATTCTGCAGACGGAACATTCCAGTCCGCATCTGGCAGATTGAAATCTCCCAACAGCAGAACCTCCTCTTTCCTTCCAAACTTTTGGATATCCACAATCAGATCCTTATCAATTTGCTGCAATTGAGTCGGAGGTCTGTAGACTACACCCACATAGATAGAAGTTCCATCTTCTCTTTTCAGAGCAATCCATATCGCTTCTTCCTCTCCCCAGGTCCCTTGCATTTCGGTCGCTTGGATATTAATCTTTACATAGAGAGCTACTCCTCCACCTTTATGACCATCTCTGTCCTTCCTAAAAAGATTATATCCTGGTATGTTTGCATCCCATCCATGTGATTCACTGAACCATGTCTCTGTGATAGCGACAATATCTAGATCTGCCTCTAACATCAGGGCTTGCAGATCATGAACTTTGTTGCTTAGACTGCGAGCATTTGTGGTCATTGCTTTCCAGCTATTTTTCAGTGATAATCTCCTTTTCGTATGGATTTTTGTTTCGTTTAACTTTCCGTTGCAATACTAAGAAATGAGTTGCTGATATTGCTTATGTTGCAGTCTTTACTACTATCACATCTTTTCTTTTGCCGGGGGTGGTCTCTATAATTGTCCTTCGTACATACACCACCCCCACCTTCTAGTTTAAATGCCTAGAAAAATATTGTCTAAATTTCTCTGCAAGGTTTCTTTTTCCTGCTGTAGTAATATGTAGCCCATTAGGCCGCACAAGCCATCTCATCCCTCACCAAACTCATAAATTCCACCCTATTATCGGGCCTCTTCTCCCCAGAAATGGGACACATTGCATTGACCCCCCTCCTGAAAAAAGCCGACCTAGATCCCTGCATTCCATCCAATTATCGCCCAATAGCAAACATTCCTCTCCTAACCAAACTGCTTGAGTCCATCGTCTCCTCCCAACTCTCATCCTACCTAGAAAGATTCTCTATTCTCCTACCCTATCAATACGGCTTCAGATCCAACTTCAGTACTGAATCCCTCCTGGCCTCCCTAATCTCGAAGATTCAACAATTTCACTCTCACAAAAAATTCGCCGTTCTCCTTCAATTCGACCTCTCTGCAGCCTTTGACGTTGTCCATCATGACATTCTAATCTTCCAACTCTCCGAGATAGGCACTAGCTCCACAGTCCTTGACTGGTTCTCGAACTTCTTACGTTCTCGATCTTACACCGTTACCAAGAATGGCACCTCATCCTCCCCATGGAAACCGACATGTGGAGTCCCACAAGGTTCCCCCCTATCCCCTATCCTCTTCAACATTTATATGTCCTCCCTGAATTTCCTCCACCTATCCCCCCTAGAAATACTTTACACTTACGCCGACGATATCCTGGTCCTCCTCGAGACTGACGCGAACCTCACCAATCTCGCAGCAAACATCTCCTCATGCATAACCAACCTCCAATCCTGGGCTCTCATTGTACAAATGAAACTGAATGAGTCCAAAACCAAACTACTTTGGCTCGGCCCTAAACTTGACCAACTACCCACCTCCATCCCATTGTCCACAGGCTCCTCTCTACAGCTGGAGTTCTCTAGCAAAGTTCTGGGCATCACCATAGACTCCTCACTATCCTTCAACGACCACCTCAACTCCCTGATAAAAAAATGCTTTTGCAGCCTTCACATGCTGAGGAAAGTGAGGTCCTGCTTCCACCAAAAACACTTTGCCGTCCTCGTACAATCCATCATCCTCTCTAGATTAGATTATTGCAATTCCATTTACCTAAGCTTAACAAAGAAAAGCCTCCATAGACTCCAACTAATCCAGAACACCGCGGCTAAGCTTATCTTCTCAAAAAGTAAATTTGACCATGTCTCACCGCTCCTGCTCAAGCTCCACTGGCTTCCTGTTATTTCCAGGGTCCACTTTAAATGTGCCTGCCTAACCTTCAAGATCCTCCACGGCATCCTTCCTCCTCTTATTCCTCTATCCTGGAACTCTTCAAATCCAATTTCCACTAGATCCACGCAAAAACTAAAATTATCCTACCCCTCCCTAAAAGGCATCTCCCTCGTTGGTAAACTTGGGTCCTCCCTCCCCTTCAGAATCGCTCAGCTTTGGAACAGCCTCTCTTCCCCTCTCCGCAACCTGAGCTCCCTTCTACCATTCCATAAACATCTGAAGACCTGGCTCTTCTCCAAAATGTAACCCCGTCCTCTCCCCGGTACTCTTACACCTAACGTCTCTTCTGACTACTTATATAATTCCATTGGAGTTCCGTTCATACCCAAACCATGTAAACCGTGTCGAGCTCCTCTTGTGGAGATGATGCGGTATATAAACCCAAGATTTAGTTTAGTTTAGTTTAGCTTCTTGTGCTTCCATGTATTTCCCCATCCTCCTATGTACCTGAAGCCTTCTTGATGAGACCAGGCTTTGAGCCATCTATTAAATTCTTCTGTATTTTTCACTCTTTGCTCTCCCTTTCCATATGCAGGCAGTATTTCAGAAAAAGCTAAAGTGTTTACAAAAGGTTTGACGCCCTCACCAAGCTCCCGAAAAGCTCTCTGTGCTGCAAGTGTTGGCCAGGTCATTTGTTCCCAGATGGATGACAACATCGGTGTTAAAATCCTTAGTTTCTTCCTTAATTATAGTCTGTATTTGCCTGGAACTCCTGGTAGCTGAGGATCCTGGAAGACATTTCACTATTTTAGTCTCCTCGCCTTGTGTTCCAAGGTTAATGCCTCTGATGATGGAATCCCCCAACAGTAATAGTTTTCTGTTTTTGGCCTTTTTATTTGTGCTTAGGGTGTGCTTGCTCTCTTGAGTTACCTTCATTGGTTCCAGTCCCACCTCCCTTCTGTTTTCTTGAGTATCGCAGTGCACTAGTGGAGCGAAGGACTTCTGTAGAGGTAATATTTGTTAAGGTGGATGTTTCTGTGTTACATGTCGCAGTCTTCCTGAGCTTACTGTGACCCATTTATTCCTGGGCTGTTTTATTCTTTGAGGTAGAGGTGGTAAGTTGGTATGATTTTGTGGAGTGATGAAAGCTGCTTTAATTGTATTCAATTCCTGTTTAAGTTTGCAGAGCTCCTCCTTAATACTAGCAAGTTGAAGACAGATGGGGCAAGTCTTAAGCCTCCAAATAGTATGTCTTGGAATTAAAGCGCCACAGTGATTGCATAGAATAAAGGTCATCTTGATTGGTTGTGAAGTGACTTGATTTGAGTAGTCCTGATTATTTGGGTCTCTATATATGGTGGGACTATAAGTCTTACCCTTATTCCTATGAAGAGGAAGAGGAAATAAGATTTAACAGAGGAAAGAGAAGGGTTTATTTTTTTGTGCTTTTTTGTTGTTTTTTTTAAAGTAAGAAACAGGGAGGAGAAGAGAAATTAATCAGATATAATGCTGATAACCAGTGAAAAGAGCAGAATATGAAATGTTGAGCAACTTATCTTATTGAAGTTCACAGGGCAGCCTTGTTCACAGCAGTGTCCCAAAGATAATGCAGTTAACCTTAGAAGTAAATCAGAGCCCCTCCCTTCTCCACCTAATCAGACACAGTGACTAAAAACTAGTAAGTCAGAAATATAGGCTCTATACCACCTAAAACACAGTATTTTAAACAGAAATGCAGGTTCTATAACAAATCAGTGGCTACCCTAAAACACAGGATTTATAACAGGATTTTCCCTACTTTAGTCACCCTGAGCCACAGGCACCAGGATTTAATTAGAGTTAATAAAGTCTTACCCTTACTCCTATGAAGAGGAATAGAAAATAAGATTTAACAAAGGAAAGAGAACGGATAATTTTTTTGTGCTTTTTTGTTTTTTTAAGTAAGAAACAGGGAGGAGAAGAGAAATTAAGCAGATATAATGCTGAAAACCAGTGAAAAGAGCAGAATATGAAATGTTGAGCAACTTATCTTATTGAAGTTCACAGGGAAGCCTTGTTCACAGCAATGTCTCAAAGATCGAGGTTGAGGCCTTCGAGGTCGAGGCCTTCGGGGCTGAGGTCGCTACCAGGTGAATCTATTTCTGAGTGGCTTAAAATGGTGTGGTGAGCTTCTATTGTTCTTGCAGACTAGAGTAGTCCAGAGATGAATTTGGTGTGAAGAGATGCTGGCATACATCCTGTTCCACTGATACACCTTCTGTTATGGGGTAGTAGAGTTCTTTTTAGCTCTAGTATCCACCTTGGCCATGTTTTTGTCTTATTTGAATAGGTGTGCTTAAAACTTTCTGAAGGTAAATGGATCAGTCCTTTCTTTTGTACTCCATCCAATAGGTGCATTTAACACAACACCTGGATAAAATGGCTGGAGGCAGGGCTGGACTCAAAACTTTTCAGAATCCCAGTTAGAAATAATTTTCAAAATTATTCATTTAACTTAACTTCAAATAGAAATTCACTTTACTATAAATCCATATTTTAAAATCACATCTGTCTTGGGCCAAGCAATAATTCCAGCAAACTTAAATAATTTACCTCCAACAAAACTAAATACATCCTGCTACATATTTAGACTCCAAACATAATTATATTTTCATATCATACTACATATTTTAAGATCATATCAGAATTATAAAATCATTTCATTCTACACCTAGAGATCATATCGAGGATCTAGACAGAACTATAAAAGCACTAGGCTACCTGAATCCTCTGGTTTTCACGCCACAGCAGCTGCCAAGAAGTTCTAATAATGCCAGGTCACTAATTGTTCAGAAAAGTGAAAGCAATGTTATATTAAAAAAAAAAATACTATCAAAAAAATGAACAAAAATGTAATGGTAATAGATATTAACTATGGAGGGGAAAAGACCTCAAATGTCTCCGTGCCCAAAGCTTATGGCTTGGTTCAAGGGCACCTATGGGGGCAAGGGTATTATCATGATAGGCTGGAGGTGGTCAGCTTATTGGTAGATTTGGGAGCAGATTTGCTCAGACCGCTGGGTGCTCGAATTCTGTCACTCGCTCCTGGATCTGTTTGTGGACTCGACGGCCACCAGAAAAAGTGTCAAAATCTGAGCAATGGTGACAAGGCTGTTAGACATTCAATAAATATATGAAAAAATATGTTTTGTAAAATCTAGTTATTAGTAGAGAAACATCCAGGTCATGTATGCCAAAAACAAAGCTGACAACACACAAACAAAAAATTGAAGCGGAGAAAAAATAAACCTCAATTGAGGGAGGTTGGGACTACACAAGTACCCAACCATCCACACATCATCACGGGTTTATAAAAAAACTCCGTAAACATATATATGAGCAAGTGCCTCACAAAGAATTGGGCTTAAGCAGATACTTCATAGTGGCCAAGAATGACTGAGACGACTGGAGGCCAATCCTGGAACGGAAGTTTGTTAATGCAGCACTAAATGTGCCATTGTTCCACATGGAGACTGTTCATTTAGTTATTGCAGTGGTGGCCCCAAGGGAATTTTTGGCCTCCCTGGATTTAACAGAGGCCTACCTGCATATTACCATGTGAGGTTTCATGTTTCAGGGAGACCTTACCAGTTCTTCACGCTCCTCTTTGGTCTGGCAACAGTACTGTGCACATTCACCAAGATGATGGTTGTGGTAGTGGTGCATCTATGCAAGGCGAGAATGCAAGTGCACCCGTACTTAAATGATTGGTTGATCAGTGCCCTGTCCAAGTCGGAGGGAGAAAAAGCAGTGGCAGAAGCAGTCCAACTGGGTTAAATTGTGAACTTCTGGGAGGGCCACTTAGTACCGTCCCAGTCCCTAGAGCAGGGGTAGGGAACTCTGGTCCTCGAGAGCCATATTCCAGTCGAGTTTTCCGGATTTCCCCAATGAATATGCATTGAAAGCAGTGCATGCAAATAGATCTCATGCATATTCATTGGGGAAATCATGAAAACCCGATTGGAATACGGCTCTTGAGGACCGGAGTTCCTACCTCTGCCCTAGAGTATTTGGGAATTTGTTTTAATATGGCAGAAGTCCACGTTTTTCTTCTTAAGCTACTCAAACAGAAGATCTGGAGAGAAGTTTCAGACCTTTTGACAATGCCTACGATGTGGCACTATCTCCAGGTATTAGTGTTCATGGCAGCAAGCATAGAAGTGGTGAAAATGAAAACACTATCTGAATTCAAGGTAGCATGGGACAGTTGTGGGATTTCTTAGGGAGAGGAGAAGATAATTGATGGGCCATTTGGCCTTTTATCTACTGTCATGCTTCTATGTAACCCTCTTCCTAGAGGCATGACCCTGGCAGCTTGGCAGTCCCAGATGTGAGAATATGATGCCTGCTTGTCCTTGGAGAACGCAAAGTTACTCACCTGTAGCAGATGTTTTCCCTGGATATCAGGCACATATTTTCACAATCTTCTCACCTCCCCTATTTGGCTTCTTAGCTATCTTACTGAACTGCAGGTCCCACGAGCCAATGTCAGGTGGGAAGCTGCCAGCATATGTGTGGTATGGGTGATCCTAAAAGACACATTCATATAGTCTGAGTACAGGCCTTACCTATCTCAGGAGAGAAGGGAAAACATCTTATAGTGGAACATAGAAAGTAAAATGAATAATTACTGGATTGTTGGTTTAATATTGCCTCAAAAATGAATGTGACTGTTGGGCAGACTGGATGGTCCATCTGCCATCATCTACTATGTTACTTAAATTGACAGTATACTTTTTGACTGTCCTGGCTGGGTTCCGTGGATGATGTAACCCAGATGTGAGAATATATGTCTGCTGTCCTTGGAAAACATCTACTACAGGTGAGTAACTTTGTTTCACCAGATCCTCTGGCAATAAGTTCCAGAGCTTAATTATTCGTTGAGTGAAAAAATATGTCCTCCTATTTGTTTTAAAGGTATTTCCATGTAACTTCATTGAGTGTCCCCTATTCATTGTAATTTTTTGAAAGCATAAAAAAATCAATTCACTTTTACATCACTCAGGGTTTTGTAGACCTCGGTCATATCCCCCCTCAGCCATCTCTTTTCCATCCTGAGCAGCCCTAACTTCTTTAGCCTTTCTTCGTATGAGAGGAGATCATCCCCTTTATCGTTTTGGTTATTCTTCTTTGAACCTTTTCTAATTCTGTTATATTTTTTTTGAGATGCGGTGACCATAATTGAATACAATATTCAAGGTGTGGTCACACCATGGAGCAATAATGGAGGCATTATAATATTATTTACCATTCCTTTCCTAATAATTCCTAAGAACTTGCTTGCTTTTTTGGCTGCTATTGCATACTGGGCCAAAGACTTCAAGTTATTGTCTACAATGACATCTAGATCTTTTTCTCGGATGCTGATTCTAGCATTTAGTAACTATGATTGGATTATTCCTCCACATTAAATTTTATCTGCCATTTGGATGTCCAGTCTTCCAATTTCCTAAGGTCTTCTTGCAATTTTTCACAGTCGGCATATGTTTTAACCTCTTTGAAAGGTTTTGTATTAATCTGCAAATTTAATCAACTCACTCATCATTTCGATTTCTAGATTATTTATAAATGTTACGTTGCACTGGTCCCTGTACAGGTTCCTGTAGCACTCCACTATTCACCATCCTCCATAGAGAAAAATGGTCATTCAATCCACCTCTATATATTCTGTCCATTAACCTATTCCTAATCCACATCAGAACATTGCCTCCTATCCCATGACTTTTTAATTTTGTTAGGAGTCTTTCATGAGGAACTTTGTTGAAAGCTTTTTAGAGGGGTACAGGAACCAAAAAGGTTAAGAATCCTTGGGCAACTGGAACCTGGGAATTTAAGTATATAATTAGCAGCTGCACTAGTGTTGGTGGCTGTTTAGATGATTAAAATGGGATATTAAGGTTGAATTTATCAGCAGATGATAATGTTACCTTGTTTATCTTCTTGTGACTTCTCCACTGTATTAATTTAGTTTTGCTCTTAAAGGCTTTGTGTGCCAGGACAATATGCCACGCCACAATCGAAATGGCCAACCATCCTTGAAATCGACTCAGCGACAGCAGGCAAGTCAACCACATCTTGAGTTTGTGTAAAGAAGGCATACTGTTTCATTTTATGTCTCTAAGAATTAAGAAAAGACTGAAAAATTGTATGAGTATGGTGGAGGAGATTTAATCCATATGTCAAAATTTGTATATCTGAAATTGTAGGTCACCAGTGCCTGTGTGACGTGTACATTGGTGGAGGTTGGGAAAGGAGAGTTTATGTGAGTTCTTGTGATAATGGGTGGAAAAAGTACCTCTCATTCATTAGTCATTTTACTGCTCACTTTACAAATGCTCTTAGAAAGAATTACTAAGTAATACTGAAATTATTAAACTTTTTTGATACATAGGATGGGGGATAATATGGGAAAGAATGAAAGACTGCACTTTAATGAGGAGCTACATTTTCTGTGACAGGAAAAAGGCTTGTTAGTGAGAACACAGATAATATGATTCTAGGCATTTAAACAAAAAGCTAGAGGTGACAAAAGGAAGCAAAGAAATTCAGAAAAAATATGATGGTAGTGGGGAAGATGAAGTTAATATAGAAAACCATCTAAACCAGTGATTCCCAACCCTGTTCTGGAGGACCACCAGGCCAGTCGGGTTTTCAGGATAGCCCTAATGGATATGCATGGGAGAGATCTGCATATAATGGAGGTGCCAGGCATGCAAACCTGCTCCATGCATATTCATTAGGACTATCCTGAAAACCCGACTAGCCTGGTGGTCCTCCAGGACAGGGTTGGGAACCACCGATCTAAACAACTCTTAATAACAAATGAAAAGCAATGAGCATAAATGCTCACAGTTTAAGTAGCAAGCCCTGATGCTTGAGAGAGACTTGGATCTTCCAGTGAATAAGATGTAACCATACCAGGCTATAATCTTTTTTAGGAAAGATAAGAAAAGCCAAAGGGGTGATAGAATGGTGCTGTATGTGATAAAACATATTAATGTAACTGAAATACAGGGAACCTAGGGAAAAGAAGAAGCAATACGGATCCTCTTAGAATGAAAAGAGGAACCTGTATCTAAGAGATTCCTTGACAGAACATTATCATTCTAAACAGGCAAATGGAACAAATGTTTAACCAATTTTATCTGAAACACACTTTCTTATCAAACTTTCAGGAAGTCAGTCAAAACTTATCTCTTTGATAAATTTCTGACCACACTCCTGCCTTGATATACTTTTAGACCACTTCCAGATAAATTTGACCAATCTTAACATACTAATGTATCCTAACACACTAATGTATCCTCAAAAAGCTTTCTGTTATATCGCTGTTTGTATACAGTTTCTTCCTCTGTAAACCACTTTGAACTCTTTGTGGTATAGCGGTATATAAAAATAGTTATTATTATTATTAATGCTGATGAGTCAGATAAACTGAAACAAACCTTTGTAAAACTGGTAGTTTTAATGGTGTAATTTGACATATTTTAAAGTAGCAAATCACCTAGACCGGATAGTATACATCCTAGAGTACTAATAGAATTGAAAAATGAATGCAGATCTATTGTTAGGAATTTTTTATTTATCACTGAAAGACTGGAAGGTGGCCAACATAAGGTCAATTTTTAAAAAGGGTTCCAGAGGTGATCCAAGAAATTATAGACTGATGAGCCTGACGTCAATGCCAATCAAAATGGATTAATGAGACAAAGTCAACATGAATTTAGTCAAGGGAAATCTTTCCTCACCGATCTACTGCATTTCTTCAAAGTTGTGAATAAACATGTAAAGGTGAGCCAGTTGATATTGTATATATGGATTTTCAAAAAGGCATTTGACAAAGTATCTCATGAAAGACTCTTGAGGAAATTAGAAAGCCAAGAGATAATAGGTTATATCCTATTACAGATTATTTCCTGGAAAACTCATCCAAGCTGGACCAAGCCCAATCAGGATTCCGAAGACACCTGAGCACGGAGACAATATAGATATGGATCGATCTAAAAAGAGAAGATGGAACTTCTATCTACGTGGGTGTAGTCTACAGACCTCTGACTCAATCGCAGCAAATTGATAAAGATCTGATTGTGGATATCCAAAAGTTTGGAAGGAAAGAGGATGTGCTGCTGTTGGGAGATTTCAGCCTGCCGGATACGGACTAGAATGTTCCGACTGCAGAATCGGAAAGAAGTAGGGAGATTATGGATGCCTTTCAAGAGGCTCTGCTCAGACAAATGGAGACAGAACCCATGAGGGAAAAAGCAATATTGGATCTGGTCCTCACAAATGGAGAGAGTATCTCTAATGTTCGAATGGGTGCTCACCTGGGAAGTAGCGATCATCAAATGGTTTGGTTTGATAAAACGGCTAAAGTGGAGAGCGGCCGCACAATACTTAAAGTCCTAGATTTCAAACGTACAGACTTTAATGAAATGGGAGAGTACCTGAAGAAAGAGCTGTGAGGAGCTGTGAGGATGAGAGGAGATGAGAAGTGGAAAGACAGTGGTCTAAGCTGAAAGGAGCAAAAAAAATGGCTACGGACTTTTATGTGAAGAAAATAAATAAAAACAAGAGAAAAAGGAAGCCACCTTCTCGTTCTAACTGCTTCCCGACACTGTAAAAAGGATGCAGGAGGGAGCTGCTTGTTTTATTCACTCGCTGCCCTGTGTCTACTGTAGCAGTGGCAGGGCTCGGCGCTGGACGTCATTGGGTCCGTCTCCCTTTTGATCTAATTTGCTTTAAATTCAACACCACTGCCGTGGTTTAACTGGGAGCTGCTTGTTTTCTTCATGGAACGCTCGAGGTGATCTTCACTCGCTGCTCTTTGTCTCCCATAGCAGCGGCAGGGCTCGGCGCTGGAACCGGACAGGCATTGCAGGAGACGAACCCCTGACATCATTGGGTCCGTCTCCCTTTTGATCTAATTTGCTTTAAATTCAACACCGCTGCTGCGGTTGCGGCCGCAGGGGCGTGCCCTAAGGGGCAGGTCCCGCCTTTTGGGAGCCCCTTGGAGCAACGAGGAGCCGGGGAACGGGAAGTCAGGTCGTATAACTTTAATCTGTCATATCATGGGGAAAAGGAAAATTAAGCCTAAGAGCTCAACACCTGCTGTTTCTGGGCCCATGGACAGGCATTTGACTTTTTCCACAGATAATAAACCTTTACTTGATATGAACTCTCCCATGTCGGGTGCATCGATGAGTCCCCTCGAAAGGACCCCCCCTTCATCCAGTATCTAGTGATAGCGGGAAGATTAATCCCGCTATTTCCACTGAATATGTGGTACCCTCTACGCAAATAAGTAAATTATCTTTTACTGATATACCTAAACCACTTGAATTTTCAAGTATAATAGGGGGTCAACCACTAGCAGTGGAAATACAAGATATTACCCTTAAAGATTTGTGGTTAGGAATTTCTAGAGTTGAAGGGTTTCTCAGAGAATCAATGAAACAAACATTGGATTATTCACAGTCTGTGTCTCAAAAGCTTGAGAATGTGGATTCCAATTTAAGTTGTTGGACAAAAGATATCTGTGGTAGAAACTCAAAGTAATACATTGCAAGCTGTCTCAGTATCTGCTGTTAAGGATTCTACAGTGTTGCATTCTAAAATGGAAATGATGGAAAATATGAATAGAGGGAGGAATCTCCCCTTGGTTAATTTCCCAGTGACTCACTTATTATCTCCTGAAATTTTGTTAAGGAAATTTTTTAAAGAAATACTGGGATTACCCAACGCAGAAAATTTCCCAATTAATAATTATTATTATATTCCGCAAAATAAATTACAATCCGACCAGGAGGTGGACCATCTGGCCACAAATGAAATAAATTTGACAGAGTTTTTGGAAGATAGTCAAGATGTGATCCAGAGTAGGTCCACTATGGTGATAACATGCATGAGTGAGATAGATAAAATGCTAATAATGAAACTTTACTTTAAAAACAGGTTGACAAAATTTTGTGGAGATTTGGTTAGAATTGTTCCTGATGTTTCAAGAGCTACACAACTAAGAAGGAAATAATTTTTGAAGTTAAGAACAAGAGTTTTAGCTCTTGAGGCATCATTTTACCTAAAATTTCCATGCAAATGTCTTGTTAAATTACAGGACATTGAATATGTATTTTGGGATCCTATTCAATTACAACAATTTTTAATAGCTCGAGAACAGAAATGAGGTTTGTTGCCTTAATGTTTCACTACTGAGAAAGTTGGAGAATGTATGAGTTCCAATAATAGTGAATGGTCTAGGTTCATTTGAATCAAGAACCAATTCTTAGTTTTCTTTGTACCTTTGTTAGTTGAAATGTAGCATGTCTTCCCAGATTTGTGGACTTGAAAAGGAATTTTGTTTTATATGTATAATTATTGTAAAATTTTGTGTAAGAATCCTTTTTTTCTTGGTATCATCTGATATTAAAATTGTTAAATCTGTATATAAATTTAAAAAAAAAAAAGGACGCAGGAGCGCTGGGCCAAGCAGCCTTCTCCACCTGACGTAAATTCTGACGTCGGAGAGGAAGCTCCAGGCCAGCCAATCGCTGCCTGGCTGGCCCAGAACTTCCTCTCCGACGTTAGAATTGACGTCGGGTGGGGAAGGCTGCTCGGCCCGGTGCTCCTGCGTCCTCTTTACGGTTTCGGGAAGCAGGGAGAGCAGAACTCGGTGGCGGTCTGTTCCTCGATGGCGGCGGTGGCTTAAGTGAGGGCAGGGAGAAAGAAAGACAAAGAAAGGGAGCAGGCAGGGAGACACAAAGAAAAGGGGGAGCAGGGAAGAAGAAAGAAAGGTGGGACAGAAAGAAAGAAGGGGGTCATGGAGAGAGAAAAGAAGGGGGCAGGGAGAAAGGAAGAAAAAGTTGGGGGAGGGGATGAGGTCTGGAGGAGAGGAAGCATACAGGAGACTGAAAGAAGGGAAGAAATATTGGATGCACAGTCAGAAGAAGAAAGTGCAGCTAGAGACTCATGAAATCACCAGACAACAAAGGTAGGGAAAATTTTATTTTCAATTTAGTGATCAAAATGTATCCGTTTTGAGAATTTATATCTGCTGTCTATATTTTGCACTATGACCCCCTTTTACTAAACAGCAATAGCGGTTTTCAATGCAGGGAGCCTATGAGCATCGAGAGCAGCACAGGGCATTCAGCGCAGCTCCCTGGGCTAAAACTGCTATCGCGGTTTAATAAAAAGGGAGGGGGTATATTTGTCTATTTTTGTATAGTTGTTACTGAGGTGACATTGCCTAAAGTCATCTGCCTTGACCTCTTTGAAAAAAACCCAGAATATAAATAATTAACATTTTCTCTGCGTATAGTATGCTTTGTGTTTTTTTTTAATTTTATTGTTGGTAGATCATTTTGACTTGGTCATTTTAAAAGTAGCTCGGAAGCCCAAAAAGTGTGGGCACCCCTGCCATAGAACCATCCAAGAATGGGGTGAGAAACCTAGGTGTATGGCTGGACCCAAGCCTAATATATATGGGAATTCAATCGTATAAGTCAGACTAAATGTAAGAACGCATTGAGAATACTGTTATAATAGCATAGGACCATTCATACCACATTAACACAGAACACTCATTAACATCACACCATCAATATAAAAAATTATAAAACAACGGAGAAAAATAAACCTCAAGTGTGAGAGGCCGGGACTACACAAGTACCCGAGTCTACTCACATCATCACTGGTTTATGAAAAAACTCCGTGTACATTTAAATCAATACTTTTTCATTCACACTCAATAACTTCTTAAGAGTTTTCAAAGAATTTTTTCAAAAGTGTTTCAGGGTAATATATAAAGACATATTCATGGCATGAACCAGATCCCAAACTAATCATAAACAGCACGAGGGCTACAGCTCAACTAAACAGGTGTATGCAATTGTTGAGGCATGGAAATTTGGAGCACAAGAATGAGAACAAACAACAACTCATCTGAAAAAACGGAGTGTCCCAAACAATTCTCAGTCCTTTATCCCGACAGAAAAGTCCTTCTGTTTCGCCTAAAAGGCTACTTCAGGGGAAAAATCCAATGTCCAAAAAATCTCCTGCTTCTTTCAACGCCACAAACGTGCAGCTGGCTCCTCTCAAGATAGTGTTGGGCCCAACACTATCTTGAGAGGAGCCAGCTGCACGTTTGTGGCGTTGAAAGAAGCAGAAACTCTTTATACTTCATTGTGTCCTAGAAAGGCACAGAAGATTGGAGGCCCATTCTGGATTTGAAGTCTGTAAATGAGACCCTAAAAGAGGTGCTGAGTGAGGATCTGCTAAGGGAAAGAAGACTAAGAATGTTATAATGCCCCTGATGTGACCTCCATCTGGAGTATTATGTGGAACCAGGCTGCTGACATCAGCATTTAAAAAGGAGATAGAGCAACTTTTAAACTAAAAACTAGGGGAAGGCTGACAGTTGATTAAAGGGTCCACCTTGGGGGTTAGCGCTTAAGAAAAAGATCTGGGTGTCATCATAGAAAGCAAACAAGATGCTAGGAATTATTAAAAAAGGGATAGTAACATAGTAGATGACGGCAGATAAAGACCCGAATGGGCCATCCAGTCTGCCCAACCTGATTCAATTTAAAAATTTTTTTAATTTTATTTTATTTTTCTTCTTAGCTATTTCTGAGCAAGAATCCAAAGCTTTACCCGGTACTGTGCTTGGGTTCCAACTGCCAAAATCTCTGTTAAGACTTACTCCAGCCCATCTACACCCTCCCAGCCATTGAAGCCCTCCCCTGCCCATCCTTCACCAAACGGCCATACACCGACACAGACCGTGCAAGTCTGCCCAGTAACTGGCCTAGTTCAATATTTAATATTATTTTCTGATTCTAAATCTTCTGTGTTCATCCCACGCTTCTTTGAACTAAGTCACAGTTTTACTCTCCACCACCTCTCTCGGAAGCGCATTCCAGGCATCCACTACCCTCTCCGTAAAGTAGAATTTCCTAACATTGCCCCTGAATCTACCACCCCTCAACCTCAAATTATGTCCTCTGGTTTTACCGTTTTCCTTTCTCTGGAAAAGATTTTGTTCTACGTTAATACCCTTCAAGTATTTGAACGTCTGAATCATATCTCCCCTGTCTCTCCTTTCCTCTAGGGTATACATATTCAGGGCTTCCAGTCTCTCCTCATACATCTTCTGGCGCAAGCCTCCTATCATTTTCGTCGCCCTCCTCTGGACCGCCTCAAGTCTTCTTACGTCTTTCACCAGATACGGTCTCCAAAACTGAACACAATACTCCAAGTGGGGCCTCACCAATGACCTGTACAGGGGTATCAACACCTTCTTCCTTCTACTGACTACGCCTCTCTTTATACAGCCCAGCATCCTTCTGGCAGCAGCCACTGCCTTGTCACACTGTTTTTTCGCCTTTAGATCTTCGGACACTATCACCCCAAGGTCCCTCTCCCCGTCCGTGCATATCAGCTTCTCTCCTCCCAGCATATACGGTTCCTTCCTATTATTAATCCCCAAATGCATTACTCTGCATTTCTTTGCATTGAATTTTAGATGCCAGACATTAGACCATTCCTCTAACTTTTGCAGATCCTTTTTCATATTTTCCACTCCCTCTTCAGTGTCTACTCTGTTCCAAATCTTGGTATCATTTGCAAAAAGGCACACTTTTCCTTCTAACCCTTCAGCAATGTCACTCACAAACATATTGAACAGCACCAAACCCTGAGGGACTCCGCTAGTCACCTTTCCTTCCTTCGAGCGACTTCCATTAACCACCACCCTCTGGCGTCTGTCCGACAGCCAGCTTCTGACCCAGTTCACCACTTTGGGTTCTAACTTCAGCCCTTCAAGTTTGTTCAACAGCCTCTTATGAGGAACTGTATCAAAGGCTTTGCTGAAATCCAAGTAATTACATCTAGCATATGTCCTCAATCCAGCTTTCTGGTCACCCAATCTAAAAATTCAATCAGGTTCGTTTGGCACGATTTACCTTTTGTAAAGACATGTTGCCTCGGATCCTGTAACCCATTAGATTCAAGGAAGTACACTATCCTTTCTTTCAGTAACACTTCCATTATTTTTCCAACAACTGAAGTGAGGCTCACCGGCCTGTAGTTTTCTGTTTCATCCCTATGACCACTTTTATGAATAGGGACCACATCCGCTCTCCTCCAATTCCCAGGAATCACTCCCGTCTCCAGAGATTTGTTGAACAAGTCTTTAATAGGACTCGCCAGAACCTCTCTGAGCTCCCTTAGTATCCTGGGATGGATCCCGTCTGGTCCCATCGCTTTGTCCACCTTCAGTTTTTCAAGTTGCTTATAAACACTCTCCTCCGTGAACGGCGCAGAATCTACTCCATTTTCTTGTGTAACTTTGCCAGACAATCTCGGTCCTTCTCCAGGATTTTCTTCTGTGAACACAGAACAGAAGTATTTGTTTAGCACATTTGCTTTCTCCTCATCACTCTCCACATATTGGTTCCCAGCATCTTTTAGCCTAGCAATTCCATTTTTTATCTTCCTCCTTTCACTAATATATCAGAAAAAATGTTTATCTCCCTTTTTTACATTTTTAGCCATTTGTTCTTCCGCCTGTGCCAGAGATATTTCCTGAACTTAAACTGGGGAGGTCCTGGAGGCCTGCTGGATTTTTGACATCCATGGCTGAAGCTTGGAGCTCTGAGCTGGGAGAGGAGGTTACAGTTGAGGACTTGACTTTGTGTTTTGTTGAGGGTGCTGGGGCTACCCCCAACGTGGCTTTGCAAGAGATCCATCTTAAAGTATTACATAGAGCTTACATAACCCGATGTAAAGGGAGTGCCATGGGCCTGTGGCCGGATGTTTTTTGCCCCTGCTGACCGGCTCTCCGAGGTACGATGGTGCATCATTTCTTGGAATGCTCTTTTGTGGGACCAGTGGCGTACCAAGGGGGGGGGGGGGGGGGGGGGGGGGGGCGGGAGGGGCGGTCCACCCCGGGTGCCAGCCTGATGGGGTGCTCCCGGCCTTGCCGTTCAGTCCCCCCCACCCCCGAAGGACCACTCGCCCCACCGACCTTCTTGCACCACCTGTGAAGCAGCCCGCAGCAGGTTCGTGACATCAGCGATCCCTGAGCTGCTTGGGCGCTGCTTCCTGCGCCGCGGTCCCACCCCTCCTCTGACGTCAGAGGAGGGGCGGGACCGCGGCGCAGGAAGCAGCGCCTAAGCAGCGCAGGGATAGCTGACGTCGCGATCCTGCTGCGACTGCTTCATAGGTGGTGCAGGAAGGTCAGTGGGGCGAGCGGTCCTTCAGGGGTGGTGGTGGGGGGACTGAACGGCAAGGCCGGGAGCATAGGTAGTGCTGCTTCATAGGTGGTGCGGGGAGGCCAGGGGGGCGAGCGGTCCTTTGGGGTGGGGTGGGCGGGCGGGCAGGCAGGCTTTCAAGGGGGAGGGGAGTGACAGGCAGGCAGGCAGGCCTTCAAGGGGGGACAGGCCTTCAAGGGGGGGGACAGGCCTTCGGGGGTGTGTGCAGACCTTCAAGGGGGAGGGACAGGCCTTCAAGGGGGAGGGACAGGCCTTCAAGGGGGGGGCAGGCAGGCCTTCAAGGGGGGGCAGGCAGGCCTTCAAGGGGGGGACAGGTCTACAAGGGGGTGGGACAGGCCTTCAAGGGGGGGACAGGCCTTCGGGGGGCTACAGGCCTTCAGGGGGGTGCAGGCCTTCGGGGGGTGTGCAGGACTTCGGGGGGGTGCAGACCTTCAAGGGGGTGCAGGCCTTCAAGGGGGGGACAGGCCTTCAAGGGGGGGACAGGCCTTCGGGGGGGTGCAGGCCTTCAGGGGGGGTGCAGGCCTTCGGGAGGTGCAGACCTTCAAGGGGGTGCAGGCCTTCAAGGGGGAGGACAGGCCTTCAAGGGGGGACAAGCCTTCAAGGGGGGGTCAGGCAGGCAGACCTTCAAGGGGGGACAGGCCTTCAAGGGGGGGACAGGCAGGCAGGCCTTCAAGGGGGGGACAGGCCTACAAGGGGGGGGGGACAGGCCTACAAGGGGGTGGGACAGGCCTTCGGTGGGGTGCAGGCGTTTGGGGGGTGCAGGCCTTCGGGGGGGGGTGCAGACCTTCATGGGGGGACACAGGCCTTCAAGGGGGGACAGGCAGGCAGGCCTTCAAGGGTGGGACAGGCCTTCAAGGGGGGACAGGCAGACTTTTAAGGGGGGACAGGCCTTTGGGGGGGACCCTGGTTTAGAAATACACGGAGGGAAGGGGGTGTTCAAAGAGACATGCATATGCCAAACTTTGGGGGGGGAGGAAGAAATAATGCGTTTGTAAATAGAGGAGAGGGAGAGAGATGATGGACCATGGGATTTAGGGAGGGAAGGAACAGAAAGGGAGAGAAATTGGACACAAGGGATGGTGTGGAGGAGGGATAGAGATACTGGATAGGAGGGTAATTGGGAAAAGAAAGGGAGAGATGGTGGACTCTGGGGTGGTGGGGAAGGAGGGAGAGATGCCGGATGAAAGGGTAGTTAAGAAAAGGTGGATCTGTGGAGGGAGATGAAAAAAAGGAAAGATACCAGACTTCCTGGGAAGGGAAGGGAAATGGAAAGGGAGGACAGATTTGGCAGATGGATGGTTAGCACGCAGAAAGAAGAAAGAAGGAGACCCTGGCAAGCAAGTTATCAGAAGAAAACCAGAGCCTTGGACCAACAAGATTTGAAATATAACCAGACAACAAAAGTTAGAAAAATTAATTTTATTTTCTGTTTTGTGATTATAATATGTCAGATTTGAA
Source organism: Geotrypetes seraphini (assembly GCF_902459505.1). NCBI lineage: Eukaryota > Metazoa > Chordata > Amphibia > Gymnophiona > Dermophiidae > Geotrypetes > Geotrypetes seraphini. The sequence goes on along the minus strand of NC_047090.1, from coordinate 192,262,279 downwards.
ATGTGTATCCTGCCAGAGCTAGTGTTGGACTGCAAACGTGAGCTAGGATTTAACAGAGAGAGGAAAAGTCCTTTTTGTTTCTTTATTTTATTTACACCACAGCGCCAGTGTAGTTAGGAGAAGCCAAAGGGGGTGAAAAAGCTATAAAACCCACCAGGAGTTTTGAAAAAAATTACCCAACTGGGCAGGAAAATCGAATTGAAAAACCAATTCAATAGGCTGAATTGAATCGAAATTTTTTTTCCTGAATCTGGCAGCATTAGTTTGCGCTACTGTCTTAGACTTTAGGACCTGGGATTGGGGAGAGATGGCATCCTCAGTACTTTATAATGCAAGTGAAACGAGGATTTGGTCAGACTTTTGAAGGGTCTGCAGAAAAAAAATATTGTATAGGCCGGGGACATGAGACAGCAGGAAATGGGAACTTTTCTTCCTTCTATTTTTGTGAATGGAAAGGCTGAGGATGTCAGAGAGTTCAGTTAAAATATGTGCTTTATAAGAAAATATAATAATGTGTTTTATAAAGTTTATAGCATAGCTGGCCTACCCAGTGAGGTGTTCCTAGTGGTGGTGGTGGCAGCAGCGTGTCAATGTGTTGAGAGGAAGAGGTGGTCTGGGAAATTCTGCTGAGCAAACTCCGGGCCCATTTCCACCCCCCAGTTAGTCCACTCCACTCAACTGGTTCACACACTGAGTGGGTCTTTGGGTGTTGTTTTGGGATCTCTTCCAGTGGTTTATCAGTATCTCCTTCTGGTCCAAGGAAGGAAACTTTGTTATCCTTAGCATTGACCTACAGAATATGTTTGTAACAGCGCTGCTTGTGTGGCATTAGGCTATGTAGTGATCGAAAGAAAAAAAAAACAGACCTTTGCACATTTTTGCACTATATGGTGGGTGTATGAGGAGATTCACATTTCCTGCACAGCTAAGTCCATGTGAAGTTACCTTGTGCTGTATTTGACATCTAGCAAGGTCTTTGTTTGAAAGGAAAGATCTAAACTTAAAAATGAAGTGGCCAGAAGTTATGGTAAAAGCAGATAGTGTAGCTGGTTTTAAGAAAGATTTGGACAAATTCCTGGAGGAAAAGTCCATAATCTGTTATTAAGACATGGGGGAAGTGTCTGCTTGCCCTGGATCGGTAGCATGGAATGTTGCTACTCTTTGGGTTTTGACCAGGTATTAGTGTCCTGGATTGGCTACCATGAGAATGGGCTACTGGGCATGATGGACCATTGGTCTGACCCAGTTAGGCTATTCTTATGTTATGTTCTCATCTGTAGGGGCCTTTGTTTTCACTTCTTATTTTAATGTATTTTTTTTCTGGGAACTTATCAGTGTTTTTTATAATGGGAACAAAAATGGAAGAGAATTAATGTGTGTGGGATGAGGGGGTAACTAATTTCTTCAGCTAAATAATTCAATCCACTTCAAACAGACATAGGAGAACTCACGCACCATTCACACACCCTCCAACCAAAAACGTAAAAAAAAAAAAACTGTTTGACAACCTCCTAGCCATTCGAGCTGCAACATTGGACCCCCAACTCTACAACCAATTGACATCGACCACAGACTGCAAAACCTTCAAAAAGAAATAAAAACCCTTCTATTCAAAAAACACATAAAACCGAACTAACACAATCAGAACTGTCCCAAGCATCACCTGCAACTACTCCATATGTACTTCTGATGTCATGACAATTCAGACATAATTTGTTATGTTATGTTTGGAATATAAGAAAATTTTCACTGCCTGTTTCTATTCTGACCATTTATTCCGTTTCATGGTCATTACAAAAAATATTTTTTTACATGGGGGGGGGGGTCAAAAAATGATTGTCCCCGGGTGCCACATACCCTAGGTACGCCCTTGTGTGGGACCTTTGTGGGTGCAGGTGCTTCGGGCGGTGGAGGTTGTTTTGGAGCGGTCTCTGGAGTGGTCTTATAAGACTGCTGCTTGGTGTCACGGGACCTCTATTTGAGGCTGGTATTACAGAGCCTTCGCAATGCTTTGTGATGATAGTTCTGGGGCTCACTAAAAAGCTTATTCTGCAACACTGGGTGGGAGAGGTGCGTCCTACAATCCAGCAGTGGCAGGCTAGTATGTCCCAGATGACGATTTGAGAGCGACAGCGCAAGAGGGGTGCCAATGGCTTATTTGGACTGTTGGAGTTCTTTCTAAATCAGGTCAGATTCCTAGGATGCAAGGGAGGGCTGAATTGAGGAGGAGGGGTGTGGATGGTGGATTTCTGTATTTATGTATAAAATTGGGACTTTGCACGGGAGTTCTCTTTATTTGTTTGCTTGTTTGATTGTTCGCCTGGTAGCAATGTTCACTTGTATTGATTTTTTTTTGATTTTTTTATTTTTATTGTGGTGCTTCCAGCTTGACCACTGTATATTTCTCCTGTGCTTTGTTCCTCTAATAAACATATATAAAAAAAAAAAAAAGAGATATTTCCAGTACTACCGATAATTAATGCTATACTGTTCTCCCTGGCGTGTTTTCACCGGGCTAATTTAGGTGAGCTCCCAGCTGTCATCTTGCAGCTGCAAATCTACAATAAGCAGCCCCGCTCATCCCACCACCAGCTTCAAGGCCACGCACCAGTCCTCTTTCCCACACCTACTCCTTCACCATGAGCAGGGAGAGGTAATTTGCATAGTTTTTGAGGCGGTGATTAGCTAATAACACAATAAATAACTATCGTTGCAAATAGATTTTTGAAAAAGTCTGCTAATAGAAGATGTATATAAATGGATGGGACGCGCGTCTAAGCGCGCATCATTCTCTAAAGGGGCAATAACCACCCTTATCACATATCCATGCAAGTTGCTAGAAAGTACAATAGGTCAGCAGAGTCTCTGATATACTGCATGACTTTGACTTCTGGAACCAAGAAACATATCAATGATAATTTCTGTTATCTCTGTGCTGTTAATCCATAAGATTAGAACACAGCAGAACGTAGTGTCTGAGGTCAAAAGCCTAGTAGTTATGCAGCAGCTTGAGTTCGATTCCCACTGCAGCTCCTTGTGACGCAACTCTGGATACGTCACTTAGGCTCAAATTCACTAAGCAAACTGAACGTGTACCGATTGGTTTGCGAGCCCTTTGCGATCAAATTTCCCTCCAACCCCATTCACTAAATCCTGTAGCGATCCGATCCCGACCCTCCCATGCAAAATAGCCAAGCGATTGATTCACTAACAATTGCTTAGCTATTTTGAGTCGGGTTCTACTACTGACAAACCCGACTGCTGAGACCTGTCGATAACTGAGTTACCGTCAGGTCTCCAGGTTTTTTGATGGACCTGCCTGTCTTTTTTATTCATTTTTTTCCATGGCCCAGATATTTTGCGTATGTTACACACGCAAAATATCTGCCCCCCCAAAAAAAAATGAATAAAAAAGGTAGGCAGGCCTGTCAAAACCACCCCCACACACAAAAGCCTCCCCCAAGCACAATTGCTCCCCACCCACAACTGACATGACCCTTTCCCTCCTACCCCACGACCCACACGGCATGGCCCTTGCCCCCTCCCGTCATGGCCCACCCACCCCAGCACCAAAAAGTTGGGAGCAGGAGGGGTGCTCAGTCCCTTATGCTCCTAGGCCTCCCACCCCCGGCCCACCTCTGGTTGGCCCAGGCGGTCAGGCCTGGCCCACCCACCCCGGTACCTTTAAAATAGTTGGGAGCAGGAGGGGTGCAAATGGAAATAGATCGTGCACGGGTTGGAGGTTTAGTGAATTTGGGCCTTAATCCTTTGTTGCCCCAGGTACAAACTGAGTACTTATATATCCTATATAATAAAAAGCTAGCCGTGCATGCACACTCCTATCAGCATGCTTCCGTGATCAGTAGGTCTGTGGCCGCAGGAGTGCGCATGCGCGAATCCCCAGCACTTACCTACACTCGCCGGAAGGACTGGACCTCAGCGCTGGACATCTTGCTCTCCTGTCGGCTCCTCTCACGAGCCGCACCAGTGTCAGAGAAGGCTTCCGACGCTGGCGGGGATCGAGAGGAGTTGCGGCGTCACCTCAAGGGGTGGGAAGGGAAGCGCAGAAAAAAAAATCCAGCTGCTACTTTCTTCGCGGGCTGTCGCTTCCCCCTCCTCTCTCCGGCGCACCCAAACCCCTGTTGACCCTCCCACCGCTGAGTCCGGCAATGAGAGGTTTCCTCAACAGGAAGCGGGTTCAATTAAAATGCTCCCGGCAGGTTGGGAGGGGGTGGAGCAGGCTCGCAAACCCGGCAGAGACAGGGCAGGAACGAGACTCCCTGCAGGAGCCGACCTGATGGCTGGAGTTCGCCGCTGAGTCCGGTGAGGGGTGCTTCCCTCAACAGGAACCGTTGGGTCGAATTCAAATACTCTCGGCAGGTCGGGAGGGGGCAGAGCAGGCTCGCACGCCCGGCAGGGACAGGGTAAGAACTAGACTCCCTGCAGGAGCCAGCCCGATGGCTGGAGATTGCTGGACTAGACAGGGGGAGCAGTTAAGGGGGTGCTGCAGTACAGGAGGAGCAGGAAAGAGGTGTTTCTGGACAGGGGGGGAGGTAACGGAAGGGAGGCCTACTGCTGGACAGGGGGAACATGGAAGAGGTGCTGTTAGACGGGGGAGGAGATAACAGGAAGGGAGGCCTACTGCTGGATAGGGGAAGCAGGGAAGAGTTGCTGCTAAATGAGGGGGGGGAGGGAGGTAAAAGGAAGGGAGAAGACTTACTGCTGGACAGGGGGAGAATGAATGGGTGCTGCTGGACAGAGGGAGACTTAAAAAGAAGGAAGAAGGGCTCCTGCTGGTCAGGGGGGAGGTAAAAGGAAGGGAGAAGGGCTACTGCTGGACAGGGGGAGCAGGCAAGGGGTGGTTGTGGACAGCCAAGGAAAGAGAGAGACAGAAAGTGGCCAAGGAGAGAAAAAGAAAGACAGACAGATACACATATATTCTAGTACCCGTTAATGTAACGGGCTTAAAGACTAGTAAATATATAAACTCCTTTGAATGTAACTGAGTCAGTATGGGTTCAGCTGAGGGACATCTTGCCTCACAAATTTGCTTGACTACTTTGAAGGTGTGAATAAACATGTGGATAAAGGTGAGCCAGTTGATATAATGTATCTAGATTTTCAGAAAGCTTTTGATAAAGTTCCTCACGAGAGGCTCCTGAGAAAATGAAAGTGTCATGGGATAGGTGGCAAAGTTCAGTTGTTGATTAGGAATTGGTTATCGGATACAAAATGGAGGGTAGGGTTAAATGGTCATTTTTCTCAATGGAGTAGAGTAAACAGTGGAGTGCCGCAGGGGTCTGTTCTGGGACCGGTGAAATTTAACTTTTTTATAAATGATCTGGAAAACGGAATGATGAGTGAGATGATTAAATTTGCAGATGACAGTAAACTGTTCAAAGTTGTTAAAACGCATGCTGATTATGAAAAATTGCAGGCAGATCTTAGGAAATTGGAAGATTGGGCATCCAAATGGTAGATTAAATTTAATGTGGACAAATGCAAAGTGATGCACATTGGGAAGAATAATCCGAATCACAGTTACCGAATACTAGAATCCACCTTGGGGATTAGCACCCAAGAAAAGGATCTGGGTATCATCGTGGACAATACGATGAAACCTTCCGCCCAATGTGCGGCGGTGGCCAAAAAAGGAAACTGGATGCTAGGAATTATTAAAAAAGGGATGGTTAACAAGACTAAGAATATTATAATGCCCCTGTATTGCTCCATGGTGAGACCTCATCTGGAGTATTGCTTTCAATTCTGGTCTCCTTATCTCAAGAAAGATATAGTGGTGCTAGAAAAGGTTCAAAGAAGAATGACCAGGATGGTAAAGGGGACGGAACTCCTCTCATATGAGGAAAGACTGAAATGGTTAGAGCTCTTCAGCTTGGAAAAGAGATGGCTGAGGGGAGATATGATTGAAGTCTATAAAATGCTGAGTGGAGTGGAACAGGTACAAGTGGATCGATTTTTCACAACGTTAAAAATTACAAAGACTAGGGGACACTCGATGAAGTTACAGGGAAAAAGTTTTTAAAACCAATAGGAAGACATTTTTTTCACCCAGAGAATAGTTAAGCTCTGGAACGCGTTGCTAGAGGATGTGGTAAGAGTGAATAGCGTAGCTGGTTTTAAGAAAGATTTGGACAAGTTCCTGGAGGAAAAGTCTATAGTCTGTTATTGAGAAAGACATGGGGGAAGCCACTTCTTGCCCTAGATCAGTTGCATGAAATATTGCTACTCCTTGGGTTTTGGCCAGGTACTAGTGACCCGGATTGGCCACCATGAGAACAGGCTACTGGGCTTGATGGACCATTGGTCTGACCTGTTATATCTACCTCATCATTCAGTGCTATATCCTTTAACTCTCCTATTTTATTTGTTAGGCTTGTAGCATTTGCATACAGACACTTCAAATTGTGTTTTTTCCTTGCAACTACAGGCTGCTGAGAAGACAGGGAAAATATTTGTCTTTTACTCTGCCTTCCTCCCCCTTGGCTTTCTTTCACCATTATTGGAACCTCTCTACTGGGACTCCCTAAATATCCTGTTTCAATAGTATCCTACAAGGATACCTCACACCAAACCATCTGCTCCTGGGCTACTGTCAGCTTTCCCCCACATCTCAGTTTAAAAGCTATTTTATCTCCTTTTTGCCTGCAGCCTGGTTCCATCACAGTTAAAGTGAAGTCCATCCTTTCGGAACAAACTCCTAGAAGGTTGCCCAGTTCCTAACAAATCTAAATCTCTCATCCCTGCACCATTGTCTCAACCACTGTATTCCTCAGTCATGTGGGAGGAGTATGTGGATTTCTGCAAGACCCGTTTCGTGGGTTGAGGTGAAACACCTACAGTATTGATTCCTCTGGGGAATAACAGAAAGAAGATTATCAAAGGTAAGAACCTAATCTTCACTTTGTTGCCAGAGAATATGGTGAAAGCAGTTAGCTTTGCAGGGTTTGAAAAAGGTTTGGATAATTTTCTAAAAGAGAAGTCTGTAAGCCATTGTTAAGATGGAGTTAGATAAGCAAGACCAAAATTCTCTACATGTGATTAGGAAAACCTGAGACTGGATAAATCTTTTTGGCAAATTTGAAGTTAATTGGCAACACTAATGAGGATGCAGAATAGACAGGACTATTTTCCAAGTACACGGAATAAAAAGTCCTGAATCATTCATGAAATTACAGTATCTTATGGACCATAGAAAGACATTATATAGGGATATAAAAAATGCCCAGTTTTCTGATTAAACCTCAGTACTAACAAGGGCTATAATTTCAAAAGGTGCCTCAAACACCCAGTAGTCAAATCTTCTAATAAAGCCACACATACCTTTGAACTGAAATCTCGTGGGAAACAGGTTAGTAGATTAGCCATGAACTTTTATTCTCCCAGGACAAGCAGGCCAAGATAATCTCACAAGTGAGATGATGTCATCCACGGACGCTTAAAAAGTGTGTGTACCACTTAAAATCTTGACTTCACCGCCATAATTGGGCAAAGTATACATTCTCAGTGTTTCCATCCGTTTAACATAAGGTACGAGTATGTAAAAAATGAATTAATCATGTATGGAAGAGCTCATAGGGGTGCCTAGTTTTAAACAGCAAGAATGCCTCTATTTTAGTCATTTACATGCATATAAATTCACAGTCATGTATTTGAGCAGTTTCTGGCTAAGGGGCATTCAAAAAGCACATACTTTGTGGGTATGCATTCACATGGATGGGTTTATTATAAACTCTGCGTAGTCTTCTGTGATCTAGCTGCAAGCCTTGCGTACAGGTGTGTTTTTGGCCTACTTTCTGTACAGAATAGGCTTCAAGTGCCTCAATCTAGGCCTAGCCCACCACTGCAATAATTTCTCACAACTTGAGTAGAAAAGAATGAAAATGGGCCGCCGTGAGAGTGGACCGCTGGGCGAGATGGACCTCTGGTCTGCCTCAGCGGAGGCAACTTCTTATGTTCTTATGGAACAGTAGCAAACGACAAGGCACTCATAAACTACAGCTGTTATTTTGGAAGTCAGGTCGGTCTGGGGAGTGTGACTGCAACTTTTTGCCCCTCTACCTTGAGCGTATTGTTGTTGCACATAGGGGAATTGTAGCCCGTCTTTATTTCTAGCGCTAGCCTTTTCTGTTAAATCTTTCACTGTTTCATTTCTTTTATATTTAAGTGAATGCATGTTTTTAATCCATCCTGTAAGGTCCACTGTGTGAAAGGGAAGAATTAAAGTAATTTAAATTGATTTTGCTTCTCTTACAGCGCCCTGGCTCTGCTCAGTCACGAACAAATAGCTGTAAATCGGTAAGATCTGTAGTATATTTATTTATTTTGTGATTTTTGTCTTCAGAAGAGTGGTTATTGGGGGGGGGGGGGTCTGTGGGATGGAAGGTGAGGTGGTATGTGTGGGTTCTAGAGCAGCTACTTAACCAATAAATATGTCACCTAAGTGCCAGACTTGTCTCTCACTGAATGTCGTCCCTCCGGAATTACTGCCCCGCCATCGTAAATGGGTCACCTAAGTAGTGACAGCTAGCTGCCTTGTAGTGGCAGCAGCCTGGAAAAAGCAAGAATTTCTCCTTCTGGATGGTGTCCTTAAGAGAATAAACCAGATAGCTTTGATGTGCAAATTAACAGCTCTTCGAAGAAATAGGCTCTCTCATTTCCCGAAAGTTTGGGCTCCCTTTCTTGCTTGGAGTGAGAAATTTCAACCCGTGATGCTTAGAGATGGCACTCACTACACACACACACTATTTTGAGCTTGTTCTATCATATAGGGTGATGGGGGGTCTCAGTAGTGTTAGAGGGATACTTTCAGAATTGACTTGTTAGGTTCATAGACTCTATTTAGGCAACATTGTTTAGCCATGTGCTGAAGAGCTACAGTACATCATAAGTGGAACCCAGGGTGTCATGTTGGTTGTACTTTCATGTCCCTTTGCTATTGTCTGGTGTAATATTGTCTTTTTTTGTATTTTGCTTTATAAGGTTCAATAAATTTTATAAATAAAATAAGGAAAAGTATTTCCTGACATTACCCCTAAGACTAGCAGCCTGAATTCTCAATTCACATCTTCTAGTCTACTGCATCCACATCTCTGGAGGAGACAAAACATAAACATTATTTATCTTTCTTTCCTCTGAGCCAATTCAATGTACCACCACCCTCTTTTGTTTCGCAGTCAACCAGTTTTCAATCATTTCACATCTTTCCAGTACTTAAATGTCTGTATCGTATCTCTTCTATTTTTCCTTTCCTCCAGCATAAACATATTCAGGTCTTCCAGTATCTTCTCATATGTCTTAAGACATGAACCCTGTATCATTTTTGTCATCTTCCTCTGGACTGCCTCAAGTCATAAGAACATAAGCAGTGCCTCTGCTCGGTCAGACCAGAGGTCCATCATGCCCAGCAGTCCATTCACATGGCGGCCCATCAGATAGATGGCCTTAGAATTGTTCTCCAAATGGGACCTCACCAACGACTTGTACGGGAGTATCAACAACTCCTTTTTTTTCTACTGTTATGCCTCTGACAGTGGCGCCTAGCATTTTTCTGACTACAGCCTCCTTATCACATTGCTTTGTCACCTTGAGATCATCTGACACTATCACCCCAAGATTTCTCTCTTGATCTATGCATTCAATCTCTTGCTTCCCCTCAGTACATACTGCTGTTTTGTATATTTACACCCCAAGTCCCTCCTGCAAGAACACCGGCAGGAGGGATGCCCAATTTCTCCTGCCCAGAACCCCCCCCCCCTCCACCTCCCCACAAACATCGCCGGCAGGAAGGATGCCTAGTGCCTCCTGCCAGACACCTCCCCACATCATAAATTAGCCCCCCTGGACTCTCCCAGCCCACCCACCCCTGGACCCCACAGCCCACCCGGAAACCCCACCTTATGCTGATGGCTGGCCAGAGGCATCCTTTCTGCCTCTAGCTAGCTGGCCCGCCTTCACTCGAATGGTGGGCCTGCCCCTTCCTGGTACATTGTGGGATGCATCGGGGAGGGGCCTTAGGCCCTGATTGGCTCAGGTGCTTAAGGCCCCTCCCATAGGAAGGGCCTTAGGCACCTGGGCCAACCGGAATCTGGGAGTGGCCTAAGATTCTGATTGGCCAGATCCCTTAGACCACGATACACTAGGAAGGGGCAGGCCTGCCATTCAAGTGAAGGTGGGCCAGCCATCTAGAGGCAGGAAGGATGCCTCCGGCTGGCCATCAGCATAAGGGTAGGGTGGGTCCGGGGGTGGATTGGCGAGGGGGAGTCTGGGGAGGGGGTGGGCCGGGATGGGGGTCCAGCAGGGGGTGGAAGAGGGGGCTACTTTATGGGGTAGGGAGGTGTCCGGCAGGAGGGACTTGGCATCCCTCCTGCCAGCGATGTTGGAGGGGGGGGTCCGGCAGGAGGGATTGGGCATCCCTCCTGCAGGTAGTCTTCACTGGAGGAGGGGGGTTTGCCACAGCTGCTAAACTTATCGCAGCAGAGAGATCCCTTGCCGCAATAAGCTCAGCAGCCATGTCTGCTGGCCTATATTTCAGGCGTCTACCACAGGCTTAGGGAGGTGTGTAGGGCCGCATAAGGTCACCTAAGGCCACTTCCGGGAAAAGCCACACCTAGCCTTAGGTGAGCTTAGGCAGTCCTGTGCTTCTCCCTAGGCTGCCGGAGGCACCTACAATGTAGGCGGCCTGCCTTGGAATGTTGGTTTTTTTTTTTTTTTTTTATAGTGCGTCCCGATTGGCTGCTTAGGCAGCAGTAGGCCGCCTACAATCGGGATGTCGTTTATAGAATTTGCCTCATGGTGTCAATAATGGTTTTAGCCTAAATAATGTATGTAATTGTGCATAACCCATCTGAATGACATTCATGATCTGTTTTCTCATAGTCAAAGCTGAATCTAAACATAGCCCCAAGATGGTCATCTCCTTTTTCACCTCAATCTGTGCCCCCAATACATCCATACATGTCACCTTATTAGCCTCAGTGTATTCTCCCACTATCATTAGTTCGGTCTTTTTAAAATTTAATTTTAAACCATGCCTTGACATCCATCCACTCACCTCCCTCAATCACTGACTGGTTCAGTCTTACCTCAAGACATTCCGCAAATTGATAAAGACCCTCCTCTTCAACTAAAGATCACCCTCTGTCTTCTCCCCCCCTTAAACCCCCTCTCTCCTCTCTCCCCTGCCTATCTTCTCCCTAAATTTCAATATAGTCCTCTCCTAGTCCTTACACTGACATACTTTATCTAAACTCATAGAACTGTTCTTAAACTAAACTACTTATATGTAAAGTCTACTCTTAATTTGCTTATTCTCCCTTTATTTAAATTACATCACATTCTTATAGTCCAAACATTTAAACCTGTTGTACTTCTTATATGTCAAATTACTCTCCATTGTGTATGTTCACTTGTAGACCGTTCTGAGCTACTGGGAGGACGGGATAGAAATCTAAATAAATAAATAAATAAATAAATAAATAAAATAAATAAGACCCCAAATAGTAGATATGTTGCAGTCTATCAATAATTGAAAATAATAATAAAATTTTCCAATGCAATAGGGGATGGTATGCTGAACAAAGGGTCTTGCATCCACTCCTGCGAGCCCATTACACTTCCACCTTCTCCTTGCTGTCCCCAGTCGGTCATTTCTTCTGCAAGCCTGTAGGAGTAACTGTGATCTGCTCAGTCTTTTTTTTGTTTTTCAAGTTGTTTTTTTGGGGGGGTTTGTGCTTCTCTTCAGCTCTCGGAGAGAATCCCCAGGAAAGAGACTTGGGAGTACTTGAAGACAAGTCAATGAAATCATCCATACAATGTGCTGTGGCGGCGAAAAGGGTGAAGAGAATGCTAGGAATGATTAAGAAGGGGATAACGAACAGATCTGAAAAGATTATCATGCCGTTATACCGGGCCATGGTATGCCCTCACCTGAAATACTGCGTCCAACACTGGTCGCCGTACATGAAAAAGAACATAGTACTACTCAAAAGGGTCCAGAGAAGAGCGACAAAAATGGTTTAAGGGACTGAGGGAGTTGCCGTACAACAAGAGGCTAGAGAAACTGGGCCTCTTCTCCCTTGAAAAGAAAAGACTGAGAGGGGACATGATTGAAACATTCAAGATATTGAAGGGAATTGACTTAGAAGAGACAGAGAGATTGTTTACCATCTCCAAGGTGAAGAGAATGAGAGGGCACTCACTAAAGTTAGAAGGGAAAAGATTCCGTACAAACGTAAGGAAGTTCTTTACCCAGAGAGTGGTAACGGTCTGAAACGCTCTCCCGGAGGCTGTTATAGGGGAAAGCACCCTTCAGGGATTCAAAACAAGGTTGGACAAGTTCCTACTTGAACAGAACATATGCAAGTAAGACTAGACTCAAATAGGACACTGGTGTTTGACCTACGGGCTGCTGCGTGAGTGGACTGCTGGGCACGATGGACCACTGGTCTGACCCAGCAGTGGCAAATCTTATGTTCTTTTGCTCCAGTGACTGCCTAGCCTGCATGAGAGGAGCAGACTTTGGACTGCAGCTTACAGGTGGATCCTACGAGGATCTGCTCAGTCAGCCTGCTTGAACCGTGGAGCTTGGGAATTTCCCCTTCTGTTTGCTCACTCCGTGACTTGATCAGGAATGCTAACGCCAATTGTATTTCTTCGGAGCACACACGGTGTTGGCTGCATTTTCCTCCTCCCTCCTTGCAGTGTTTGGATTCTGGTCCTGGGGTTTGAGGCTCAGTCCAGCTATGGCCCAGATGGGAGCTGAAGTCAGATAAGGCAACTTTCTTGGTTGCAGAGGTCCTCTCACAGAGGAGCTGTGGCAGGCTGCAGCACATCTTCCCAGCATCTGGACTGTGAGTACGACTGTCACAGCCCACAGGGCAGTTCTTGGGGGGGGGGGGGTCTGAATTTGCTGTTTTTCTGATTATAACTTGAAGTAGCCTTGTTCCTCCACCCCCACAATCCAAAAATCACTGGTTTTGGCTGTTCTATGGTAGAGTTACAGCTGTTTTTTCAGCGGGAAATCCTGGTAAGGGCCATCTTGGAATTTTCCTGATTTTTTTCTTTTTTAATTCTTTATTCATTTTTAAGCTTTCATCAAGTGTACAAAATTCATATTAACAATATTAAATAGACCACTTGAACATCTTATCAGTATACTTTATAAACATAAAAGCAACCCTCCCCCACCCTCCCTCTAAGCCCATTATTAATTGTAAGATCATAAACCCTTCAATAGAAACCCTCCCCCCCTCCCAACACTAAGTGGTGTATAATTAATAGAAAAATGGCATTTAATCATGGCAAAAAGATGTTAATGGCTCCCATATTTTTATAATTTCCATTCTGTACCGCCAGTGATCTTTCCATTCTATATAGGTGACACAACGAATTCCATCAGAAATTAAAATTAAGTCTACTGTGGTCTTTCCAGTTATTAGTAATATGTTGGATGGCAACTCCTCTCATGATCAATAAAAGTTTATTGTTACACGATGATATCTGACTCTTTTTTCTCATAGACATTCCAAATATCACAGTATCATAAGATAACGCTACATGATTTTCCAATAAACAATTTATTTGATCCCAAATTGAATTCCAAAAGGCTAAGATATGGGGACAGTAATACAAAAGATGATCCAAAGTCCCTACATCAAGATTACAATGCCAGCATCTATTAGACAAGGAACTACTTAATTTTTGTAATCTAACTGGGGTCCAAAAAGCTCTATGTAAAAGAAAAAACAAGTTTGCCTCATAGATACATCTTATTCTCCAAGACCAAATTTGTGGCCATTGAGATGCTGAAATCTGATGCTTAATCAATGCTCCAAATATCCCTAAGCCCATTTTTAGGCTTTTTTTTAGTCAGATCACTAATAGTTTTATACCACTGCGCGGCCTGGTGACCGAAAAAGTCCGCCTGAAAACATAAAAATTCCATACTGTATTGGGTAGTAAGAGTTTTCCATTCAGGGAACCCTGCCTGAATGGCCTGCTTCAATTGCAACCAACGAAAACATTGTGATTTATGAAGCCCAAATTTATGTTGCAATTGTGTAAAATCAAGCAATTTACCATTAGAAATAACATCATTCAAAGTTTGTATTCCTGCAATTATCTAATGCTTCCAGATGACCTTGAATTCGCCAATTTGAATCTTGGAGTTTAGCCATATGGTTTGATTTGTTGATTTGTTAATAGGAATAGCTGTTAAATTACTGACAAATCGTAAGGTTTTCCAAGTATCCATTAAAATTCTATTTTCTTTATATAATCTGGGCATCTTGATACTGAGAACATGAGAAAGATGTAAAGGAAACATGAGTCGCCATTCCAAATATAACCAATTAGGAGTGTACTCAATGAGCTCCGGGAGGACCCAATACATGCCTTGACATAAAATATAGGCCTGATGGTACCTATAAAAGTTTGGAAAATTTACCCTACCCTCCTTAATTGGCTTTTATAAAGATACTAAAGCAATTCTAGGAGTTTTACCAAGCCAAATAAATTTGATAATAATCAAATTCAATTTTTTATAGAAAGACCCCTGAAAAAACACTGGTATCATACCCATTTGATAGCAAACCACAGGCAATATCATCATTTTAACGGTTTGAACCCCCACCAAGATAAATGTAATGGATTCCAATGTTGACATAATTCTGTAACCTTTTTTAATAAAAGTTTTTCATTCTCTTTTACCGTATCATCCACTGTATTTTTAATCCATCTTCAAGTTTCAAGTTTATTATTACATTTGATTAATCGCTTAATCCGAATTCTAAGCGATGTACAGATTAATAAAAATTACAGAGTAAAGGAAGACAGACTTAAAATGGCAAGTAACAAAACAACTAAAACATAAGAATAAATTAAATTACACATACAAGTAGAAACATTAGGAACAGTGGCGTACCAAGGGGGGGGGGGGGGGGGGGGGCGGTGCGCCCCAGGTGCCAGCCCTAAGGGGGTGTTCCCGGCCTTGCCGTTCAGTCCCCCGCCACCCCCGAAGGACCGCTCGCCCCACTGACCTTCCTGCACCACCTGTGAAGCAGCCCGCAGCAGGATCGCGAAGTCAGCGTCAGCAATCCCTGCGCTGCTTCCTGCGCCGCGATCCCGCCCCTTCTCTGACGTCAGAGGAGGGGCGGGACCGTGGCGCAGGAAGCAGCGCAGGGATCGCTGACGCTGACTTCGCGATCCTGCTGCGGCTGCTTCATAGGTGGTGCGGGGAGGCCAGGGGGGCGAGCGGTCCTTCGGGGTGGGTCGGGGCATCAGGCCTTCAGGGTGGGGCGGGCGGGCAGGCAAGCAGGCTTTCAAGGGGGAGGGGGTGACAGGCAGGCAGGCTTTCAAGGGGGGACAGGCCTTCGGGGGGGTGCAGACCTTCAAGGGGTGCAGGCCTTCAATGGGGGCAGGCAAGCCTTCAGGGGGGGTGCAGGCCTTCGGGGGGGGTGTAGGCCTTTGGGGGGGTGCAGACCTTCAAGGGGGGGGAACAGGCCTTCAAGGGGGGAAAGGCAGGCAGGCCTTCAAGGGGGGGACAGGCCTACAAGGGGGGGACAGGCCTACAAGGGGGTGGGACAGGCCTTCAAGGGGGGGTGCAGGCCTTCAAGGGGGAGACAGGCCTTCAAGGGGGGTAAAGGGAGGCAGGCCTTAAAGGGGGGACAGGCCTACAAGGGGGGGACAGGCCTACAAGGGGGGGACAGGCCTACAAGGGGGTGGGACAGGCCTTCGGGGGGGGGTGCAGACCTTCAAGGGAGTGCAGGCCTTAGGGGGGGGTGCAGGCATTCAAGGGGGTGCAGGCCTTCAAGGGGGGCAGGCAGGCCTTCAGGGGGGGTGCAGGCCTTCGAGGGGGAGTGTAGGCCTTTGGGGGGGGTGCAGACCTTCAAGGGGGTGCAGGCCTTCAAGGGGGGGAACAGGCCTTCAAGGGGGGAAAGGCAGGCAGGCCTTCAAGGGGGGGGACAGGCCTACAAGGGGGGGACAGGCCTACAAGGGGGTGGGACAGGCCTTCAAGGGGGGGACAGGCCTTCGGGGGGGGTGCAGACCTTCAAGGGAGTGCAGGCCTTCGGGGGGGGTGCAGGCCTTCAAGGGAGGCAGGCAGGCCTTCAGGGGGGGTGCAGGCCTTCGGGGGGGGGGGGTGTAGGCCTTTGGGGGGGGTGCAGACCTTCAAGGGGGTGCAGGCCTTCAAGGGGGGGAACAGGCCTTCAAGGGGAGAAAGGCAGGCAGGCCTTCAAGGGGGGGACAGGCCTACAAGGGAGGGACAGGCCTACAAGGGGGTGGGACAGGCCTTCAAGGGGGAGACAGGCCTTCAAGGGGGGGAAAGGCAGGCAGGCAGGTCTTAAAGGGGGGACAGGCCTACAAGGGGGGGGACAGGCCTACAAGGGGGTGGGACAGGCCTTCAAGGGGGGGGACAGGCCTTCGGGGGGGGTGCAGGCCTTCAAGGGAGTGCAGGCCTTCGGGGGGGTGCAGGCCTTCAAGGGGGTGCAGGCCTTCAAGGGGGGAAAGGCAGGCAGGCAGGCCTTCAAGGGGGGGACAGGCCTACAAGGGGGGGAGAAGCTACAAGGGGGTGGGACAGGCCTTCAAGTGGGGGACAGGCCTTCGGGGGGGAGGGTGCAGACCTTCAAGGGAGTGCAGGCCTTCGAAGGGGGGGTGCAGGCCTTCAAGGGGGTGCAGACCTTCAAGGGGGGACAGGCCTGCAAGGGGGGGAAAGGCAGGCAGGCAGGCCTTCAAGGGGGGACAGGCCTACAAGGGGGGGAGAAGCTACAAGGGGGTGGGACAGGCCTTTAAGTGGGGGACAGGCCTTCGGGGGGGGTGCAGGCCTTCGGGGGGTGCAGGCCTTCGGGGGGTGCAGACCTTCAAGGGGGGGACAGGCAGGCAGGACTTCAAGGGGGGGACAGGCCTACAAGGGGATGGGACAGGCCTTCAAGGGGGGTGCAGGCCTTCAAGGGGGGACAGGCAGACCTTTAAGGGGGGACAGGCCTTTGGGGGGACCATGATTTAGAAGTACACGGAGGGAAGGGGGTGTTCAAAGAGACGTGCATATGCCAAACTTTGGGGGGGGGGGAAGAAATAATGGGTCTAAAAATAGAGGAGAGGGAGAGAGATGATGGACTATGGGATTTAGGGAGGGAAGGAACAGAAAGGGAGAGAAATTGGACACAAGGGATGGTGTGGAGGAGGGATAGAGATACTGGATAGGAGGGTAATTAGGAAAAGAAAGGGAGAGATGGTGGACTCTGGGATGGTGGGGAAGGAGGGAGAGATGCCGGATGAAAGGGTATTTAAGAAAAGGTGGATCTGTGGAGGGAGATGAAAAAAAGGAAAGATACCAGACTTCCTGGGAAGGGAAGGGAAATGGAAAGGGAGGACAGAGTTGGCAGATGGATGGTTAGCATGCAGAAAGAAGGAGACCCTGGCAAGCAAGTTATCAGAAGAAAACCAGAGCCTTGGACCAACAAGATTTGAAATATAACCAGACAACAAAAGGTAGAAAAATTAATTTTATTTTCTGTTTTGTGATTATAATATGTCAGATTTGAAATGTGTATCCTGCCAGAGCTGGTGTTGGACTGCAAACGTGAGCTAGGATTTAACAAAAGGAGAAAAAGTCCTTTTTGTTTCTTTATTTTATTTACACCACAGCGCCAGTGTGGTTAGGAGAAGGCAAAGGGGGTGAAAAAGCTATAAAACCCACCAGGAGTTTTGAAAAAAAATCACCCAACTGGGCAGGAAAATCGAATTGAAAAACCAATTCAATAGGGCTGAATCGAATCAAAATTTTTTTTCCTGTATCTGGCAGCATTAGTTTGCGCTACTGTCTTAGACTTTAGGACCTGGGATTGGGGAGAGATGGCATCCTCAGTACTTTATAATGCAAGTGAAACGAGGATTTGGTCAGACTTTTAAAGGGTCTGCAGAAAAAAAATATTGTATAAGCCGGGGACATGAGACAGCAGGAAATGGGAACTTTTCTTCCTTCTATTTTTGTGAATGGAAAGGCTGAGGATGTCAGAGAGTTCAGTTAAAATATGTGCTTTATAAGAAAATATAATAATGTGTTTTATAAAGTTTATAGCATAGCTGGCCTACCCAGTGAGGTGTTCCTAGTGGTGATGGTGGCAGCGTGTCAATGTGTTGAGAGGAAGAGGTGGTCTGGGAAATTCTGCTGAGCAAACTCCGGGCCCATTTCCACCCCCCAGTTAGTCCACTCCACTCAACTGGTTCACACACTGAGTGGGTGTTTGGGTGTTGTTTTGGGATCTCTTTCAGTAGTTTATCTCCTTCTGGTCCAAGGAAGGAAACTTTGTTATCCTTGGCATTGACCTACAGAATATGTTTGTAACAGCGCTGCTTGTGTGGCATTAGGCTATGTAGTGATCGAAAGAAAAAAACAGACCTTTGCACATTTTTGCACTATATGGTGGGTGTATGAGGAGATTCACATTTCCTGCACAGCTAAGTCCATGTAAAGTTACCTTGTGCTGTATTTGACATCTAGCAAGATCTCTGTTTGAAAGGAAAGATCTAAACTTAAAAATGAAGTGGCCAGAAGTTATGGTAAAAGCAGATAGTGTAGCTGGTTTTAAGAAAGATTTGGACAAATTCCTGGAGGAAAAGTCCATAATCTGTTATTAAGACATGGGGGAAGTGTCTGCTTGCCCTGGATCGGTAGCATGGAATGTTGCTACTCTTTGGGTTTTGACCAGGTATTAGTGTCCTGGATTGGCTACCATGAGAATGGGCTACTGGGCATGATGGACCATTGGTCTGACCCAGTTAGGCTATTCTTATGTTATGTTCTCATCTGTAGGGGCCTTTGTTTTCACTTCTTATTTTAATGTATTTTTTTTCTGGGAACTTATCAGTGTTTTTATAATGGGAACAAAAATGGAAGAGAATTAATGTGTGTGGGATGAGGGGGTAACTAATTTCTTCAGCTAAATAATTCAATCCACTTCAAACAGACATAGGAGAACTCACGCACCATTCACACACCCTCCAACCAAAAAGTCAAAAGAAAAAAACTGTTCGACCCCCTCCTAACACTCGACCCCCAACTCTACAACCAATTGACATCGACCACAGACTGCAAAACCTTCAAAAAGAAATAAAAACCCTTCTATTCAAAAACACATAAAACCGAACTAACACAATCAGAACTGTCCCAAGCATCACCTGCAACTACTCCATATGTACTTCTGATGTTATGACAATTCAGACATAATTTATGTTATGTTATGTTTGGAATATAAGAAAATTTTCACTGCCTGTTTCTATTCTGACCATTTATTCTGTTTCATGGTCATTACAAAAAATATTTTTTTACATAGGGGGGGGGGTGTCAAAAAATGATGGGCCCCGGGTGCCACATACCCTAGGTACGCCACTGATTAGGAAACTTGGGAATGAATTACAATTTAATTATAAAGTAGTACAATTAGGGTTAAAAACAAAAGTGAAGGGAATAACAAATATCAAAATGGTCTAGGTTAAAATCAGAGCCGTAAGCAATTCAATTAATCGTTGAATGCATCTTTAAAAAGAAGACTTTAAATTGCTCTTAAATTTTTAAAGATTCTTTTCCTCTTTAAATATAATGGGAGGGCATTCCAGGATTGGGGAGCCGTTACAGAAAAAATAGACTGCCATCTCGTATTGATAATTTTAAGAGAGTGTATGACCAACAAATGTTGGTCGTTTGAACGCAAAAGTCTAGGTGAGGTATATGGAATTAAAACTCTATAGATAAAAGCTGGGGTTTTAAATATCAAAGATTTAAAAGTGAGCAGGCACAGTTTGTACATAATACGGTGAGCGACTGGAAGCCAGTGAGCTTTTTTTAGTAAGGGAGAAACATGATCAAATTTTTTGGCTTTCGTAATAAGTTTGATTGAAGCGTTCTGAATGATTTGTAAACGTCTAATTTATTTTTGCGCTAGACTTTTGAATAGGGCATTACAAAAGAAAATGAATCAAACATACTTTTTAAACAATGTACCTTGAGTGGAAGAATTTCAGATTTATTCCAATTTATTTTGTATCCTGAAAATTTTCCAAACCTTTCAATCAACTCTAACAGGCAAGGAATGGAGGAACCTGGATTTCTCAAATAAAGTAAAATATCATTGGCATAAGCAGAGAGTTTATATTCACATTCATTACAAGGAATACCCTGTATCCCCTTTGCCTGTTTAATAGCTAACAACAAGGGTTCCAAAACAATATCAAAAAGCAAAGGAGATAGTGGACAACCCTGTCTAACTCCCCTATGCAAATGAAAACGATCCGATAAATTATTATTAATATATAATCTTGCCATAGGGGAGCTATACAAAGTTTGAATCATTTGAATAAATCCCGAACCTATACCAAACCATTCCAATGCCTGATACATGAATGTCCATTCCACTCTATCAAATGCTTTTTCCGCATCTAAAGATATGGCAAAAGCCGGTTCATTCATGCTTTTAGTTAAATTTAATGTGTGAAAAGCCAATCTAGTATTACTAGAAGAATGTCTGTTCGCAATGAATCCAGTTTGGTGTACATCAATTATGAAAGGGAGAGCCTTAGCCAACCTCAAGGCCAATGTTTAACTAATAATTTTCCATCCACATTAATTAAAGATATCGACCTGTAATTTGAGACCAAAGTGGGATCTTTATTTGGCTTTGCAAAACAATAGTCAAAGATTCTGCCATAGTACCTGTAATACAACCCTTATTTAGTTGAAACTGATATAAATTTAGTAAATGGGGTAATAAAGAATTTTGAAATGTTTTATAAAATTACACTGTAAAACCATCCCCACCTAGAGCGGATCCAACTCTAAGAGACTTCAACGCTGTTTCTAATTCTTTTAATGATATAGGCTCATCTAAACTTCTTTTTATATGATCAGGAAGTTTTCAACCCTCTAAAAAATTTAAAAATTCCAAACCATTTTTAACTTATCATCATAAGACTCGGAAGAATACAAATCTTTATAAAAATTAAGAAATTGACTTAAAATATTACTAATCTGAGTATATGTATTTCCTTTTTCATCTTTTATTGCTATTTTTTTACTCTTCTTTTTTTTTTTGCTTTAAGATAATTTGCAAGTAGTCTTCCCGCCTTATTAGAACTTCCATAATACAAGGTTTGCTGGGAAAACAAATTTTTCCTCGCCAATCTTGAAGAAATCTCATTATATTTCCCCTTTACCTTTAAAAGAGCTTGTAAGGTATCTTGCTGCCATTTATCAACTAATTTAGATTCCAAATATTTAATTTCTTTTTCCAAATCAGTAAATTGCTTAGCAAGTTGTTTTTTAATATGTGCAGAATAGGAAATAGTATGACCTCTCATAGTAGCTTTAAAAGCATCCCATAATATTTCGGTATTAATATCTTCTGAAGTATTTATTTGGAAAAACTCAGATACCTTTAACTTAAATTCTTCAAGAAAAGCTCAATCCGCAACCAATGTATTATCTAATCTCCATATTGATCTATTTTTATCCTGTTCATCCAACCTAAATTTGATCCAAACCCCTCCATGATCCGACAAAATAATTGGATCAATGGAAGCATGTGTCACTTGCTGCACCAATGAATTAGAAACCAAAATATAATCAATACTTGAAAAAGACTTATGAACTTGTGAGTAAAAAGAAAATTCCTGATCATTAAAATGAAGAATACCCCATATATCTTTTAAATCACAAGAATGTACCAAATTATCTAACCCTAATGATTTTATATTTTTACTTGGTTTTTTATCCATAAAAGGATTTTTCCTGATTTGAATACTCAGACTTCTTTAAAAAGCCTTGTTTTGGAGTTTAACCACTAGGGATGGAGTCCTCACGCTTCAATAACATGAATTCATGCAAGGTTTGTGCCGGTTGGGCATCTACCATGCATGCTGGGGAGGTGGGGACCATGGGTTCAGCCGCTGACCGACTTATTAATGCTGCCAAATGACTGTTGCAACAATTAGGGAATGATTTTGCCTTCTCAGAGTCCCATAATGCAGCACCAGTACCTAATAAAGGTTCTGATAGCCCCAAAGTGAAAAGAAAGTGCTCTAACCTTCCTCTTGAAAGGGGCTCTCAGTCCTCTATGCCCTTTACACCTGACTTTGTGAACTTGCTCTGACAAGCCTATGTTGGCGATGCTGGTGCGTCTTCCAGGTCAGCTAGAGAGCGACCATCTGTGCAGCCTCCTAGTGTTTCAGCATCATGGAGGCCCATGTCTCCCCTGACACCAACAGCTGGTCAAATGGGGGTCCCTGAAGATGAAGATCTGGATGCTTATCTTCTTTCACATAGTGAAGCGTTGATCAGAGACGATCCAAGTGGAACTTTGCCAAAAGCTTTCTGAAAATCTACATACACTACATCAACCAGCTCACCTTTATCCACATGTTTATTCACACCTTCAAAGAAGTCAAGCAAATTGGTGAGGCAAGATCTCCCTCAGCTTGAACTCATGCTGACTCTGTCCCATTAAATCATGTTCGTCTATGTGTTCCACTATTTTGCCTAGCACTTAAGTCAGGCTTACCGGTCTGTAATTTCCCAGATCTGCCTTGGAACCCTTTTTAAAAATTAGCATAACATTGGCCACCTTCCAATCTACAGGTACTACAGATGATTTTAGCAACAGGTTATAGATCACTAACAGCAAGTCAGCAATTTCATGTTTGAGTTTTTAGTATGTAGACAGATAGTGGAGATGACCAAGAAAACAAAGGTGCTGTTTATTCTGTTTATTTCGTAACTCTGCTTTTATTAGTATACTTGCCTGACACGTGTTTCGGCCTATGCAGCCTGCCTCAGGAGCCTACAACGTAAAGACACACATACATCATTAAAACCATGTCAGATATTAAGAACTAATATACAAATAAAGAACACTATTAATAAATAAAAATTACATGCATATTATAATAAAACATTAACAATATTAATGAAAAGAAACCCCAACAAAATTAAAAGAAAAAAAATGAAGAAAAAAAAGAGAACAATTGTGTGTATGTTAAATGTATATAGGCAGCTCAGTTGGTGACATTGTTAAATTTAAAGTTTATATATAAAAGCTAATAAACTGCTCATTACAAACATCACCTGAGCAGTCACTCTGCTCTATATAAGCATATAAATTATTCATTGCTAACATCATCTAAACAGATATAACACACAGGCAGCAAAACTAGACCCCCAACTCGCTAATCTACTAATCACGACCCCAGACTCCAAAGCTTTCAGAAAAGAAATAAAAACCCTGCTATTCAAGAAATCCATGAAGACTAACTAACACCGTATGAAACATTTCAATCTCCTCTGTAACACCTCTGGACGAGTCCAGAAATCCTCTTCTGTAATCCGCAAGGTAATGGCAGAATAAAAATCACTAATGTAATATATGATCATATAAGCTCCTCAATGTAAAAGTCATCTGAGCAGATCCATTTCTATATATAAGAAATTATAATATAGCAGGTGATTAAATATATATATATATATATATATATATATAGCAAGTTAAATTATATAGCAATTAAAAAAAAAATATGTATATAGCATTATATATATACTAGTGTTTAAGCCTGTTATATTAACGGGTGTTAGAGTAGATGTCTGTCTGTCTGTTTTTTTTTCCTTTGTCTCTCTCTCCTTGGATGCTGTCTGTCTGTCATTCTTTCTGTCTGTGTCTCTCCCTGACCCCCTGTGATCACGTCAGAGGGAACGTGCTACCGAGGTGGAGAGCGGCCTGCGAGGTTCGCTACAGCCAGCTGGCGAACCTCAGCAGGCTGCTTTGAAGAGGAGCAGCAGTGGCGGCAGCGGTTGGTGAGTGAGGGTGGGAGGGGGGAGTCGCCGGCATGTTCCCTGCCTCCGTGTTTGAAAATGGAATTCGGCACGGACCCAGACACCACGGTGGCAGGGCACCGTCCTAAGTGTGCATGCGCGCTTAGGGTTTTATTATAGAGGATACAGCAGGTGAGTTGATTAAATTTGCAGATGACACTGAACTTTTCAAAGTTGTTAAAACATATGCGAATTGTGATGAGACATGGGTGCATCACTGCGACCCAGAGAGCAAAAGACCAAGCATGATAAAGTAAAGGAAGCGGTGCTCACCTGTCTTTGGGAGCAACCAAAAAACTTCTTCTCGGCATGAATGCAGAAGCTAGTTGAACGATACAACAAATGCATCGTCTTGCTTAGGAACTATGTGGAAAAGTGATATTTTCAGTTGCTCACGGTTCCTTCTATTAAAGCTGTTAAAGGACTGGTCAACTTGGAATTAGTGAATTATCTAGACAAATTTAACATTCGTAGTGAACACCATTCAGGATTTAGAAAAGGTTTTAGCACTGAGAAGTTTTAGTCTCGATTCTCAATCACCTCTACGGTCTTTTTAGTAAAGGCACAAGCACACTGATTTTACAACTAGACTTCAGTAGTGCTTTTGATCTAGTTGATCATGAAATATTGTTACACTGCCTAGATGCAATGGGACTTAGGGGAAGAGTTTGGAACTGGTTTCAGGGTTTCCTAACAAAAAGAACATATCGAGTGGTTAGTGATGGGACTTACTCTAACCACTGGAAAAAACCCTCGGTAGTACCCCAGGGCTCCCCACTATCACCTACATTATTCAACATCTATATATCATCCATAGGACACCTATTGCAAAAGTTAAATTTAAACTACTATATATATGCTGATGATATTTCTATTCTAATCTCCTTGAATAGCATAACAAATGAAACTCTAGAATACATTTCACATATTATGACCAAAATCGAACATTGGACAACCAACTTTAAACTGAAACTAAACACAGAAAAGACAAAAGTTTTCTTAGCAAGCCCAAAAGATAAAATTACTAGAACATCACTACATCTAAAAGATCATGACACCCTATTTCAAAAACCATAAAAATATTCTGAGTCACACTAGACACACACCTGACCATGGCTGACCACACAAATATAGTGGTGAAGTACTTTTTTGCACTGTGGAAATTAAGGACCATTAAAAATTACTTTGATCCTTTATCATTTAGATTATTGGTGCAGTCTTTGGTATTATCTACCTTGGACTATTGCAATATCGTTTATCTGGGCATACCTAAAAAAAAACAGTGAGAAAATTAAGAATAGTTCAGAACACGTCTGTCCGCTTGATATTTGGATTGAAGAAAAGTGATCATGTTAGTCCCTACTACAAGCTGCTGCACTGGCTGACTATAGAGGCACAAATAATGTTCAAGTTTTCCTGTATTTGTTTCAAACTGGTATGGGGACTAGCTCCCACTTATCTTCTATCTCATTTTGTGCTATATAGTCCAACAAGGACAACCAGAAATTGTAACCTTTTTGCATACCCGAGCATCACTGGCTTTAAATACAAATCTTTCTTAGATAGAACTCTCATGTATCAAGCAAGTAAACAGCAGTCTTGTTTAGGCAACTACATTAATGGAACTAGGTTGACTTACGGTGCCTTCAGGAAAGAAATTAAAACTGCATTGTTAGATAGATTTATCTTCTAAACAGAAGCTACACAAAAAAAAAATACCAGCAATTGTATTACGGTATATCTATTCTTGGACCTTTATGTGAAGAAAATCAAGAAAAACAAGAAAAAAAGGAAGCCGATAAGGTTCTCCAAACTAGTGGCGGAGAAAATAAAGGCGAAAGAGTTGGCGTTCGTGAAATATAAAAAAACCCAAGAAGAGGAGAGCAGAAAGGACTACAGGGTGAAACTGAAAGAAGCCAAGAGAGAGATATGTCTGGCGAAAGCACAGGCGGAAGAACAAATGGCTAAAAATGTAAAAAAGGGAGACAAAATTTTTTTCAGATATATTAGTGAAAGGAGGAAGATGAAAAATGGAATTGCTAGGCTAAAAGATGCTGGGAACCAATATGTGGAGAGTGATGAGGAAAAAGCAAATATGCTAAACAAATACTTCTGTTCTGTGTTCACAGAAGAAAATCCTGGAGAAGAACCGAGATTGTCTGGCAAAGTTACACGAGAAAATGGAGTAGATTCTGCTCCGTTCATGGAGGAGAGTGTTTATGAGCAACTTGAAAAATAGAGGTGGACAAAGTGATGGGACCAGACGGGATCCGTCCCAGGATACTAAGGGAGCTCAGAGAGGTTCTGGCAAGTCCTATTAAAGACTTGTTCAACAAATCTCTGGAGATGGGAGTGATTCCTGGGGATTGGAGGAGAGTGGATGTGGTCCCTATTCATAAAAGTGGTCACAGCCTCACTTCAGTTGTTGGAAAAATAATGGAAGTGCTGCTGAAAGAAAGAATGGGTTACAGGATCCGAGGCAACATGGCTTTACAAAAGGTAAATCGTGCCAAACGAACCTGATTGAATTTTTTGATTGGGTGACCAGAGAGCTGGATCAAGGACATATGCTAGATGTAATTTACTTAGATTTTAGCAAAGCCTTTGATATGGTTCCTTATAGGAGGCTGTTGAACAAACTTGAAGGGCTGAAGTTAGGACTCAAAGTGGTGAACTGGGTTAGAAACTGGCTGTCGGACAGACGCCAGAGAGTGGTGGTTAATGGAAGTTGCACGGAGGAAGAAAAAGTGAGTGGTGGAGTCCCTCAGTGTTCGATGCTGGGGCCAATCCTGTTCAATATGTTTGTGAGTGACATTGCTGAAGGGTTAGAAGGAAAATTGTGCCTTTTTGCAGATGATACCAAGATTTGTAACAGAGTAGAAACATAGAAAATGATGGCAGAAAAGGACCATGGCCCATCTAGTCTGCCCACACTAGTGACCCACCCTCCTAACTTCCTCCACGAAGAGATCCCACATGCCAATCCCATCTTTTCTTAAAATCTGGCACACTGCTGGCCTCGATTACCTATAGTGGAAGATTATTCCAGCGGTCAACCACCCTCTCGGTGAAGAAAAATTTTCTGGTGTCGCCATTTAAGATGGGATTGGCACCGAAGAGGGAGTGGAAAATATGAAAAAGGATCTGCAAAAGTTAGAGGAATGGTCTAATGCCTGGCAACTAAAATTCAATGCAAAGAAATGCTGAGTAATGCATTTGGAGATTAATAATTGGAAGGAACTGTATATGCTGGGAGGAGAGAAGCTGATATGCACGGACGGGGAGAGGGGTGATAGTGTCCGAAGATCTAAAGGCGAAAAAACAGTGTGACAAGGCAGTGGCTGCTGCCAGAAGGATGCTGGGCTGTATAAAGAGAGGTGTAGCCAGTAGAAGGAAGAAGGTGTTGATGCCCCAATACAGGTCATTGGTAAGGCCCCACTTGGAGTATTGTGTTCAGTTTTGGAGACCGTATCTGGCAAAGGACGTAAGAAGACTTGAGGCGGTCCAGAGGAGGGTGACAAAAATGATAGGAGGCTTGCGCCAGAAGACATATGAGGAGGCTGGAAGCCCTGAATATGTGCACCCTAGAAGAAAGGAGAGACAGGGGAGATATGATTCAGACATTGAAATACTTGAAGGGTATTAACATAGAACAAAATCTTTTCCAGAGAAAGGAAAATGGTAAAACCAGAGGACATTACTTGAGGTTGAGGGGTGGTAAATTCAGGTGCAATGTTAGGAAATTCTACGTTACGGAGAGGGTGGTGGATGCCTGGAATGCGCTCCCGAGAGAGGTGGTGGAGAGGAAAATGGTGACTGAGTTCAAAGAAGCGTGGGATGAACATAGAGGATCTAGAATCAGAAAATAATATTAAATATTGAACTAAGGCCAGTACTGGGCAGACTTGCACGGTCTGTGTCTGTATATGGGCGTTTGGTGGAGGATGGGCTGGGGAGGGCTTCAATGGCTGGGAGGGTATAGATGGGCTGGAGTAGGTTTTAACGGAGATTTCGGCAGTTGGAACCCAACCACAGTACTAGGTAAAGCTTTGAATCAGGTTGGGCATACTGGATGGACCATTCGGGTCTTTATCTGCCGTCATCTACTATGTTTCTATGTATAACATGTCGTACTCTTATAATCTTACAATCTTATAATGTGTACATTGTAATTCGCTGACTGTCCAGCTCTCTTCGGTGTGAACCGCCTAGAAGTCATCTGACTATGGCAGTATAGAAGAATAAAGTTATTATTATTATTAATAAATGTACTTTGCCTTTAGTTTTACTTTTGATTTAGCCTCATAGCAGAAACTAACTAAACTAAACCTTAAGGGGCTCATAATCGAAAGAGAAAAATGTCTAAAAACTGGCCTAAGCCTGCACTTGGACAAACATTTCTCAAAAATGTCCAAGTGCCAATAATAAAACCGGGTTTTGGACGTATTTCTAAACGACCTAGGCCTTCATAGTGCCGCTGAACGACCAAAGCTAAACGGGGCGTTTCGGGAGGAGTGTCGAGGGCGGGAGTTGGGCGGGACGTGGGCCGGCTTAGACTTAGTCGTACAGCATGTATAACCGAAAGTTTTACAACAGAGCCTAGACGGAACTTGGACGTTCTGACTTAGACCATGTAAAACATGGTCTAAGTCATAAAAAACCACCTAAAGTCACCAGATAAGCACTGAAAACACATAAAACAGACCCCCATACACTACCCCAACTTTAAAATTCAGCCTCCAGACCATCATCGCCTGGCATAGGAAATCCTAGTCGTCCAGCACAGAGGCAGCTTAAGTCATCTTGGGGGTGGGTTAAGGACCCATAGGGAGGGGGACCCATGCCCATAAGCCCCTGTAATCACTGCATTGATACTTAAACATGTGCACTGCCCTATACACACCCAAAACCCTTTTGTACTGGCATATAAGTGGCTCCTGCAGCCATAAGGGCTATTGGGGTGGTAGATAAGTGGGTCTAGGGGATTCTGGAGGTAGTTTAGGGGCTCACCATAACGTATAAGGGAGCTGTAGGGAAGAGAAGAAATGGCACCCTTTTTGTGAAGTTCACAGCAGTGCCTTGTAAGGTACCCCACTATTTAGGTGGCATGTCTGGGTGTGTAATCCATCACTTTGCAGACCCCCCCCCCCCCCACGTCCAACAGGGCTTGTTCTAGGCGTTTTGGACTTGGTCGGAAAGTTGGACGAAAATGTGGTATAAAGATGGGCTTGGACGATCAAATCAGCAGGCAAAGAACATGAAGAAAGGGGACAAATCCTTCTTCAGGTATATTAGTGATAGGAAAAAGAACACAGACGGGATAGTACGCCTTAGAAAACCAGATGGGAACTGCGCAGAATCAGATTCCGATAAAGCAGAACTACTGAATGAATACTTCTGCTCGGTCTTCACCTGCGAGGCACCGGGGCACGGTCCGCAGTTGCAGGCAAGGCCCAGCGTGGAAGACCCGTTTCAGAATTTCAAGTTCACACCTGGCGACGTCTACTACGAACTGGCAAGACTCAAGGTGAACAAAGCCATGGGACCTGACAATCTACACCCCAGGGTGCTCAGTGAGCTACGTGATGTCCTGGCAGAACCGCTATCAGGACTCTTCAATCTCTCCCTAAGTTCGAGGAGAGTCCCCATAGACTGGAAAACAGTTAACGTCGTTCCACTGCACAAAAAGGGTTGCAGGGCAGAGGCTGCAAACTACAGACCAGTGAGTCTCGCATCAATAGTATGCAAACTCATGGAAACACTAATCAAACGTAAATTAGACGCAATCTTGGATGAGGAGAATCTACAGGATTCCAGTCAACACGGATTCACCAAGGGTAGGTTCTGCCAATCCAATCTCATCAGTTTCTTTGACTAGGTAACAAAACAGTTAGACTTGGGAGAATCCGTGGATGTCATATATCTAGACTTCAGCAAAGCTTTCGATAGTGTCCCGCATCGCAGGCTGTTGAGCAAGATGAAATCAATGGGGCTGGGAGAAACACTAACTACATGGGTCAATGACTGGCTGAGTGGCAGACTTCATAGGGTGGTAGTTAACGGTACCCTCTCTAAAACATCGGAGGTGACCAGTGGAGTACTGCAGGGATCAGTCTTGGGCCCGCTCCTTTTCAACATATTCATAGGTGACCTAACTCAGGGGCTTCAAGGTAAGGTAACGTTATTCGCTGACGACGCCAAACTATGCAATATAGTGAGAGATGGCAATTCACCCAATAGTATGACACAGGACCTACATTTGTTGGAGCTTTGGTCCTCGACCTGGCAGCTGGGCTTCAGCGCTAAGAAATGCAAGACCATGCACCTCGGCAGCAGAAATCCGTGCAGAACTTATACCTTGAATGGTGAGACCTTAGCTAGAACTTCAACAGAACGAGACTTGGGAGTGATCATCAGCGCAGACATGAAAACTGCTGATCATGTGGAGAAGGCTTCATCTAAGTAAAGACAGTTGTTAGGTTGCATCCGCAGGAGTTTCGTCAGCCGGAAGCCTGAAGTCATAATGCCATTATACAGAACCACGGTGAGGCCTCATTTGGAATACTGTGTGCAATTCTGAGGGCCACACTATGAAAAGATGTGCTGAGAGTAGAGTCAGTACAACGGATGGCCACCAGGATGCTCTCGGGGCTCAAGGATCTATCGTACGAGGAAAGGCTGAAAAATTTGCGGCTGTACTCACTCGAGGAACGTAGGGAGAGAGGAGACATGATCGAGACATTTAAGTATATTACCGGCCGTATCGAGATGGAAGAAGAGATTCTCTTTCTCAAAGGACCCTCAGCCACAAGAGGGCATCCGCTCAAACTCAGGGGCGGGAAATTTCATGGCAACACCAGGAAATATTTCTTCACCGAGAGAGTGGTTGATCCTTGGAACGAGCTCCCGGTGCAGGTGATCGAGGCAAACAGCGTGCAAGAATTTAAGAGCAAATGGGATGCCCATGTGGGATCCCTTAGAAGGTTAAGCCAAGGGAACCTGTCACCAGGAGTGGGATCCCTAGAATAGTAGACTTGGGGGTGGGTCAGTAGAGTGGGCAGACCTGATGGGCTATGGTCCTTATCTGCCGTCATCTTCTATGTTTTTATGATGTATAATCAGACTTTTCACACTGAGATCACTGATCCTAGATATTTAAATTCATTCTCCTGGTCTAGTGATATTCTTTGCATCGATCTATAACTCCAGTTTTCTTGCTCTTTCTACGATTCTATCTAGCAGATCGGGAACCTTAGATTCTGATTCTTCTACAAAAACAATATCATTGGTCTACCCTGTTGGGCCATCTGTACCACATTCTACACCTACACAGCCAGCCAAGTTGTGCTTCAAGAACCTATCAATGGCCACAATGAATATCAGTGGCGGTAGCACACATTCTTGAACCTGTTGGATTTTTTTTAACATGTCCCTTTAAAGGTTATAGAAAATACAAAAGAAAAATGGCAAAGTGGAGTTGATGAGCCAAAACCACCAACTTTATTACAACACATGAGTTGATAAAAACAATGGAAGCTGTCAGCCTGTCCAACAAAGTCAATAGCGGTATAATGAACAGCAGCAGTAGATAGTCCCAAAGTATTAGCAATAAGTATTTAGTTGACAATCTGTGCATCAATAGTATAAGCTTGTATATGGTAGCAGAGAGTAAAAACAGCAAATCCAAAAGACCAAACCAGCTGACAGGCGGTGCAGTAGTAGAGTGGTCTGTAATGATGAATCAAAAACAGTAGACCCTATACGGTCTTTGTTTTAGCACATGTAATAGCCTTCATCTGGAGTTCGATCAGCGTTTCTTTGGAGAGTATTTTATGCGCTTTTCCATTTTTTTTTTAAATCAACTGGATGGTTTCAGTGTCAGACCCCTGATGAAGGCTATTACAATGTGCCAAAACACGGACTATGTAGAGTCTTCTGTTTTTGATTCATCATTACAGTCCACTCTACTGCTTCACCACTCGTCAGCTGGTTCAGTCTTTTGGATTTGCTGTTTTTGCTCTCTGCTATCAATGATTGTACAAGAATATACTATTGATACACAGATTATCAACTAAATACTTATTGCTATTACTTTGGGACTATCTACTGTTGATGTCCATTATACCGCTATTGACTTTGTTGGACAGGCTGACAGCGGCCATTCTTTTTATCAGCTCATGATGTTGTAATAAACTTGGTTATTCCAGCTCATCATCCAGTTTGCCGATGGCAAAAATAGACTGGACTAATTTCTGTGGGATTCCAGTTACCTGAAGTGTTTTTTATATAGATCCCTTATGGACGCTGTAGAAGGTTCTTATTCTCTCTTCAAATAGTTTTTTAAAAGAAAAGATTTGATGTATACAATCCTGGTGTGGTCTGCAGCCACATTGCTACTGGAGTGATGACTTCCACATTGACTGTAGGTGGGCTCAAATTATTTCAACAAGCCCTATTCCAAGATCTTACATTTGATCTTACCTAAGGAAATGGGTAACGTCAGCATTAGTGTTATGACAGGTCCAGAGTTGCAAGCAAAGGATCTAGGATATTATATTAAAACAGTCTGACCCTTGTTGACCTTTGGAATGTTAGTGAAGATAGACGAATATTGAGCACCATTGTATAGTGCTGCATCTCATAGCACTCTAAAAAATATGTCACTGCTATTATTAGTTACTACTCATTTGCTGAGACAGACATGGGGGAAGCCACTGCTTGACCTGGATTGGTAGCATGGAATGTTGTTACTCTTTTGGGGTTTTTCCAGGTACTAGTGACTTGGATTAACCTCCGTGAAGACAGGATACTGGGCTAGATGGACCACTTGTCTGACCCAGTAAGGCTATGCTTATGTTTTTATGGTGGAAATGGAGGTTGAATCCTGGTACTAGTGCATTGAGGGATGTGGAGCATTGATGTGCTAGAACATGTAATAGAAGATTATATCGCAAATGTCTTTTGTTTGTAGCGTCAGCATCCTCAGTCAGCCAGTGATGCAGAAATCAATGTTATGGTACCATCAAGCAAAGAGAAAATGGGAAAGAGGAGTAGCACTGTCATGGGGCTGTCAGTGGAGGAGGTAAGAGTGAAGAGTAGTTTTATCAGGAGGTGCCTGCTTTTTCTTTAGAAAATACTAGTTGATGTAGATGAAGAACTGGTGAATTTCTAAATAATGCTTAAGATATATAACTGTGCTTGCCAGCCAAACTCCACCCATGTAAAGAATGTATATATTTATTAAATTGCACCCCAGGGAAAATGTGACAAAAATAGTACTAATTATGTGTGCTCTTAGTGCCTGTTTATAAAATGACCTCTAGTGGGATAATTTTCTGACGCCTGTTAGATGACTATTCTATAAAGCAGTCCTGGATTGCGCCCTCGCCAGAAGACAAAGAAAGGTACTGCAGACCAAGTTTATTTAGAACAAATAAACCACTTTATATATAACATATGGGACCCAACATGGTCCATGTTCCGAACTACACGTCTTCTTCAGGGGTCCCAAAAGGGACACGCAACAAATGCTCCTGTAGTCTCCTTTAGCTTCCTGGAGAATCTCCACCTCGATCTGGCCCTGTTTGCACAGAAAGAACACACAAAGAACCACAAATCCGTGGCTGCAGTGGGCAGCGACACTGTTTTCAGACTGGCTGCCCTGATTCTCCAGGAAGCTAAAGGAGACTGTTGCGTGTCCCTTGTTGCTACCACTTTTTTGGGACCACTAAAGAAGATGTGTTGTTCGAAACATGAACCGTGTTAGGTCCCATATGTTATATATAAAGTGGTTTGTTCATCGTATTTGGATTTTTGTCTTATGTTCATCGTATTGGATTTTTGTTTTGTCCTTACTCCCTCGTCAGTCATGTTTACACAATATCCACAATGAATATGCGTGTAAAAGATATGTGAAACCCTGACTGGCAAGGCGGAATCCCAGGACTAACTTGGAAAATACTGCTATAATTTAGGTGTCAGCATAGAGCTGGTGTAAACGTGTGAGTCTTAGGGGCTGGAGATACACCTTATATTTTTAAGCATGTGTGAGTCCCTGCCTAGACTCTCCACATATGTACATTTGCTCGTGAAACGCACGTGTATTAATACAATTTCAGGAAAATGCTAAAAACATCTCTCTTCTCCTTGTAATCCACACAAAGCACAACCTTTTACCATCCAAGTAATCTTACTGTATCTTCAACTGTCTTTGAAATTATATTATAAACCACAATGATTCCTAGAAGAATTTCTGCCATATAAGAAAATGTAAGGCATGGTATGGTATTATTCTAATAAAATATATGTATAATTGCATACTTTATAGGATTAATCTCAATATGTACAAGGTGAGAGGTAAAAGGCCGCCCTGTCTTGAGCCTCTGTTTAGAGTCCAGACAGGGTGATAGAGCCTTGGCATGCTTTTTGGCTTGAATAGCTTCTGTGTATGTAGCAGAGAGAGATTATTTTCTTATTAACTTCAGATAAAAATTTTACGTCGGGTAAGAGAAGAATCTGAGCGGACTGGTGGATTTATCCGAATTTTCCCACGGGAGGACACATGGGATCTGTATGGGTGAGTTTGCTTCAAATGAATATGTTTCATGCAAAGCCATTTGGGATGGTAGATTGAATTCCCCCCATCTCTGCCAAGCAGGAAATGTGAGCAAAAAGCCTGAGATGGCTTCTGGGAAACTCCAAAGTCTAGAAGAAACAAATTGAGTGGGTAGAGATTGAAATAGAGAATCATACTATAGTAAAAGTCCACTCTAGCATTCATATTAGGTACCTCTGATTCAAAGAACTGGGAAGTACATTACTGAATGTACATTAGACAGTGAGGCCCCGATTCTATAAATGGTGCTGAGCTCCTATGTGCTGTCAATCTTAGACATCAGTAGGCACTGAATTGGGCCAGGGTTTTCTTTGCCTAAATGAGTGTGCCTAAGTCCAACCAGGTTCAAAGTCCACCCCTAACCATGCCTACTTGCTGATAGACACCTACTAGTTAATTATACCCCCCTTTTATCAAGCTGTGTTGGGGCTTTTTAATCATCTGTGAGCATCAGCTCTCTTATTGCAATGGTCTGCAATAAAAAAAACCTTGCACAGCTTGATAAAAGAGGTCCTAATTCTTTTTAATGGTGCTTTAAATTATATGCATTGATTAAGCCAATTCAGAAAACTAAGATGCCTAGATCATCCAGGTGTACCTATCTAGGTGGCTAACTTTAGGCATCAGTTATAGAATCTAGGCCTGAGGCTGGACTTCCCCTGACTTTGAATGCATTCTTTAGTTTCATTCAGACTTCTCTAACATAGAAAATGACAAAAGATAAGGGCCATTAGGATTCTACTTGTAGATCTCCTCACTACTGATCTCTTGAATTTATCTCACGCTTTCCTGATCTCCATTAATACTTTTTCTTCACTTAGAAGTCTCTTGATACATTTACTACCCGTTTTGTGAAGAAATGTTTTGTGATTTTGCTCCGAGTCTACCTCCATTGAAGTCTTTTCTCTGAAAATGTTTTGTTCCTTATGTACCAGTTATATTTTTCAGATATTAGGATGGTTCTATTAGATCTCCATTTTTCCTTTCCACTCTGGTAGACAAATTTAGGGCCTTCCTTATTTCTCCAGTGGGTATAGATTGAGAGCTACTGAGTAACGTCACCCTATAAGGTCCTGTGCAACCCACAACCAGTTAGTATTTCTCAGTTTCCAGCAGATGGTAGGTGAGTACCTGTGCAGCCTGCTTTGGTTAGTCCTTGATTGAATGCACTGATTTGAGTTCCATATGTTTAAAAAAAAAAAAAAAAGGAGAGAGAAAATATATAGTATGTTGTTAGTCACCATCGACTCCTGCTCGAGTCCTAGTGACTTGAATTGCAGATCTAAAAAGAAATCGGTTTTGTGCTAGTCCAGAAAAGTCTTTCAGCATCATCCCCATGGTTGTTTTCAACCATCTCATTGCAGGCCGCCCTCTTTGCCTAGTTCCTTCGATCTTCCCAAACAGTGATCTCTTGTGGGCTTGACCCGGTTTGTTGTCGTGCCTCAGAGTGTACACTCTGAATTTCAGTCCCTGCCATCCATAAAGAGTTATGCCTGAGCCTCAGTCCTTTCCCTTCTGCATGCCGGGATGGGTTCCATGAGAGCTCCTGGGGGATAAACTATAAACTTCATTTATTTTTTGTTCTCTCAAGCTTCCATGGCCAGCATCATGATTGTTATAGTTGTCCAGGTCTTGCTGCATCTGAATAAGTAGAACCGAGCCATTGTGCTGTACCTGAGACATTAGTTCCACTTATTCATAGGTTGCAAGACCCAGACAACTGCAATACATTTTTTGTTGTTTGTAAACTGGATTTCTATGTGCAGTGAGGCAATGTGGTATCTCAAGTCTAATAAGCCACAAATAACAAAAGAAACCCTCTAGACTTTTCAAGGGACTGGATGGAGGACTTTGCTCAAGAAGCTACAGGAGACCATTCTCTGACTTAATGCTGCTCACTCAGAAAAAGCGCAATGAATTGTGTCCCCCATCAGTAGCTTTTGCCTCATTTGTGAAAAGCCTGTCTTAGGAAAGCAGCAGTTCAGGGGACTGCCACTGATAGCTCTAAGACAGAGGCTGGGTGGTTCCAGATGTGTAACATATTGCAGGAACTCAAAGCAGTCAGTGCTGGCAGGAAACTCTGCTGTACTGGAAATGCTCTTATTAGTGCAGCATCTGTTGAATGAACCCTCTGTACTCACTAGGCAAGATTTGGTGGACTGGGGCTCTCTTTTTCCCCTAAGCTTGTGGTGCAGTGGTTGGAGCTACAGCCTCAACACCCTGGGATTGTGGGTTCAAATTCAGCGCTGCTCCTTGTGACCCTGGCAAGTCACTCAGTCCTCCATAGCCCCAGGTACATTAGATAGATTGTGAGGCCATCGGGACAGATAGGAAAAATGCTTGAGTACCTGATTGTAAAACCGCTTAGATAACCGTGATAGGTGGTATATAAATACCTAAAAAAATACCTAATACCTACTTTGCTGGAGTCCTTGGAGGCCCTCAAGGTTTAAGAAGCTACTGGAGTCCTTGGAGGCCCTCAAGGTTTAAGAAGCTACATTGCTTTGCAGGCAGGAGCAGTAGAAATTTGATTATGTAGGATCTGTGACTCCCATAGATAAAGTTAGATGAAGTCACAGAGAAGGAGAATTCTTTGGAAGAAGACCTTTAGATGGTTGATTCAGAGGTTCCTCTAGGGGAGGGGCCTATCTGTGGTTCATATCTTCCAGTCTAGAGAAACATATCTGCCTTCATTTTCTATCTAGTCTGCCTAACCATGCCCTCTACTATCCCCTCTTCTTCCTTAGAGATCCAAAATACTTGTCCCAAGATTTCTTGAATACAAATTCACATTTTGTCTCTACCACATCCAGTGTGAGGCCATTTCAAGCATTTACCACCCTTTTCATGAAAAAGTATTTTCTGTGGTTACTTCTAAATCTAACCCCTTTCACCTTCATTCTATGCCCCCTCATTCTAGAGTCAGCATGAGTTCAGCCGAGGGAGATCTTGCCTCACCAATTTTTTTGACTTCTTTGAAGGTTTGAATAAACATGTGGATAAAGGTGAGCCGGTTGATGTAGTGTATCTAGATTTTCAGAAAGCTTTTGATAAAGTTCCTCATGAGAGGCTCCTGAGAAAATGAAAGAGTCATGGGATAGGTGGCAAAGTTTAGTTGTGGATTAGGAATTGGTTATCGGATAAAAAACAGAGGGTAGGGTTAAATTGTCGTTTTTCTCAATGGAGGAGAGTAAACAATGAACTGCCACAGGGATCTTTACTGGGACCGATGCTATTTAACTTATTTATATATGATCTGGAAATTGGAACTACGAGTGTGGTGATTAAATTTGCTGATGACATGAAACTGATCAAAATTGTTAAAACTCATGTGGATTGTGAAAAATTGCAGGCAGACCTTAGGAAATTGGAAGACTGGATATCCAAATGGCAGATGAAATTTAATGTGGACAAATGCAAAGTGATGCACATTGGGAAGAATAACACGAATCACAGTTACCGTATTTTCACGTAGATAAAGCGCACCCGTGTAAAACGCGCACACGGGTATAGAGCGCGGGAAACCGAAATATATGTAAAAAATTTTTTGTATACCGCGCACACCCGTATACCACGCATGCTGCCTGATTCCCGTCGCCGCCCGACTCTCCTTTCTCCCGCCCTGACTCTCCTCTGGCCACCCCAACTCTCCTT
Source organism: Geotrypetes seraphini (assembly GCF_902459505.1). Classification (NCBI taxonomy): domain Eukaryota; kingdom Metazoa; phylum Chordata; class Amphibia; order Gymnophiona; family Dermophiidae; genus Geotrypetes; species Geotrypetes seraphini. The sequence goes on along the minus strand of NC_047090.1, from coordinate 192,224,138 downwards.
TCGCCCACCCCGACTCTCCTCTCCCCCTTGAAGTCCTGTCCCCACCCTGAAAGCCTGATGCCCCCCCCGATGTCCGATTCACCCCCCCCCCCCCCGCAGGACCGCTCGCACCCCCATCCCGAAGGACCGCTAGCACGCACCCACACCCCCACCCTGAAGGACCGCTCGCACCCCCACAGCCTCCCGACTCCCCCCCCATCATGTAGAAGCTCCTACCGGTGTCCTGCTGCTTCCTCTTGGCGGTCCCGCCCTTTCTCTGATGTCAAGCCCTCTTGCCCCGCTGACTCCCCGACACGATCGGGGCAAGAGGGAGCTCAAGCCCTCTTGCCCCAGCCAACCGCGGCACCCCCGACACGATCGGGGCAAAAGGGAGCCCAAGCCCTCTTGCCCCGCCGACTCCCCAACTCCCCAACAATATCGGGCCAGGAGGGAGCCCAAGCCCTCCTGGCTCTGGCGATCCCCCCCTCGCTAGTTGTTCGGGCCAGGAGGGAACCCAAGTCCTCCTGGCCCTGGCGACCCCCCCCCCCCCCCGCTAGTTGTTCGGGCCAGGAGGGAGCCCAAACCCTCCTGGCCACGGCGACCCCCTACCCCCACCCCGCACTACATTACGGGCAAGAGGGATCCAAGGCCCTCCTGCCCTCGACGCAAACCTCCCAACGACCGTCCCCCCCAAGAACCTCCGACCGCCTCCCCAGCCGACCTGCAACCCCCCTGGCCGACCCCCACGACACCCCCACCCCCCCTTCCCTGTACCTTTGTGTAGTTGGCCAGACAGACGGGAGCCAAACCCGCCTGTCCGGCAGGCAGCCAACAACGGAATGAGGCCGGATTGGCCCATCCGTCCCAAAGCTCCGCCTACTGGTGGGGCCTAAGGCGCCTGGGCCAATCAGAATAGGCCCGGGAGCCTTAGGTCCCTCCTGGGGGCGGGGCCTGAGGCACATGGGCCCAACCCGACCAGTTCCCTTCTCTTTAGCCTCAAGCATGTCAACTGCTTCCCTAACGGTATATATTCTGGATCTGCACTATTTCCTATTTGTACAGCATCTTGTAGCTCTTGAAATATACAGCTTCATTATTCTTGTAACTTCTCCTGGAAATGACCAGAATTCTCTCTGTAATTATCCTGGAAATGTCCAGTTGTCTCTTTTGTAATCTGCCCAGAACTGCAAGGTTGAGGCGGAATAGAAATCAGTAATGTAATGTAATGTAATGGATTGGTTGCATGTAATGTTGCTACTCCTTGGTTTTGGCCAGGTACTAGGGACCTGGATTGGCCACTGTGAGAAAGGGCTACTGGGCTTGATGGACCTTTGGTCTGACCCAGTAAGGCTGTTCTTATGATTTGTCTCATGCACATTTATTCCACGTGGGTATTTAAACGTTTCTATCATATCTCTCCTCTCCCGCTTTTTCTCCAAAGTATACATATTGAGATCTTTAAGTCTGGGCATGATGGACCTCAGGTCTGACCCAACAGAGGCACGGCTTATGTTCTTATGTTATGCTGAAGACAATTGACCATTTTAGTAGCCTTTCTCCGTACCAACTCCATCCTGCTCATATCTTTTTGAAGGTGCGGTCTTTAGAATAGTACACAATATTTGAAATAAGGTCACACCAGAGTCTTATACAGAGGCATGAATATCTCCTTTTTCCTACTGCCATTCCTGTCCCTATACACTCTAGCATCCTTCTAGCTTTGTCATCACCTTTTCAACCTGTTTGGCAACCTTAACATTATTGCATGCTATCACACTCAAGTTCCTTTGCTCTTTCATGCACAAAAGTTATTCACCCTCTAAACTGTAGCGTTCCCTCGGTTTTTGTAGCCCAAATGCTTGACCTTGCATTTCTTAGCATAAAATCTTACTTGCCAAATTTTGGACCATTCTTCAAACTTTGCCAGGGCCTTCCTCATGTTCTCCACACCATCAGGGGTGTCTATTCTATTGTAGATTTTGATATCATCCGCAAAGAAGCAAATCTTACCAGACAGTCCTTCAGCAATATTGCTTACAAAAATGTTAAAAGAATAGGCCCAAGAACTGAACCTTGCAGTGCATTATTGGTAGCATCCATTTCCTCAGAGCAATCTCCATTGACTACTACCGTCTGTTATTAAACTAAACTAAACTAAAGCTTAAGTTTATATACCACATCCTCTCCATAGAAATGGAGCTCGGTACGTTTTACAGGCACTTTAATATAAGGAAGGAAAAACATAATAAGAGTTAGTGATTATAAAGAGGGTAACGAGATTTATATTTTTGAGAATAGCCAAATTTTCAGATGCTTTCAGAATAATTGGAAGGAGCTCACTCAACCAGTTGTTGGGGCCCATACTAAGGGCACTTATAAGATGTCTGTGTGGAACACCATCAAAGGATTTACAAAAATTTAAATACACCACATCTAGCCTTTCCCAATTCTCTGATCATCCAGCCTGTAATTCCCTATTTCTTCCTTACTTCCACTTTTGTGGAGCAGGACCACATCTGCCCTTCTCCAGTCCTCCGGTACCACTCCTGACTCTAGAGACTCATTGAAAAGGTCAGTTAGCAGAGCCACCAGAACTTCCCTAAGTTCCTTCAGCACCCTTGGATGTACACCATATGGCCCCCATCGCTTTGTCGACCTTTATTTTAGCTAGCTCCTCACGAACATAACCCTCTGAAAATCATTCAGGGTCTACCATTCCTGCATCCCTATTCACATTTGTCTTCTGTAGTCCTGCTCCTGGCGCTTCAGCTGTGAACACACAACAGAAATATTTGTTAAGCAATTCAGCCTTTTCTTTATCAGCTTCTACATATTCCCCGCTTCACCTTTGAGTCTCACAATGCCACTTTTGCACTTCTTCCTATCACTATTATATCTTAAAAAAAAGTCTTGTCTCTCCATTTTACCGTGTCAGCTATTTTTTTCTTTCATTTGCATTTCTGCTTTCCTGACTATACGACCAGCCTCTCTTAACTTTTCCAGATATTTTTTGCCTGTCTTCCTCTTTCTGTGATCTTATGTAGTTTGTGAAAGCTAACCTCTTATTTCTTACCTTCTCAGCTACTACTTTTGAGAATCAAAGCGTCCTTGTTTTCCGCTTAGGGAAATCCACTACTTATTCCAGTGCAATATGTGAGATATTCTTTTTTTTTTTTTTTTCTCTTGAAAATATTCTAAACAAGTGAGTTGTGTCCCAATGGCTGCGTACCATATGTAGAAGGAATCCAATCTGGATTTTTTTTCTGTGACTCTGCTCTACTTCACTGTGCTCTCTTGCTACACCTCTAGTTTTTCCTTTCTGCACGTGTGGCAGTAGGAGTGTGTTTGTTCTGCTCTCTCCTTTTTATTATTTTATTCGGTGTTTTTTTTATCCCTTTTTTCAGCATTTCTTATGTTTGGAGCGATTTTTCCATTCTATCTGTGTGGAGAATACACAGATTTCGGTCTGCAGCTGTCAGGTCAATCCCTGGTGGTATCTGTCAGCCAACCTGCATCTGCTTCTAAGGAGTTTGGGCTGTCCCCACTTCTTCTACTGCTGGACGAAGTTTGGCGCAGGTTGAAGGGCATACCTAGGAGAATCAGCAGTGTCTTGCAGGGTGCCGGCTGTATTCCGCACCTCTGCCCATTCCTGAGTGTGTCCGTCGGTCCGCAAGGGTGGAGGTGCAGTCAGATACAGAGTCTGACTGGCAGCCTGAAGATTGGTATGAAGGAGGTTTTGCCAGCATGAGGCAGTGGTTCTCAGATTCCAGCTACTGTAAGAGAGCTCAGGCAGGCTGCAGCACATTTCCAGCACAGGTCACAGTGAGTGAAGGCTGTCACAGCCTGTGAGGTGAATTGGGTGAGTTTGAATTTCAATGTTTTGAAGATTTCTGCATTCCCCCCTGTGTTTCCCCTCCTTAAAAATCCTAAAATCACAGATTTTGGAGTTTGTTTGATGTGAAAAATATATCAAATTTTTTAGTGGTGGCCTTCACAGACTTTATGGCATATTTGTGGAATGAGTTTCGCAGCAGGCATTCTTCCCCTGTGCAGTCCTACTCTGCCTCTGATCTGTCTCTAAGTGGCATTGCTTCTATGGGAGTACTGGTCGACAAGTCAATGAAGCCGTCCGCGCAATGAGTAGTCGCTGCAAAAAGGGCGAATGCTAGGAATGATTAAGAAGGGGATCACGAACAGATCAGAGAAGGTTATCATGCTGCTATACTGGGCCATGGTGCGCCCCACCTGGAATACTGTGTCCAGCACTGGTCGCCGTACATGAAGAAGGACACGGTAGTACTCGAAAGGGTCCAGAGAAGAGCGACTAAAATAGTTACGGGGCTGGAGGAGTTGCAGTACTGTGAGAGATTAGAGAAACTTGACCTCTTCTCCCTCGAACAGAGGAGACTGAGAGGGGACATGATCGAAACATTCAAGATAATGAAGGGAATAGACTTAGTAGTTAAAGACACCCTCTTCAAGGTAGAGAGAACGAGAGGGCACTCTCTAAAGTTAAAAGGGGATAGATTCCATACAAACGTAAGGAAGTTCTTCTTTACCCAGAGAGTGGTGGAAAACTGGAATACTCTTCCAGAGGCTGTTATAGAGGAAAACACCCTCCAGGGATTCAAGACAAAGTTAGATAAGTTCCTGCTAAACCAAGAACGTATGCAGGTAAGGCTAGACTTAGTTAGGGCACTGGTCTTTGACCTAAGGGCCGTCACTACGTGAGCGGACTGCTTGGCACAATGGACCACTGGTCTGATCCAGCAGTGGCAATTCTTATGTTCTTATGGGCACATTTTCTTCTCAGTCTGCCACTGTTCAGTGCTGCTTGATCCTAATCTGGGTGATCTTTTGGATGATGACCAATTCGCTGGCCCTTTATTCTCCAGCGCAGCTCTTCCAGGTACAGGAGATCAGGGACTGTCCCTTTAAACCACTTTTTGGACGCTTTTCTTTTTTGAAAATGAGTCCCTTGGTCAACTGTATTGTGATGGTCAGTAGCCAGGGCAGTGGAGACAGTATAGTTGGAAGTCTGGTCTTCATTTTCTGTGAGCTGATTTTTTTCTTGGAATTTCCTTATAAATTCAAGGTCCATCCTTAACTTTGGAAAGCAGTCTGACACCCACGCAGTCTCTGGAATATCTGGGTGTGGGCCGCATCTATCTTTCAGAGGCAAGCAGCCAGGAGCTGTGCTCTCAAAGTTTTTTCCTTTCTGAAGTAGCCAGCTTCTATGGTGTGGGATTGTCTTCAGGTCCTAGGGTCCATGGGGGCCACATTGGATGTGGTCCCTTGGGTGAGAGTGCTCATGCGTCCTCTCCAGCATGTCCCTATCTCACTGGGCTCCGCTCAGGGATATGTTATAGACCTGTCTTCCTTGGACTCTGGAGGCTTGGGCCAGCGTGTACCACTGAGGATTGCCTTCTGAGTCGTTCTGATGATGGATGATTTTGGGACTAGGATGCCTACTACAATAGTCGTCCCATTCAGTGGTGTTGGAAATGGTCAATTGACCAGCTGGAGCTGAGAGCCATTCGGCTGGCTCTAGTGTGATTCCAGAAGCATCTGGAGGGCCAAGCGGTCAGAGTCTTCTCCGACAGCACAACGACAGTAGCCTATGTCCTTTGCTGCGGCAGACAAAGAGGAACCTCTCTAGCTCAGGAGGCCCGCCTTCTAGTTTTTGTGGGCACCACGTCATCTGCAAGCGCTTTTAGCAGTGCATGTGGCGGGATTCAACAAGATTCGAGTCGACTTCCTCAGCAGACACACTATGGATATGGGCGAGTGGCACTGCCCTCAGTGGCATTCTGAGCCATTGTGCAGCACTGTGGTCTTCCCCGCTTCATCTTCATGGCATAGGAAAAAACCTTGATTCTTTAGTCGAAGATCTGAACCCGGCAGCAGAGATCTCGTTGCTCTCGTGCAGCTGTGTCCTCAAGGGCCCATGATAAGCCGAATCATTTGGTGGCTAGCGAACCATCCGTGCCATGTCGTTCTGGTGGCTCCATACTGGCCTTACAGGCCGTGGTACGATGATCTGCTGCATCTTTGCAGGGGTCAGGGCTTTCAGTTCCATGCCCCTTCCAGACTTGCTTACTTGGGGTCCAGTCTCCATGCAGGACCCAGGTCATTTGGCTCTTGAGTGCACAGCTTTAATTCACAAATGCTATTTGGAGGTAATTATTTCCACCCTTCTTGAGTCTCTGAAGTCTGACTACTGTGTCTGACTACTTTTCCAGCACTGATATGACTAGGAATAGATGGAGGTATATTCCACTCTGATTTCCGTGGCTCTCACCTTTCTTCCAGCTGGTCTGGATACAGGCCTCACTGTAGCATCCCTTCGAGTCTAAGTGACTGGGCTCTCTTGTTTCAGAGCCCGGGACCGTCATTAGTCTTGGCGTCTCACTCAGCCATTTCCAGGTTTCTGGAAGGAGCTTTTTGCATCGAACCGACAATTTCAACACCAGTCCCTTTGCGTGATCTTATCCTGGTACTGTCTGGCCTTACCACAGCTCCCTTTGAGCCTATTCGGGATGCTTCCCTCTTAGCCTTGTCTCTCAAAACTGTCTTTCTGGTCGCTGTTACATAAGTGAAACATGTCTCAGAATGTCAAGCTCTTTCATGTAGAGAGCTGTTCTTCCGCTTCTCAGTGTCTAGTCTTTCTTTGCGCATTGTTCCTTATTTCCTGCTGAAGGTGATTTCGATTTTCCATGTACATCAGGAAGTGTTTGCCTGTTTTTCAGTCTACGTGTTCGCCTGTTTTTCAGTCTACGTGTTCTAAGAAACAGGATTGTATTTTGAGGAAGCTGGATGTATGCAAAGTGCTCCTTCGCTATCAGTTTCATCTCTTGAGACATCTACTTTTGCTGACTCGTTCTGTCAAGCAGGGTGCTCCCACTTCCAAGGCCATGATATCCAGATGGATCTGTAGGGCCATTTCGTCAGCCTTTATTCTGTCCGGGACCCATTTCCGTTTCCATTTCCGTTAAGGTGCATTCTACTAGGACTATGGCTTCTTTGTGGGCCAAAGCTAGTGTGATCTCCCCTGAGGAGATCTTCAGGGCAGCAATGCAGTCCTCCTTGCACACGTTTGCCAAGTTTTAATGCATGGATGTGACAGCGAGACAGGACTTACCTTTGAGTCCTCGGTTTTGCGGGCTGGCACAGTTAGCCCGCCCTAGCATTAGTGACTACTTTGGTATGTCCCACTTGTTTAGAATGTCTCACCTATTGCACTGGAAAAGGAGATTATGTACTTACCCTAGTAAGCTCTTTTCCAGTAGATAGGTGAGACTTTCTAGACTCCCACTCTGTCCTTCCTGCTTTCTGATTCTGCTTCTCCAAGTCAATTCTTGGATGTCAGTTAGTCTTTGGGCTAGGAAGAATCTCTATATATGTTACTGTTTTATTCAGGGGCCGTTTCTGAGCTCCTTTGATGCATTTGTTACCTGTTTACAGTTAATGTACTTCTATTAATTCTTAAATAGAACACTTGTTTATGGACTTCATTACCATGGGAGTCTCTACTTCACATTTGTAAGATGGCTCTTGGTGCTTGGGTACTAACTAGAAGAGCCATAGAACACACTGAAGTAGAGCAGAGTTGCAGATAAAATTCGGATTGGGTTCCTTCTGCGTATGGCAAACGACCACTGGGACACAACCCACTTGTCTAGAATGTCTCCTCTATGTAATGGAAAAGAGCTTACCAGGGTAAGTACATAATCTCCTTTTCCTAGGATAAGCAGCATAAAATCTGTTTACTACTTGGGATCTAGCTAGGTACTTGGGGCCTGGGTTGGCCACTGTTGGAAACAGGATACTGGACTTGATGGACCTTCTGTCTGTCCCAATCATTGACTTTAAAAGGTGCTAAAGAAAATTGATAAACTAAATCAGTGTTCTTCAATCTTTTTACACCTATGGACCGGCGGAAATAAAAGAACTACGAAGGCTGAAATTAAAAAAACCCCATTTCCACCCCGTCCCCATCAGCTCGGTCCCCGCAAACCATCTGATCCCATCCGCACAAGCCTCAGTTATGATTTTATATTGAATACATTTTATTAATAATACAAATAATACAGAGCAAGGATCAACATAACCCCTGTCTCCCCTCCCCTTCACATATATCCCCTCTTCTATCAAGAAAACTGAATAAGCCAAATTATTATAGAATGCTACACAGAAATATCATTCTAACAGAATACCGCAGTCACACATGACAGGAATAGTGTTACGAGAGTGCAACTAGGGCAATTGCCCCCTGGCCAGAGAGAGCCCTAAGCCAGCTGGAAACTAAAGAAGCACTGCCTGGGCTTTGCAGTCCCCAGTTATGTCTAACACCAGCTCTAGCAGGATACATATTTCAAATCTGATATATTCTAATCACAAAATAGAAATAAATTTTTTTTTCTACCTTTTGTTGTCTCTGGTTTCTGCTTTCATCTTCTTTTCACTCTCTTCCTTCCTGCGTCTGCCCGTTCCATCCACTGTCTGCCCTCTCCCCCTTCCATATATCTGCCTTTCTATGCCCCTCTCCCCTTTCCATCCAGCTTGCGCCCCACCTCTCTCCTTTTTACATGATTCATTCCAGCTTCACTGCTCTCTTCATTTTTATCTCTCCTACACCAGACCTAGCATCTTTGTTCCTCTCTCCTTATTTCTCTGCTGACCCCCCCTTCCCAGCATCAGTCTCTCTACTTTCTCATTCCTCTGTCTCTCCCCTTTCCCTCATCTGATCTCTCCATTCCTCCCTGACCCCTTTCCTTCCTCTAATCTCCCTGCCAGCTGTTTCCTTCCTTTTTTTCCTTCTCCTTTCCCTCCTCTCCAATCAAATAGTAACTCTCTTCCCTTTCCCTCCCTCCTCCAGCAGCATCTCTCCTTTTTCATCCCCCCAGGTCCAATAGCAGCTCTCCCTTTATCCAGCAGCTTTCCAGCCTCTAACAGTGGCTTCCTTCCCTTCCCTTCCCTCCACTCCCCTCCTAGCAGCGATTCACTTAGGCAGCCTTGGGTCATTTGATGGCTCGCACCACCTCTATGGAAAGAGGAAGTTGCATCATCGGAGGCGGGACACAACTCAGCAAAAGCCCCAAGGCTACCGAAGTGAATCGCTGCTGCAAGCAAGTACTGAGAGCTGCTGGGAGTGGAGGAAGCTACTGTTGGAGGCTGTTCTCAGCCTTGTGCAGACCGGCAGGAATTTTGCGCACCAATCTTGCTGGCCCTGCGTGGATTAGCAGGAATTTTCTGCAGACCAGTGGTTGAAGAACACTGAACTAAATAATAGCAAAATACTGGGACTTGGTAGTATTCACCCAGGATTCTAAAGGAACTCAAATAGAAAATTGTAGACTTAATATTAAAAATCTATAATTTCTGTCTTCTGCCTTGTCACTGTGTTCCTCATTCATACTCTCTCACCCCTGTGCTCCCTTTTCTTACCCTTTGCTGATCTTTTGTTCTAATTCTTATTTTATATTTTTTTTAGGCCCTTTCTGGAACATAGAACAACAATGAATTACATGCTGGCTACACGGCTCTTCACTGACAGGTGGGTTTCTACTTGGAGAACATTATCTTCAGGACACCTCTAGAATGAGTGGGATGCTTGGGGTGGAGAAATGTATAGGTTTGGAACAGAGAAAGTTGGCTGTATATAATATGTAATTAGAAAACTTATGGACTGTAACAGAACCCAGTTATTCACTGATTCCTTGTGATTAACATTTTCTGTCACTCAAGGTTACACTGAGTGTTTTAGGAGAATATATACAGACCATGCATTACACATACTTTCACAGACTACTTATACTCACTTGAAGTGTGATAGCCATTGATGTAGAACTGCCTCCATTGGGAATATCTTGTTCATCTCTTTCTGTTATACTCAGAGGTATGTTTGTTACCTTTAAGAACAGGTGTCCCTGGACCTCTCTTGCTACAGTCTTCTGAGGTGTTTCTGCTAAAAGATGGGCTGAGAGTAAAAAGGGATAGGATCAGGAGAAATATAAGGAAATATTTCTTTACAGAAGATAGTCTTCCAGTGGAGGTGCTAGAGACCAGTACAATATCAGGAAGGTGGTGTATAAGTATAAATTTTTTTAAAAAATTAGAAATTAGAATTTCTAGTGCAACAGGCACATCATTCTTGAACACTCAGGTAGTCATAAGAACATAAGAATTGTCGCTTCTGGGTCAAAACAGCAGCCCGCACCCGTGCCCAGCAGTCCACACTTGCGGCGGCCCTTAGATCAAAGACCAGTGCCCTAATTGAGACTAGCCTTACCTGCATAAGTTATGGCTGAGCAGGAACTTTTCTAACTTTGTCTTGAATCCCTGGAGGGTATTTTCCCCTATAACAGCCTCCGGAAGAGCGTTCCAGTTTTCTACCACTCTCTGGGTGAAGAAGAACTTCCTTACGTTTGTACGGAATCTATCCCCTTTTAACTTTAGAGAGTGCCCTCTCGTTCTCTCTACCTTGGAGAGGGTAAACAACCTGTCTTTATCTACTAAGTCTATTCCCTTCATTATCTTGAATGTTTCGATCATGTCCCCTCTGTCTCCTCTTTTCAAGGGAGAAGAGGCCCAATTTCTCTAATCTCTCACTGTACGGCAACTCCTCCAGCCCCTTAACCATTATAGTTGCTCTTCTCTGGACCCTTCTCTGGATCCTTTCGTCTGAAGCCAATATCTTTCTCCTGGACTGGACGGGACTGTTTCTATATGCATTCCCTCCAATCCCTCTCATGTTGAGGACTCTGTTCAAACTCAAATGAGAGACGGCCACCATGATTCTCATTGCTTCTCGGTGGCCCAGACAGCATTGGTTTTCCCTTCTATTTCAGCTCAGCTCCAGGGAACCAATACCTCCTCCAGTTTTTCCTACTCTGCTTACTCAACGACAGGAGTCACTTCTACATCCCAACCTGCAATCATTACACTTGACAGCTTGGTTTCTCTTGGGCTGAGTTCTTCTGAATTACATCTCTCTCAGCCTGTTTGATATATTATTGATACTTCCAGGAAACCAGCCACTTGGCAATGTTATCAACAAAAGTGGACTAGGTTCTTTTCCTAGTGTCTTCTTGATCATCATGATCCCGCTTCACTAGCAGTGGAATTGGTGTTGGATTATCTACTTCATTTATCTGATTCTGGTCTCAAGTCCACATCTAAGAGTTCATCTAAGTGCTATTACAGCTTTTCACATGCCAGTCGAGGGAAAACCTCTTACTGCTCATCCTTTGGTCTCCAGATTCATGAAAGGACTTTTCAATGTTAAACCACCTCGCAAGCCTCCACCTGTCATCTGGGACAGTGTTTTTCAACCTTTTTACACCTATGGACTGGCAGAAATAAAAGAATTATTCTGTGGACCGGCATCGGTCCGTGGACCGGTGGTTGAAGAACACTGGGCTAAATCGTAGGCCAGACCTCGCCCATCTCTACTCAATCTCTACCCCAGACCCCGCCCCCATAATAGTATTAATTGCGCTTTGCACGTCCCGTGCCTCATCTGGAAGCCTTCCCTCTGACGTTGCAACATCAGAGAGAAGGCTTCCGGTTCAGGTGCAGGATCCAAGTTTCCAAGTTTATTCAATATTTGATTAATCGCTTATTCAACATTCTAAGCGATGTACATAATATAATAATAACATACGTTAATAGAGGGAGACTGACAATTTCATATAAAAAAACCGAAAACAAAACACTTAAGACAAACATGGGATACAAAGGGGAAGGAGAAGGGAAAGAAATACAATTTTGAAAAGGCTAAAGAAAACATTTATGGTAAACAACATTAGGAAAGGAAGAACAAAGGGAGGTCAAAGTAGAACGTAAGAGATCTATAAAAAACTTTGGTCGGGTCGTGCGTACTGGTTATCTCAGCTGTCAAATGCATCTTTAAAAGAAAACATTTGAGCTTACTTTTAAATCTAACCAAATCTAATTCCTCACGAATATTGATTGGAAGTAAATTCCAGGTTTGAGGTGCTGTGACAGAAAAGATTGAATTTCACCTAGTATTTATAATTTTTAAAGAAGGGACTGTCAGAAGATGTTGACCAATCGATCTAAGAGATCTAAGTGGAGTATAGGGGATCAAAACTCTGTAAATAAAAGAGGGAAATTTACAAAGAAGACTTTTAAAAACTAATAAGTTTAATTTGTAGGTTATTCGATGGGCTACAGGGAGCCAATGTGCTTCCCTGAGTAACGGAGTAACATGATCAAATTTTTTTGCTTTTTTTATAAGTTTTATAGAAGCATTTTGTATGATCTGTAAACGACGGATTTCTTTTAAAGCAATACCTTTAAACAGTGCGTTACAGTAATCGATTTTCGAAATTACTAAAGAATGAACTAAAATATTTATGGATTTAGGGGATAGAAATTTTGAAACTGAACGAATTTGCCGTAGTCGAAAAAATGTAGATCTAACGATACTATTAATGTGTTCGTGGTAAGTGAGTTTATTATCAAAGATTACTCCTAGGATCTTGATGCTTCTTGTTAGTTGTAAGGTCGAACCTTTAATGGTAATTGGAGAAAGCAGCTTTTGGTCATCCTTCCATGGGAAGAACATAACATTCGTTTTTTCAATGTTTAAGGCTAGCCGGTTAGTCTCGAGCCATTGATGAACGAGCTCAAGTTTCCTATTGACAGATGCTATTTCGTCAGGGTTATTATATTCTAGCTGGTGTATAAGCTGAATGTCATCTGCATATGCAAAGACTTGGAAGCCAATGGATTGGCAAAGGGTCAGAAGCGGGGCTAAAAAAATATTAAATAATAAAGGAGAGAGAATGGAACCTTGAGGAATACCGTATGAAGCTGAAAATATGTTTGATGTACTATTATTAAAGGATATAATTGAAGAACGATTAGTAAAGTAAGATTTAAACCATGAGAAGACCTGATCAGTGATTCCAATGGACTGTAGTCTTTCCAAAAGAAGGCTATGGTCGATGGTATCGAAAGCTGATGACAAGTCAAGAGAGATAAGAAGAACCGACATATGCCTGTAGGAGCCACTGCCCGTGGCTTTGTGCACTGAATCAGTTAAGAAGAGCGAGCTGGCTTGAAGATAGCGCCACATCGATTGCACCGTGGACCGGCGGTTGAAGAACACTGTTTTGGGCCTGATGTACGTGCTGGCCCTATGGACCGGCAGAAATTTCCGTGGACCGGCACTGGTCCATGGACCGGTGGTTGAAGAACACTGATCTGGGACCTTTAATGTGGTACTTTCAAGTTTAATGAAGCCACCTTTTGAACCAATGGCCACAGCTCATCTCAAGTTTCTCACCTGGAATGTTGTCTTCCTTATTGCTCTCATCTCTGCCAGGAGGGTCAGTGAGTTACAAGCCTTGGTAGCAGATCCACCCTTCACAGTTTTTCATCAAGACAAAGTGGTTCTGCGCAAGTATCCAAAGTTTCATGTGGACTTATCGTATGATACAGTTTTATTTGGCATGTCTATGAGGGCGAAGAGTCAAATTTCTTCCAATAATAAGCTTTTACTTATCCTGACAGGAGTTGCCATACAACAAATTACATGTAACTGGAAAAATTGGAATAGATTGAATTACAGCTTTTGGTGGAATTCAGTGTGTCATATTTATAAAATGGAAAGAACAATATCGATTCAGAAAGGAAATTTTAATAAATTTCAAGATGTGTGGGGGCCATTGACAACTTATTGTAATGAATAGGAATCATTTTTCCCTAAATAGTATAAATGAAAATATGGGGAGGGGGGATAGTTTTTGTTTTTTCACTATTTGATTATGAAAAGAATGGATGATTTTGTTATTTGATATATGTGATTATGTGATATTTGAAAGAGGGAGAGTGTGGGGGTGGGGGGAATTCAGATTTTTTTTAGTAATGGTTAGATTAATTGAAAAGAATATTTTATGTGATATATTATGATTGGATATGATAAGGTGGGGGAGGGTGGGGGTTGAATTTAATTACTTTATGTGCATCATGATAGAAAATCAAGTGATGTTAAGTTCAAATGTTACTTTGTGTTACACTTGTTGTAAGTTGTAAAATGAATAAAGATTTTTACAAAGTTTCTTCTGAAAGTTGTCACTCAATTTCATCTCAATCAGTCAATTGTTTTACCAGTGTTTTTTCCTGCCTGCATCTTGTTCTGTTATGCTCAGACTGGACTGGCACTGGAGAGTCGTGTCACAGCCCACAAAATTAGAGCTATGGCAGCTTCTGTAGCTTACCTCAGATATACTCCCATTGAGGAAATCTGTAACGATGCCACCTAGTCCTCAGTTCATACATTCACTTCTCACTATTGTCTGGAGTCCTTCTCTAGAAGGGATGGGCACTTCAGCCAATCGGTATTACAAAATTTATTTTCCTAAGGCCAACACTCCCACCATCCCATTCTTATTAGCTTGGAGGTCACCCATACTGAGAATATGCTGCCTGCTTGTCCTAGGATAAAGCACAGTTACTTACCGTAAAAGGTGTTATCCAGGGACAGCAGGCAGATATTCTCACAACCCACCCACCTCCTCGGGTAGGCTTATTAGCTGGCTTATCTTAACTGAGGGGCCGCGCGCCTACATCGGGTGGGAAGGCACTCGCACATGTGCGGTGTGGGCTATCACAAACTTTCTAAAGACTTAAAAAGTGGCGATGCACTTTTAAAGTGGTCCATACCGGGGCTCCGTCGGTGACGTCACCTATTCCTTGTTTTGTTTCTTTTCTTAAGCTGTGATGATGTAACTTTACCCTTCTATCCTTCTCGTTTCGTGTATGTCTTAATAGTTAGTTTTAAGTTATTTTGATTACTTATATAAACCTGTTTTATGAAGTTGTAAATCGCTTAGTAACTGGAATAAGCGATTCATCAAATATAAATAAAAACTTGAAACTATCTGCCTGCTGTCCCTGGATAACACCTGTTATGGTAAGTAACTGTGCTTTCTACTTTGTTTTGACAGTATACTTTTGTTTGGGAATTGATGCCGACTGAATCTGTGGACTGAGCAATACATTGACTGTGTGATATACTTACAGAATAAGTTTTTGTGGAGGTTTGTTTTTTGTTTTGTTTTTTTTTGAGCCCATGAAGCACTAACTGAGGCTTTTTTTTCTCCACAACATTTATGCTCATTTGAGCTGAGTGGAATATACTGCAAATTTTTCCTATCTTGTATTGTACTATATGTTGGTCAGTGGAGCAATCAAAATTGTGTCTAGCATAATTTTTGTTTTTTTCTTTGGTAATTGAAATCACCCATTATTATAGTGTTGCCCAATTTTCCAGCTTTCTTAAACTCTGAAAACATTTCTTCATCTGTCTGCTCATTTTGTCCCGGGGGATGGTAGTATAACCCAACCTTTATATTCCTTCCCTTCACACATGGAATTTCTATCCATAAGGATTCCACACTGCTATCTGTGTCATACAGAATGTTATTTTGATTTGATTCAATTCTCTCTTTAACATATAGCGCAACCCCACCCCCCTCCAATTTGATCTACTCTATCCTTGCAATATAATTTGTACCCAGGTAACACAGTGTCCCATTGATTGTCCTCCTTCTACCAGATCTCTGAGATGTCTATTATATCTATCTCATCATTCAGTGCTATATACTCTAACTCTCCTATTTTATTTTTTTAAGCTTCTAGCATTTGTATACAGATACTTCACATTGTGTTTATTCCTTTCAACTACAGGCTGCTCATCTGTCCCTCCCTAGGTTCCAGGGACTGCTTTGAAACATTCCAAGTGTTAAAGAATGATGTGCATATTGCACTAGAAAGGAAGATCAGGCACTCACCTCACAGTGCTATGCTAGTTACTGTAAAAAAGTAACTAGTTACCATTACTGATTACTGATTTCAGTTACTTTCCACTAAATGTAAATAGTTACTTTATAGGCAGTCCCCGGATTAAGAACAGGTTCTGTTTTTTAAACCGTTCTTAAGTTGAATTTATATGTAACTCGGATCATAATATTCTTCCCACCTTCTTCATCTCCTTGAGGCCCCTCTTGCATCCCTTTCCATCCATGCCACTCTTCTCTCTCCATCACCACCACCACATCCAACATTACTCCCTCTCATCTCTGTCTTCCCCATGCATCTCTATCTCACTCCTCTCTCACCACCATGTCCAATAATTTGCTCTCCCAACAATTCTCCTATTGAAGAAAGAGGTAGAACATGACCCCCGTGCATAAGTATGAGTCCAATGTAAGTCGGATGTTCATAAAACGGATACTGCCTATACAGTACTAGTTACTAAAAAAATTAACTAGATAGTTAATAGTTACTTTGTTTATTAATTATAACTATATGAACATTATAAAAATGAGTACTTTATTTTAAAATTAATTTCTTATTGGCTTTGAGCATTAAAAGCATTTCAAATGCTTGTCAGTTAAACTGTTCTTGTGTGGTGTAAGAATCTGTCCACCGATGCTAAAGAGTCTCTTCACTGGTGCACTTGATGGAAGGCTCGTATTCTTCAGAATAAACACTTCTTTCACAATTAGATAGCACTGGAGACTGGATATATCAAGTTTCAAGTTTATTAATTTTTAATATACCGACCATCAACTGGTATCTGGCCAGTTTACAGTAAAATGATAAAATAAGAATAAGAGTAATGCTTATAAGAAAGAGGGGATGTGTACATAAAAGACATTTGACAATAACAAACATGATACTGGGGTTAGAAAAGAGGGGATGGGAGTAAGATTACATTATTAGTGGTGAAGAGAAAAAAAAAAAAAGAGTTGAAGGAAAAAGGAAAGAAAGGGGGGGGGGTAAAACATTAGGGATGGGATCGCTTCTTAAAAGCAGTTGACTAACTTGATGATGAGGGGTTCAAGAGCAGTGAAATGCATCTTGAAATAGGAATGTTTTAGTTTTGTCTTGAATTTATCGATTAGTTTTTCATGACGAAGTTGGGATGGCAGAGCATTCCATAAAGTTGGAGCGACTACAGAGAAGTTAGATTTCCTGGTATAAAAGAATTCCTTAATTGAAGGGACGTACAGTAGATTCTGATCAGCTGATCTGAAAGTCCGAGAAGGGCAGAAAGGGATAAGAAGTTTGTTGAGGAAAGGTGGTTGATGGGAAGATTTGATTTTAAAAACCAACATGAGTATTTTGTAAGTAATGCGGTGTGTAATAGGTAGCCAACGGGCTTCTTTCATGAGAGGGGTGACATGATCATATTTCCATAACTTATAAATAAGTTTTATTGCTGTGTTTTGAATAAGTTGTAGACATCGTAATTCTTTTTGGGGGATTCCGTTGTAAAGAGAATTGCAAGATTTAAGAAGAGGTCTAGTTCCGACTGCACAGTGTTGTCCCCTTTATTTGATTCATAGAAGCAGAATAAGCTGGTGTCTTCACTGGAAGTTGGTGCTGCATTAAGAGTTGCTTCAGCAAGTCTTTTGGCATGAGCTCTGGCAGCATCTGACTGGTTCCAGCACAGCTTGAACTGTTGATGTGAAACACTTGCTACTATCGAATCATCCATAGCTTCAAGTAGACCAAAGCGCTTAATGATTCCATTCATTAGAGCATCAGCAAGTAGGCTGGCAAATTTGAGCGAAGGCCTGATGGAGGTAAGATGTACACTCAAGGAAGAAATCATTGGCAGAAGAACTCTCACGAAATGCTGGTCTTCAGCCTGCAGTGTGTCCAGTGCCATAGCAATTGGTTTCATCACCTTAATATACTCTGCTATGAAAGCAATTTCATTTGAGCGGAAAGCTGTTAGGGAAAGCTTCTCAGAGATGTCATTTGTAAGGATTGTTAGTGGCCCCCACAATGTATGGTTGGTGGGGTTACGTGAGAGGCGCCCTTACACACGCCAGGTCCCAGGTTCAGTTCCCTCACTGAAGATTCACCAGGAAGAGAATCCAATAAGATTGTTAGAGGTGATTGCATAAAGAATATATTATAGAAATAGGCTTACAGAAAAACAATATTTATAAGCATTACAATTAAGCATTACAATTAAGTAGAGAGCAAAGCAGTTTCCCTGCCTTACAGAGTTCAGAGACAGAGAGTCTGAAGTTCTAAGGAGAGCCAGAGAGAGAGAGAGATAGCTCAAGAGAAACAAGAGAGGACCAGAGTGCCAAGAGCCAAAAAAGGGGGTTGATGCTGCGAGGGGGCTTTTATAGCTTGGAATCTTATTCTGAATATAGAAACTATTGTATGTCCCAGTATCTTTCTGTTTAGAATTTGTAAACTGTTTGAAACAATGGTTAATTTAATTGATAAGGAAGGTGTGATACTTGCAGGCATGGTAGATGGGATTAGTCTCTGGCTTCTTTGTCCCATTCAAGCAGCCTATCTTCTTGATAAACAATCCAGTCTGGCTGGATGATTAATGTATGTGAATTCTGTGCAGGAGCACAGAATTCTGCATCAACATTCCAGAGTCAGATAATTTCCCATAGGCCTTTGCTGACATTAGTTCTGCCAACTGAAAATGCTGAATGCTAGCAATAGCTATGCTGACATCATTGAGCACAGTTTCAGACTTCTTCAAAATAGAATACACTTTGCCAACAGCAAAATAGAATGAATTCCATCTAGTAACATTTGGTACAGCAAGTGTGGTTTCCAAAGTTGTGTATACTATTTCAGCTGGCTATGGACTTTTACTGTACTTGTTTCAGAGGATACTGCATTTTGCCAAAGTTCTACAGCTTAACGTCTTGTAATTTGCAACTTCATTGGCCCCTTTTGAATCAGGACACAGCAATCAAGTTCATTGTGTGGGTAATATAACAATGGTGATGGAAGTGCTCCTGTATCTGTTTGGTTGTCTAGGATGTCTGCAATGTTTGTGAAGGTCATCTCTCCATTGTCGATTTGTGAGGGCACAACTTGTGTTGGTTCTACAACCACTGTTTCTGTCTCTTGAGAATGCCTTAACAAAGTTTGAGGAAAGACTAAAATGGTTGAGGTTCTTCAACTTTGAAAAGAGATGGCTAAGGGGAGATATGATTGAAGTCTACAAAATCCTGAGTGAAGTAGAACAGGTACAAGTGGATCGATTTTTCACTGTCAAAAATTACAAAGACTAGGGGCACTCGATGAAGTTACAGGGAAATACTTTTTTTAAACCAATAGGAGGAAATTTTTTTCACTCAGAGAATAGTTAAGCTCTAGACCGCGTTGCCAGAGGATGTGGTAAGAGCAGATAGTGTAGCTGGTTTTAAGAAAGGTTTAGACAAGTTCCTGGAGGAAAAGTCCAAAGTCTATTAATGTCAAAGACAGGGGAAAGCCACTGCTTGCTCTGTATTGGTAGCATTGCTGTATTGGTAGCATTGCTACACCTTGGGTTTTGGCCAGGTACTAGTAACCTGGATTGGCCACTATGAGGATGGGCTACTGGGCTTGATGGACCATTGGTCTGACCCAGTAAGGCTATTCTTTTGTTCTTATGTTCTTGATCTGTTGTCAGTAACTTTGTCAGTGATACAAAATTCTGTGTGGATGCAATCAGGTCAAAAGTAGTTGTCTTTATAAACATGACTATACCAGTGCTGCAGACTTGTTCCAATGTGCTGATTTCGATCCAGTGTATGGTAACTCCAAAAAAGCTTCCATTGTGGGAGGTCCATAAATCAGCTGTTGTGCAGACTTCAGTCACAAGTGACAGCTTATTCTGAAGGTCATCTGTCATCTTACGATACTGGTCCTCAATGTGTCCAGTAAGAGCCTTGTGAGCCAATATGGTTTTGCCTGGTTGAAGACCAGTGACCAACTGAATGAATTCTGGTGATTCGACTACTGAGAAGGCTTGTATGTCCCCAACAAAATTTGTGATGAGATCATTGACCCTTTTCTGTGACCGAATGATGCCCCCCCCCCCCCATTACTGCTCCATGAAGCAGCCAAAGTTTGCTGTTTCTTTGCTGGCATTCTGATGCATCTGACAAAGAATAGCTTGCTGATCTCTTCAACGAAGGCAGTTTATCATGTGCAGCTGGGTTGACATTTTTCAGGTGCTTCTTAAGATATACTGTAGTATGATTTCACAGCCTTAGGTCTGCTTAGAAGCCAATGAACAGAGTTTGCAACATACATGGATATTTCTGCTGTCTGACCCTACTAGCGTAAAAAATTAATTGAAGACTGAACGCTCAAATGAGCTTGTATTGTGATTATAATTTTTCTCCATTGTGGGCTTACTGAGGATTAGGTCTCAGCTAGCATTCATCCTTTCAAGGGTTGCCCAGAGAATCCCAGTTTCCCAGAACTCTGACAAGGTGCTTTCCCAGTCCACAAGTCTATGTCACTGCCTCCTTTTTATCTCAGGGTGAGAAGAGAATATCTTATGCCTACAGTAGTCCTTCTTGGAGGCTTTCTTTTGGAAGGGGGGGACTCGGGGGACTCTCCCTCCCTTTCTGGGGTTGTCTCACCAGTATTTAGGGCCTCTTAGCCACTTCAGAAACTCTTTTCATTACTAATAACTTTGCTTGGAAATGAGTTTGGAAATGAGTTCCTTTAAGTATGCAAAAACAGTCCAACCCTTTATGAAGCAATTCTAAGGCCACCAGAAGTAATAGATTACCTGGGTGTCTGACACATCAAAGGGTTGTGTCCTTCTGCCAGAGATAAGGGCACAAAAATTGCAGAGTCAGATTTGGTGATACCTTGCTGTGCGAAATCCATAGGCCTAGGATTACTTGCAAGTTTTGGAGTTCATGATACCAAGATTTGTAACAGAGTGGACACCCTGGAGGGAATGTAAAATATGAAAAAGGATCTGCAAAAGTTAGAAGAATGGTCTGTCTGGCAACTAAAATTCAATGCAAAAAAAAATGCATTTGGGGAGAAGAAATCTGACGGAATTATATGTATTGGGGTGTGAGAGGCTTATATGCATGGATGGAGAGAGGGACCTTGGGGTGATAATGTCCGAGTATCTGAAGTCAAAGAAACAGTGCAACGAGGCAGTGGCTGTATATAAGAACATAAGAGCTGCCATCTCTGGATCAGACCTTCGATCCATCAAGTCCAGCGATCCACACACTCGGAGGCTCAGCCAGGTGTACACCTGGCGTAATTTTAGTCACCCATATCCCTCTATGCCTCTCTTAAGGAGATGTGCATCTAGTTTGCTTTTAAATCCTAGAATGGTGGATTCCACAATAACCTCCTCTGGAAGAGCATTCCAGGTGTCCACCACTCACTGCGTGAAGCAGAACTTCCTGATATTTGTCCTGGACTTGTCCTCCCTCAGCTTCAGTCCATGTCCTCTTGTCTGTGTCACATTGGACATCGTAAATAACTTTTTTTTCTGCTCTATTTTGTCGATTCCTTTCAGTATTTTGAAGGTCTCGATCATATCCCCTCGCAGTCTCCTTTTCTCAAGGGAGAACAGTCCCAGTTTCCTAAGTCGTTCTTCGTAATCCAAGTTCTCCATACCTTTTACTAGCTTCGTTGCTCGCCTCTGCACCCTCTCCAGCAGTTTTATATCCTTCTATAGGTAGGGAGACCAATGTTGGACACAGTATTCAAAGTGTGGTCTGACCATTGCTCTATAAAGCGGCATTATAACTTTCTCCGATCTACTCGTGATTCCTTTCTTTATCATGCCTAACATTCTATTTGCTTTCTTTGCTGCTGCCAAGCATTGTGCCGACGGTTTCAGGGTCCTATCTATTAGTACACCCAGGTCCTTTTCTTGTTTGCTCTTACCCAGAGTTGTACCTGACATTCTATACTCGTGCTCCTTGTTCTTTCTGCCCAGATGCATTCCTTTGCACTTTTCCACATTAAACTTCATCTGCCATTTCTCTGCCCATTTCTCTAACTGACACAAGTCGCTTTGGAGTTCCTCACTATCCTTCTGTGTCATCTGCAAACTTGATGATCTCAATGGACGTTCTTTTTCCAGGTCATTGATGAAAATATTAAATAAGATGGGCCCAAGTACCGAGCCCTGGGGCACACCTCTAGTCACTTTCTCCCAGTCTGAGAACTTCCCATTTATGCCCACCCTCTGCATTCTGTTCTACTTCTTTTGTCGGTCCCGTAATGCCATTTAAGACCAAGTCCAAGGTGGCGTTTCCTCTCATCGGCTCTCCCACCATTTGTTCCAGGAAGCAATCCCCTAGCGCTTCCAGGAACTTGGCCTCCTTGCCGCAGTTCGAGGTTCCTAGGTTCCAGCCTATCACCAGGAAATTGAAGTCTCCCATGATTACATTACCTGTCTTACATTCTTGTTTAATTTCCTCTATCATTTCTGAGTCTGTTTCCTCTGTCTTTCCTGGGGGTCGATAGTAAAGGCCAATTTTTGTGTCTGCACCATTGTGTCTAGGAATCTTGATCCAGAGGGACTCCAGCTTCTCTTTCCTTTCTGTCGTAGCCTCTTTAACATATTCTACTCCTTCCTGAACATATAGGGCAATACCTCCACCTTTCTTCCCTACTCTATCTCTTCTGTATAATTTGTATCCCTGTAGTACTGTGTCCCATTTGTTTTCATCATTCCACCATGTTTCTGTTATGCCAATGATTTCCAGTTCATCGTGTCTTGCTTGGACTTTCTAAGCTTAGCAGTCTCTACTGTTTCTTTCACAGTATCCTTTTCTGCTCCTGCGTTGTCTCCCTTATTTGCTTTGTGGTCGTCCCCTCCTGTGTCTGAGTTCCTTCTTCGGGGCATTCTGTCACCCGGGCCATCGACTGGTGGTCGACTGTCAGCTTTCCCCTGTCCTTTACTTTAAAGCCTTCTCGATGGCCCTCTTCATGTTGCCTGCCAATACTCTTGCTCCTTCCTTGTTGAGGTGTAGTCCATCCTTTCTGTAGTACTTGCTTTTTCCCCCAGAACACCGTCCAGTTGCGCACGAAGTCAAAGCCTTCCTTTTCGCACCATTGTCTCATCCAGGCGTTGATCGCTTGCAATTCCCCTTGTCTTTTTCTATTCGCTCTTGGTACTGGGAGGATCTCAGAGAAAGCCACCTTCACCTCCCTGATCTTCAGTTTTCTTCCGAGTGAGCAGAGCTGGCCCTTCATCTCTTCCCTGTCATACTTCCGTCCGCTCACATTGTTGGTTCCCATGTGGATAAGAACAGCAGTGTCCTCTCCCCCTGCGCTGTCTATGATCCTGGAGATCTTGTTGGCCAAAAGGATGTTGGGCTTTATACAGAGGCATAACCATTAGAAGAAAGGAGGTGTTTATGCTCCTGTACAAGTACAAGCATCACTTGGAGTATTGTGTTCTAAAGATATAAGAAGACTGGAAATGTTTTAGAGAAAGGCGTCAAAAATGTTAGGGGGTTTCAGCCAAAAGACATACAAGAAGAGACTGGAAAATCTGAATATGTATACTTTAGAGTACAGGAGGGATGAGGAGATGAAATACAGGCGTTTAAATACTTAAAGGTATTAATACATAATCAAATATTTTCTAGAGAAAGGAAAATGGTAAAACTAGAGGGCATAACTTGAAGCTGCCAGGTGGTAGACCTAAGAGTAATGATAATAAATTATTTTTCTCAGAGAGGGTAGTGGATGCTTGGAATACGTTCCTGAGAGAGTTGGTGGAGAGCAAAATGTGATGAACATAGAGGATCTCTAATCAGAAAATGAAGGGTATAAAGTGAAGAGCTAAAGCTGGAACTGGGCAGACTTGCATGGTCTGTGTCCTGTGTAGGGCTCTTTGGTTTGGGATGTGCTGAGGAGGGCTTTGACAGGAACTCCAGTAATTTGAGATGGTTTAGATAGGCTGGAGTGAAGTTCAACAGCAACTGTGGTAGTTGGAATCTAAGGACAGTACCAAGCAGACTTCTACGGTCTATAGCCCAGAAATATCAAAGAAGAAAGCCAATTTAATGTAATCATAAATTTATAATACATATACCCATTGGGCAGATGATGCACCATTCAGGTAACTTTATCTGCCATCATTTACTATGTTACACCTACCTTTCATCCAGTTTCTAATCACTTAGGGCTCATATAAGGCCATTTATTTTGTTAATTGCCTTTGCAACATTGTATTAAAAGTCTTATTGAAATTCTACACTACATCTGGTGTTCTCCCAACCTGGGCTCTGTCTGATGACATTGCTGATGTTCCACGAATGAGATCCTACTATCCTGAAAAATACCTATGTTTTATTTGCCATTATAATCACTGTCTCTGTCCTAATAAATGTCCATGTATAAATCTGTTATAATGTAAGCTGCATCTTTTTATTGGCTGGTCCACTAACAAATGTTTCTCTTGTTTTCTTGAAGGGCTGGTAGAGGGTACCGAAGTCGGTAAGTAGGATTTAAATGGAGGAAATCTTGTGCAACTTTCAGCTTCATTTTGTGGGCTAGGCTGCCTTTCACAAATGGCAACAAAAGTGGTTTACAATTCCATAAGAACTAATAATAAGGTAACTGGGGAAATACATGAACAATCACATGGCCTCAGTATTTAAAGGGCAGAGGCAGAGAGGGAAAGAAAATAATGCAGGCTAATCTTCGTCCAATACTTGCCACGCTTTGGTAAAGTCTTAAGACCTTTCTTAAACTTGGAGTAAGAGAACATAAGAACATATGAATAGTCTTACTTGGTTAGACCAATGGTCCATCATGCCCAGTAGACCATCCTCACAGTGACCAATCCAGGTCACCAGTACCTTACAAAATTCCAAAGAGTAGCAACATTCCATGCTAATGATCCAGATTATGGACTTTTCCTCCAGGAAATTGTCCAAACGTTTCTTAAAACCAGCTACACTATCCCCTTTTACCACAACCTCTGGCAATGCGTTCCAGAGCTTAACTATTCTCTTGAGTGAAAAAATATTTCCTCCTATTGGTTTTAAAAGTATTTCCCTGTAACTTCATCGAGTGTCCTTCTAGTCTTTGTAATTTTTGATGGAATAAAAAAAAATCAATCCACTTGTACCCGTTCTACACCACTCAGGATTTTGTTCAAATACTTATATAACATGGCGCCCAGCTACATATCAGCCAAACTCCTGCCCTAAGTCCCAAACAGACCCCTCCGCTCCCAGGAGGAAACGTGTCTTCAGATATTCCCTGGTTGGAGCTTCAACTAGAAAGTGCCAGACGAAGGTCATACCTCTCACTTCTTACCAAAGTATTGGAATCAGCTGCCTCCTTACATCAGATCCCTTGATGGTCTTTTGAGCTTTAGAAAAGCAATAAAAATCTACCTCTTCTTTAATGTTCCTCCAGACCGGCACAGAAGCTGATGGGTAATAGCTCACCATCCAATGTGGGAAACCAAGATGTCCAGAAGATTAATCTCTGCCCAAGCCATGAGCAGAGGAACCTCCTACGCCATCTGACGATTCTTGGTTCCCCCCTGACGATTGATGTAAGCCACCGCCGTGGCATTGTCCAAGAAAACCCAAACCGACTTGCCCATCAGCAACGTCTGGAATGCTAGTAACTACAACCAAATGACTTTGGTCTCCAGAACATTGATCGACCAGGATGCCTCCTCTGGAGACCAGTTGCCCTGAGTCGTCCCGTCCCATGAGTTTTGTCCCTGTCCCAACCCCTTTCCTGTAAGCTCTGTCTTAACTGCCTTAACTGCACAAACCTCGAACACTTATGATTTTAAAGTGTTTGAGGTTTGTGCTGATGAGGACAGAGTTTGCAGGAATGGGGATGAGATGGGAAAATGAGTTTCTGCGGGGATGGGGAAAAATTTGTTCCCATGTCATTCTCTAGTGGAGAAGTTGATAACTGAGCAGTCAGACAAAATGACAAGATAAAGGCAGTGGCCATTCTGGGGGGAGTGTATGGGGGGTTTACTGGAGCACAGTTGAAGATTGAACGAGGACATTAGAGTAAGAAACTTTGAGGTGTAGGAGTCTGAGGTGACTTCAGCATGAATGTTAAAATCATCAAGGATAAGAAATCATCTTACAATTAATTAAGGATAACACTACAAGCGCTAGGAGATAGCGCTGGGAAACTGAAGACACCACCAGAGAGAGCCACATCGCGGAACAAGTTAGGGAACTCGAGGAGTTCATTGAGGAGGCCTGCAGGATGGTGGAGGCACGAGAACACCAACACACCAGGAGAGAACCGACAGTTGGACGACAGGAACCACCAGACACCATGGGAATAGGAACTTGCGGAGGACCTGGGCAGACAGAGGAGGAGGAGACCCATCAGAGCCAGTAGAGTGGACTAGTGGACTGCGCAGATGACACAGACCTGAGACCAGGGGCGGAGACACAGCTGAACCCAGAGGACGGACAAATGGAATGCACATATGACACAGATCTGACACCAGAGAGACAATTGAAGAAGGGGAGATCAGCTATCGTGGTTGGAGACTCAATCCTGAGAGGCGTAGACAGTCACATAGCCGGAGGGAGAGAGGACAGACTGGTAACATGTCTCCCAGGGGCAAGAACAAAGGACATCATCAACAATATCGAGAGGATCCTGGAGGGAGCCGAGACGGAGGACACAGCAGTAGTGATCCACATCGGAACTAACGACAGGAGAAGCTTCAACAGGACTACACTAACTGACCAGTTCAGGATCCTGGGGAGGAAACTGAGACTCAGGGCAAGGAGGATAGCCTTCTCAGAGATCCTGCCAGTACCGAGAGCGGACACAAGGAGACAGAGCGAACTACAAGCAATTAACGCTTGGCTGAGGAGATGGTGCGATGAGGAGGGTTTCCACTTTGTTAGGAACTGGACTACTTTCTTGGGGAAGAACAAGCTCTACAGAAGAGATGGACTGCACCTTAGCACAGCTGGGACGAGGATGCTGGCACGCAACGTCCAGAACGTCATAGACTTGGCTTTAAACTGAAGAGAAGGGGAAAGCCGATAGTCGATCTGACCTCGACACATCGGACATCAGTACCTGACAAGGATACTGACCTGGGACATAGTAAAGGAGGACTTGGGACTGAGTGTGTATGTTTTGAAAAAGGACCTAAGGACGCATTGCAGGGACCGAGGGCACAAATGGAACTCGTAAGCGGCACCAACATAGAACAACAGGAGCCAGAGGGGCAAAGACTTTGTGAAATAGAGCCCAGAACTGAGTGGGAATTAAGAGAACAAGAGGTGCAGGGGATACAGGCTGAGGACGTCACAGACACACAGCAGCAGGAGGAGGATGAAGCTCGGGGGCTAGCAAACCATGAGGAGGACTGCAGGAGTACCAAAACACGAGGAAAACAAAAAGAGAGGGCAAAAAACTGGGTTTTAAACTGCCTGTACACAAATGCTAGGAGCCTGAGGGCCAAAATGGGAGAACTAGAAATCACTGCCAGCAAAAAGGACCTAGACATAATTGGAGTTACAGAAACGTGGTGGACTGAGGAAAATCAATGGGATGTGGCCATACCAGGGTACAAACTATACAGGAGAGACAGGGCACATAAAAAGGGTGGAGGAATAGCGCTGTACATAAAAGACTCCATACCCTCAACCAGGATGGAAACAACAGTACGGGCGGATGGCTTGGAATCACTATGGGTTAAGCTACAGGGAGGAACTGGGGCAGACATTAAATTGGGTCTGTACTACCGCCCACCTGGACAACCTGAAGAAATCGACCAGGACCTGGAGGCGGAACTAAGGCAGGTATGCAGAAGCGGAAATGTGGTGGTGATGGGGGACTTCAACTATCCTGGGATAGACTGGAGTATTGTGCACTCAAACTGCGCAAGAGAGACCAATTTCATAGAGGTCACGAGGGACTGTTTCATGGAGCAACTGGTTATGGAACCAACACGGGGTGACGCCACTCTTGACCTAATCTTCAACGGACTATGGGGGCCAGCAAAGGAGGTGACAGTATTAGCCCCGCTAGGTAACAGTGATCACAACACGATCCAGTGCAGGCTAGAAATTGGATCATCAAAAGGGAAAAGAACCACAACGACGGCACTCAACTTCAAAAAAGGAAATTATGAAGCCATGAGGGAAATGGTGGGAAAGAAACTCAAAGGCAACATAGAGAAGATGGAATCCGTAGAAAAAGCCTGGACCTTACTCAAGGGGACTGTGCACGAAGCGCAAAACCTGTGCATCCCCAAGATCAGGAAAGGGTGCAAAAAAAATAGAACAAAAAACCCAGTGTGGATAACAAATGCAGTGAAGAAGGCGATAAGCGACAAGAAAGCATCGTTCAGAAAATGGAAAAAAGACCAAACAGAGGAGAACCAAAAAGTGCACAAAGAACACCAGAAGGAGTGTCACCGAGTGGTTAGAAAAGCAAAAAGAGAATACGAAGAGAGACTGGCAGAGGAAGCAACAAACTTCAAGTCGTTATTCAGATACATCAAGGGGAAGCAACCGGCAAGAGAAGAAGTGGGACCATTGGATGATGGAGATAGAAAGGGAGTAGTAAAAGAAGAGAAAGAGATAGCTGACAGGTTAAATGAGTTCTTCACGTCAGTCTTCACGGTGGAGAATACAACCAACATTCCGGAACCCGAGGAGATCGCAATAGGAAACCAAGATGATAAACTGGTCAATTTAGAGGTAAGCCAAGAAGATGTACTCAGGCAGATAGACAGACTAAAGAGCGACAAATCGCCAGGTCCGGACGGCATTCACCCAAGGGTACTCAAGGAACTAAAAAACGAAATAGCGGAGCCACTTCGACAGATATACAGACTATCCTTAAAAACTGGAGAGATCCCGGAGGATTGGAAAATAGCAAATGTAACGCCCATCTTCAAGAAGGGCTCAAGGGGCGACCCAGGAAACTACAGGCCGGTGAGCCTGACCTCAGTCCCGGGAAAGATGATGGAGGCACTAATTAAAGACAGCATCTGTGAACACACCGAAAAAAATGGGCAACTAAAACCGAGTCAACATGGCTTCTGCAAGGGCAGGTCATGCCTCACCAACTTATTGTACTTCTTTGAGGGGGTGAACAACCAGGTGGATAAAGGGGAATCTATAGACATCATTTACCTTGACTTCCAAAAAGCCTTCGACAAGGTACCACACGAGAGACTGCTTAAGAAAATATGGAACCACGGGGTGCAAGGGGAGGTCCACCGATGGATCAGAAACTGGCTGGCAAACAGGAAGCAGAGGGTTGGAGTAAAGGGCCATTACTCAGGCTGGAAAGGGGTCACGAGCGGAGTTCCGCAGGGGTCGGTGCTAGGACCGCTCCTGTTCAATATTTACATAAACGACCTAGAGGCGGGAACCAAGTGTGAGGTCATTAAATTTGCAGATGACACCAAACTATACAGCAGGGCTCAAAACAGGGAAGACTGCGAAGATCTCCAAAAGGATCTAACGCAGCTGGAAAAGTGGGCCGAAAAGTGGCAAATGAGCTTTAACATAGGGAAATGCAAGGTCATGCACGTGGGGAAAAAGAACCCGATGTTCACGTACAGAATGGGGGGAACACCGCTAGGGGTCAGTAACCTGGAGAGAGACCTGGGAGTGATGGTAGACGCAACACTGAAGGCATCGGCGCAGTGCGCCACAGCCTCAAAGAAAGCAAACAGAATGTTGGGTATCATTAAGAAGGGTATTACGACCAGGACGAAGGAAGTTATCATGCCGCTGTATCGTGCAATGGTGCGGCCTCATCTGGAGTACTGTGTCCAGTACTGGTCGCCGTACCTCAAGAAGGACATGGCAATACTTGAGGGAGTACAGAGAAGAGCAACTAAACTGATAAAGGGAATGGAAAATCTCCCAAATACCGACAGATTGAAGCAGTTGGGACTTTTCTCACTAGAAAAGCGGAGACTTAGAGGAGACATGATAGAAACCTTCAAGATCCTGAAGGGCATAGAAAAAGTAGACAGGGACAGATTTTTCAAATTAAGGGGCACCACAAGTACAAGGGGGCACTCGGAGAAATTGAAAGGGGACAGGTTTAGAACAAACGCTAGGAAGTTCTTTTTCACTCAGAGGGTGGTGGATACATGGAACGCGCTTCCAGAGGCTGTTGTAGGCAACAAAACATTAAATGGTTTCAAAGAAGGTTTGGATAGATTCCTTGAAGAAAAAGGGATTGAAGGGTATAGATAGGTATAGACCACTTCTCAGGCGATGGGCCTGATGGGCCGCCGCGGGAGCGGACCGCTGGGCAGGATGGACCTATGGTCTGACTCAGCGGAGGCAACTTCTTATGTTCTTATGTTCTTATATACTTCCCAAATTTGTGAAAACTGTTGTTTTGGGGTTTTTTTCATTTAAGAGTTAGTTTAGCATATTTGTGTTCCAAAACCATGAGAGCATGAAAGTGGTTACGCCATGATAAAAAAGGGAGCATTGCTACCCATCCATATAGACAATATAATCTTCTTTCCAAATACTCCAGATTTACAAAGAAGAAACCGATGCTCCCTCCTCAGATAGCCCAAAAACTTCATATTTATCCAATAAGAAACCTGCCACAGATAGTGGAATGGGACACTGAAAAAACTTTTCCATAAATCTTAATGCAGCCCGCTAAAATTGTTTAATATTTGGGCATGCAAAAAAGAATTAGGTGCTTGGGAGCATTTAGTACAAATTGGATTTGCAAGTTAACCATCTTTGTAGACCTGATCTTGAGTGAAGTTGGCTCTATGAAGAACCCTAAATTGGCATTCTCTCAGCTCAACACTAACAGAAATCTCTGGAATTTGTTTAATCAATTGTACAAGATTAAAAGATGGAAGTAAGGAAGAAGTAGGGAATTACAGGCTGGTAAGTCTGACTTCTGTGGTAAGCAAATTAATGGAAACACTTTTAAAACAGAGAATGGTCAAGTTTCTGGAATCCTGTGGATTACAGGACCGGAGGCAACATGGATACACTAGAGGTAGGTCTTGTCAGACAAATCTGATCAATTTCTTTGACTGGGTGACCAGAGAATTGGATAGAGGATGTGCGCTAGATGTGGTGTGTTTAGATTTTAGCAAAGCCTTTGACAGTGTTCCACACAGACATCTAATAAATAAACTGAGTGCCCTTGGGATGGGTCCCAAAGTGACAGGCTGGGTCAATAACTGGTTGAGTGGAAGGCGACAAGGGTAGTGATCAATGGAAATTGCTCTGAGGAAAGGGATGTTATCAGTGGTGTGCCTCAAGGTTCTGTTCTTGGGCCTGTTCTTGTTAACATTTTTATAAACAATGTTGCTGAAGAGTTGCTGGGTAAGATTTGCCTCTTTGCAGATGACACCAAAATCTGCAATAGAATAGACACACCAGATGGTGTGAATAACATGAAGAAAGACCTGGCGAAGCTTGAAGAATGGTCTGAAATTTGACAGCTAAAATTTAATGCTAAGAAATGCAAGGTCATGCATTTGGGCTGCAAAAACCCGAGGGAACGGTACAGATTAGGGAGTGAAGAGCTTATGTGCATGACAGAATAGCAGGACTTGGGTGTGATTGCATGTGATGATCTTAACCTTTTCCTATCGTAATACATTTTATGTTACGCTGGTTCCAATCGTAATTATTTTAGCAAAGTTTTGTAGTATTCACCATTATCATTTACGGCTATTGTAAACATAATGTAAATAAGTCATAAGTCTGTAAATTCAAATATTTTGTGTTCCTGGTTCTTTATTAGTATGGAACATACGATAGCAATGACATTTTTGGAATGTCCCATCAGCCGGGACACACGATAGGAAAAGGTTAAGGTGGCTAAACAGGTTGAAAAGGTGATGGCGAAAGCTAGAAGGATGCTAGGTGGCATAGGGAGAGGAATGGCTAGTAGGAAAAAGGAGGTATTGATGCCCCTGTATAAGACTTTGGTGAGACCTCATTTAGAATATTGTGTACAATTCTGGAGGCCGTACCTTCAAAAAGATATAAAAAGGATGGAGTCGGTCCAGAGGAAGGCTACTAAAATGGTATGGGGAAAGACTTAAAGATCTCAATCTCTATACTTTGGAGGAAATGCGAGAGAGG
The DNA here is from genome assembly GCF_902459505.1 of Geotrypetes seraphini. Lineage (NCBI taxonomy): Eukaryota > Metazoa > Chordata > Amphibia > Gymnophiona > Dermophiidae > Geotrypetes > Geotrypetes seraphini. The sequence goes on along the minus strand of NC_047090.1, from coordinate 192,192,252 downwards.
GGGGAGATATGATAGAGACGTTTAAATACCTACGTAATGTAAATGCTCATGAGTCGAGTTTTTTTCATTTGAAAGGAAACTCTGCAATGAGAGGGCATAGGATGAAGTTAAGAGGTGATAGGCTCTAGAGTAATCTAAGGAAATACCTTTTTACAGAAAGGGTGGTAGATGGATGGAACAGTTTCCCAGAATAGGTGGTGGAGACAGAGACTGTGTCTGAATTCAAAAGAGCCTGGGATAGGCACGTAGGATCTCTCCTAGAGAGAAAGAGATAATGGTTACTGAGGATGGGCAGACTAGATGGGTCATTTGGCCTTTATCTGCCATCATGTTTCTATGTTTTCTATGACAGGAAGACCTAGATCCATGCATAAACAGTCATGCAATGCATCATAATCAACTGAAGGAAAGAGCAGTTGGAGATCCCTATGTAGAACAGACAGAAAATCCACTCTCAAGGGTAATGTTCTGTATCTAAGGATAGCATCTGTGAGATGTAAGGCCCTCCAGGTTATTCAAAATGCAGCAGCATGGTTAATTTGTGGAGGAACACTATTGCTGAAACAGCTTCACTGGTTACCAGTAAAATATCGTATTGTTTACAAAATTCTCTTGCTGATCTTCAAAATGATTCATCATGAGATTCCTTGGTATCTGACTCAGATTCTGAAAGTGTTTCAGCTGCCTAGATCTTTAAGGTCAGAGAGGATGTTACAGTTAGTCAGTGAAGGGTTGGTAAGTGTGCACTCTGTGAAAATAAGGGCTTCAGTAATCTCAGTGGCAGGAGTGCTGGTATGGAATAATGTGACTGGACCACTTAGGTTGCTTTCTGATATTCAGAAATTCAAGAAGCTGTTGAAGACAACTTTATTTGTAGAGGCTTTTTTTGTGAAAGATTGGTTATTTTTATTGAAGAAATGAATGTATATTATCAGATGTTGTATTGTCTGTTTGAATATTGTGTATGTATTCTGTGAATCGCTTAGGTTTAAGCAGGTTATAAGTTTTTTAAAAATAAAATGTTTTTGAATAATGCTGATTTTAAAAAGTGTTCCAGAGTGACTTGGATCTCAAGAAATGCGCAATTGTTTAACATTTAACTTTATTTGCTTTCTCCTATATGCTGTAGTCAAACATCCTAAGCAATTTACCACCTAAATGAATAAATAAGGAAAGAGGAAAGGTGAGAGTAGAGATTTCAGGTGGGCCTTTCATAGGATTGTAAAATGATAAGGTAGACAGGTTGGAAAGTAATCTATTGGAGACAGAAGAGGCATGTAGACTGTATAAAAGATCTTAAGGACATATGTGGTGAAGTCACATTGGAATAACTGTGAGTGTAGCTATTGTGTGTTACCATTAATTTGAGGTACTAGTAGACGGAAAGGTCTGACTAAAATAGGGAGTCTTAAGCAATGCTTTTAATTTTTTTCAATGAAAGTTCTAGGTGAAAATCCAGTGGCAAAGATTTCCAGAATGTAGTGCGATGATTTTCAACCTTTATTGATGTGCAAAAATTGTCAAGGTACATCATCAGTTTTTTTAAGAATACTTATTTTTAATATTTAACAAATGAGTCTTAATATTGTGGTTAAAGGCATTTCACTACACATTGAATTTTCTTCTAGAGTTCTGGGTTTCATCCTGGACTCACCACTTTCATTTTACGAACAGATAAACTCCTTGGTGAAAAAGTGCTTTTTTAGCCTGCGTATGTTGAAAAAGGTTAGATCATTGTTCCATCCGGAGCATTTTTCAGTGTTGGCACAGTCATAAGAACATAAGAAATGCCTGCACCGGATCAGACCCGGGGTCCATCTAGTCCGGCATTCCGCGCACGCGGAGGCCCAGCCAGGCACACCCTGGCGAATACAATGTCACTCATATCCCTCAATGTCTTCTGCAAGAAGATGTGCGTCCAATTTTCCCTTAAATCCTAGAACGGTGGTTTCCTCCACCAGCTCTTTCGGGAGAGAGTTCCAGGCGTTCACCACTCGCTGTGTGAAGCAGAACTTTCTGACGTTTGTCTTGGCCGTGTCCCCTCTCAGCTTCAGGCCATGACCTCTGGTCCGAGACTGGGTTACATTTGCCAATGTGAATAACGCTGTTTCTTGCTCACCATCCTTTCCCCCTGTTGGTGAGTGAGCTTGCTCCATTATGTCAATTCCTTTTAGCAATTTAAAAGTCTCTATCAGATACCCTCTCAGTCTTCTCTTCTTAAGGGTGAATAGTCCCAGTTTTCTGAGGCGATCTTTGTAGCTCAAGTTCTCCATACCTTTTATTAGCTTCGTCGCTCTCCTCTGCACCCTCTCCAGTAGTGTTATATCCTTCTTCAGGTATGGAGACCAGTGTTGGACACAGTATTCCAAGTGTGGTCTGACCATTGCTCTATAAAGCGGCATTATGACCTCCCTTGATCTACTCGTGATTCCTTTCTTTATCATGCCTAACATCCTGTTAGCTTTCTTTGCCGCCGCTGCACATTGAGCCGATGGCTTCAGGGTTCTATCTATCAGTACTCCCAGGTCTTTTTCTTGATCGCTCTTCCCCAATGTTATACCTAACAGTTTGTACCCATGCTCCTTGTTTTTACTGCCCAGGTGCATCACTTTGCATTTTTCTACATTAAAACTCATCTGCCAATTTTCTGCCCATCTCTCAAGTTGTTTCAAATCTCTCTGGAGTTCCTCGCTGTCTTTTTGTGACCCGATTGCCTGGCATAGCTTTGTGTCATCTGCAAACTTGATGATAACACTGGTCGTTTCTTCTTCCAGGTCATTTACGAAGATATTGAATAAGATAGGCCCAAGAATCGAGCCCTGAGGCACACCGCTAATTACTTTCTTCCAGTCTGAGTACTTCCCATTTATGCCCACTCTCTGTCTTCTGTTTTCCAGCCATTTTCCTATCCATCTTAGTATATCCCCTTCTATTCCATGACTTTGTAGTTTTTTGAGAAGTCTCTTATGAGGTACTTTGTCGAACGCTTTCTGGAAGTCCAAGTATATTATGTCCACCAGTTCTCCGCTATCGACTTGTTTGTTCACTCCCTCGAAAAACTGAAGTAAGTTTGTCAAGCACGACTTCCCTTTCCTGAAGCCATGCTGACTACCTCTCAGCAGGTCATGGTTATCCAGATGCTGTACTATGCTGTCTTTAATCAAAGCCTCAACCATTTTCCCAGGGACCGATGTGAGACTCACAGGTCTATAGTTTCCCGGTTCTCCCCTTGATCCTTTTTTGAAGATTGGGATGACGTTCGCTATCTTCCAGTCTTCTGGTATCCGTCCGGTTATAACTGACAAGTTAGCGAGGGTTTGCAGTAGTTCTCCGATTTCCACCTTTAGTTCTTTTAATACTCTCGGGTGAATTTCGTCTGGGCCAGGGGATTTGTCACTTTTTAGTTTGTCAATCTGATAGTATACCTGGTCCAGATCCACCTTCACTGTGGTGAGGCTCTCCTCTATTTCCCCCTTGAATACTTTCACTGTTTCGGGTATCGATGTGGTGTCTTCCTTGGTAAAGACAGAAGCAAAGAAGGAATTTAATCTGTCTGCAATCTGTTTGTCCTCTTTGATGTATCCTTTTCTTCCTTGGTCGTCGAGAGGGCCCACTGTCTCCTTTGCAGGTTTTTTCCCTTTAACATATCTAAAAAATGGTTTGAAGTTTTTGGCCTCTTGGGCTATCCACTGTGCTTGCTCAATTGGACTACTGTAACTGTTTATCTGGGTGTCAAACAGGGCAGTTAACAATACCTCCAATTGATACAAAATACGGCAGTGAATCTCGTTTTCGGAAAAGAAAGTACAATCATGTTTCTCCCTTTCTAAGAAAGCTACCCTGGCTCCCAATTCATTTCTGGATTCAGTTCAAATGCTCCTGTGTTGTTTTTAAACTTTTTTTTTTTTTTTTTAATAATTTTTATTGATAATGCAGTCAAAATCACACCAAAAACAAGTCGTAATACAAGGTTATACGAACACAGTGCAAACAGTCCAGGAATGGTAACAGTAAACAATCAGGATGAATCAGCAAGACCATGCCCTTCAACAGAATACCCACAGGAAGCAAGGGTATAAGAGCAAATCTTGCAGCGGATTCTATGTAACAGCTAACGATAGGGCATATACCCTCTGGAGAACTAAGGCTGCAATAACAATTTTATAGTAGAAAGAAAAAACCACACACACACACTCACATCCATTCCAACAGGCAGCAGTCAGCCAGGCGTACCATATTAGCCGCACCATATAATCCCCACATATACCCCCACGTACCCCATTCATACACACACCAAACACTCCAGCTTGAGAGTAGGTAGACAGTATGGCTTTCCCGAGATCCAGCCAATCAAGATTGTGGCTGATCCACAGGGACAGCCCCTTCAGCTGTCCTTTGGAACGCCTTCCACAAAGAAACATAAAGGTGTTTATCAAGAGAGAATGCGGACCGGTAGGTATCTATTTCCAAAATAGCAACCTCCATCATCAACTGCAGCCAGTGTGGAAAGGAGGCTGGTGTCAGCTCCACCCAATACCTGAGCAAGAGCTTTTTCACCAATTGGAGTGCCTTGTACAAAAACCTCCTGAGTAGGAAAGTAAATCCCCCATTTAGCAATTCCCTCTGATCTCCCAACAGCAACAGACCGTAATTACATGGTACCCGTTGCCCCACCAAGTCATCTAGAAAGGGAAGGACCTGAAGCCAAATAGCCACATGACGGCATTCAAAAAACATGTGGACCAGGGTACCCTCAGCCTTCTGGCAATGTGAGCAAGTGGCATCATCCCAGAGACCTAGAGCCTTACCCCGAGCTCTAGATATGTAAGCACGCTGCAGGATTTTAAATTGCATTTCTCTGAGGTCTGTGGAACCCACTAAGAGAGAGAGATTAGCAAAGAGCTCCAGAAATTGAGCTCTGGTGAAGTCAACTACCAGGTTCCCGACCACTGACCAACTACTCGTTCTAGATATAGGGCTTTTGGGGCAAGCTTAAGAATTCTGTACCACATGGCCAACTTATTTATCTGGGAGGGAAGCAGCACCAATTGTGCATCTAAGCTGCCAAGGGACCACTGTTCTCCCCCCCCCCCCCCATTGGCATACCAGGGATAAGTAGTAATGTCTAAGTTGTAAATATGCCCAAAAGTGCATAGCAGGGAGCTCCCATCTGGCCTGTAATTGAGAGAAGGTAGGGAAAACCTCCGTGCTCCCCTCAGCAAGGTGCCGCAGACTGACACAACCCCGGGAATCCCACAACTGGAAGTTCGAAAGACACATTACATTACATTAGAGCAGCAGTATCCAACCTGCAGTCCCGTGAAGTATTTTGTGCGGCCCCGGTCGAGGGCGATGCAGTGTTTTCCTCTGCTGCCCCGGGTGTTTGCCGTCTTGCCTGCTCCTTCCTCTGTCTTGCTGCAGCGTTTATGTGGCCCCAGAAACATTTTTTTTGGCCAATGCAGCACAGGGAAGCCAAAAGCTGGACACCCCTGCATTAGAGATTTCTATTCCTCCATTGCCTTGCGGTTCAAGGCGGATTACAAAAGAATTACTTAAACGTATTACAAGAAGATATCGGGTAATTTCTAGAGGAGATAAAGAGTAGATGAGGTTGCTTTGGGATATTGGGAAGGTATTGGGAAGTGGGAAGGAGCTAGCAGTATTAAATTGTTTGCAGGAATTTCTTGAAAAGTAGAGTCTATTTCTTTTCTGGGGGTCATAATTAGTAGATTGGAGATTTGGTTGTCGAATTTTGCTGCTTGTGTGGCTAGGAGGCCATAAGAACAGGCCATAAGGAGGCTGGTGGGTCAGACCAGTGGTCCATCCTGCCCAGTAGTCCGCTCACACGGTGGCCCTCGGGTCAAAGACCAGTGCTCTAAATGAGTCCAGCCTCACCTGCGTACATTCCAGTTTAGCAGGAATTTGTCCAACTTTGTTTTGAAACCCTGAAGTGTGTTTTCCCCTATAACAGATTCTGGAAGAGCCTTCCAGTTTTCCACCACTCTCTGGGTGAAGAAGAATTTCCTTATGTTTGTACGGAATCTATCCCCTTTCAGCTTTAGAGAGTGCCCTCTCATTCTCTCTACCTTGGAAAGGGTGAACAGTCTGTCTTTATCTGTTAAGTCTATTCCCTTCAGTATTTTGAACGTTTCGATCAAGTTCCCTCTCAGTCTCCTCTTTTCAAGGGAAAAGAGGCCCAGTTTCTTCAATCTCTTCACTGTACGGCAGCTCCTCCAGCCCCTTAACCATTTTAGTCGCTCTTCTCTGGAGCTTTTCGAGTAGTACCGTGTCCTTCCTCATGTACGGTGACCAGTGCTGGATGCAGTATTCCAGGTGAGGGCGTACCATGGCCCGGTACAGCGGCATGATAACCCTCTCCGATCTGTTCGTGATCCCCTTTTTAATCATTCCTAGCATTCTGTTCGTCCTTTTCACTGCCGCTGCACATTTCATAGACGGCTTCATCGACTTGTCAATCAGCACTCCCATGTCTCTTTCCTGGGAGGTCTCTCCAAGTACAGCATGAGATTTTTGTTACCGACATGCATCACCTTACACTTATCCATGTTGAACCTCATTTGCCATGTCGCAGCCCATTTCTCAAGCATGTTTATGTCATGTTGCAGATCTTTGCAATCCTCCTGCATCTTCACTACTCTGAATTGCTTAGTATTGACAACAAATTTAATCACCTCGCTCGTCGTACCAATTTCCAGATTGTTTGTAAAGATGTTGAAGAGCACGGGTCCAAGCACCGAGCCCTGCGACACCCCACTGTTGACGCTTTTCCAGTCCGAGTATTGTCCATTTATCCCCACTCTCTGTTTCCTATGCTCCAGCCAGTTTTTGATCCACGTGAGTATTTTACCCTCGATTCCATGACTCGCAATCTTCTGAAATAGTCGTTTATGTGGAACCTTGTCGAACGCCTTCTGAAAATCCAGCTGGCTGGTCCTCATCAGACCGTGTCCGTCAAGGTGATCAATGATGCGGTCCTTTATCAGCGCCTCTACCATCTTTCCCGGTACCGAGGTCAGACTCACCGGTCTGTAGTTTCCCGGATCTCACCTCAAACCCTTTTTGAAGATCGGCGTAACATTTGCCACCTTCCAGTCTTCTGGAATCTTCCCTGATTTGATTAACAGATTGGCTATTAGTTGAAACAATTCAGCTATAGTCCCTTTCAGTTCTTTGATGACCCTCGAATGGATGCCATCTGATCCCGGGGATTTATCGCTAGCCTATCAATCTGTCTGTATACCTCTTCTAGACTAACCGTCAGCCCTGTCAGTTTCCCGTCTTCGTTTCCAGCATAGAGCCTGATGGGTTCCGGTATGTTGCGTATATCCTCTTCGGTAAATACAGACGCAAAAAATGTGTTCAGTTTTTCAGCGATTTCTTTATCTTCTTTTAGTACTCCCTTTATTCTATGGTCATCCAACGCTCCCACCACTTCCTTTGCGGGTCGTTTCCCCTTAATGTATCGAAAGAACGGCTTGAAGTTTTTCGCCTCCATGGCTATTTTTTCCTCATAGTCTCTTTTGGCTCCTTTTACCGCCTTATGGCACCTGCATTGATGTTATTTATGCTTATTCCAGTTTTCATCCGTTTTTGACCTTTTCCATTCCTTAAACTAAGTTTTCTTGTCTCTGATCGCTTCCTTCACCTCTACAGTGATCCACACCAGTTCTTTGTTCTTTTCCTCTTGGATCCTTTGTTGATACGTGGTATATGAAGATCTTGCGCCTCGGTGACTGTGTCCTTAAAAAGGGACCAAGCTTGCTCTAGCGTTTTTACAGCACTTATCCTCTTCTTAATCTTCTTCCCTACAATGAGTCTCATTCCTTCGTAATTCCCATTTTGGAAGTTCAATGCCATGGCCGTTGTTCTGGTCCGATATTTTGCTCCTGTATCCAGGTCGAAGCGGATCATGTTGTGATCGCTGTTTCCCAGCGTTCCTTCTACTTCTACACCTTGTGCCGGTCCTCGTAATCCATTTAGAATTAAATTCAGTATTGCATTTCCTTTAGTATTTTTCTTGACAAGTTGTTCCGTCATATAGTTTTTTCCATTTGACTTCTTTGATTGGAGGGTGCGTGAAAGGAGTGTGGGTTTTCCTATGTCTAGATGATGTGGTTTGAATGAGGTGGTTCAGGAGGAAAGGCCACATTCCCCACCAAAGGGAGGAAAGGGGATGCCTGAGGTGAACGCTGTTGCCATTTCTGCCACCACCACCAGGGTAGATGGAAAGATTTCAAAAATTGGAACCGAGAGCCGGCCCTGGACATGGCCTGCGGTGACACATGCAAGAGGGATAAAAAAAGAATGTGGAGTGCACCACAGTCATCCACCCACTATGTGAAAATTTATAACTACCTGTAATCCCCTCATGTACAAACTGTAGCAGCGAGGCGACATTGTACAAGCGAATGTCCGGGAGATTCAATCCACCCAACTGCTTGTCCAACTTTAAAGTGGCATAACTGATACGGGCTGCTTTCTTATGCCATATCAAGGAAAGGAGAATAGTTAAATGCCCGCTCATGGTGAGCCAGAGGGAGAATAGTCTGCAGAGGATATAAGAGTTTAGGCAACAGGACCATCTTAAAAAGGGACCAAGCTTGCTCTAGCGTTTTTACAGCACTTATCCTCCTCTTAATCTTCTTCCCTACAATGAAAAAAAGAATGTGGAGTGCACCACAGTCATCCACCCACTATGTGAAAATTTATAACTACCTGTAATCCCCTCATGTACAAACTGTAGCAGCGAGGCGACATTGTACAAGCGAATGTCCGGGAGATTCAATCCACCCAACCGCTTGTCCAACTTTAAAGTGGCTGAACTTCTGAATGAGTACTTCTGCTCAGTCTTCACCAACGAGGCACCGGGTCATGGTCCACAGTTACAGACAAAGCAAAGAGCGGAACTAATTGATGACATTGAAAATATCACTTTACGTGGAGACTCTGTTCTGCTAGGGGACTTCAATATGCCTGATGCGGATTGGAACGCACTTTCAGCGACGACTAGCAGCAGCAGGAGGCTAATAACGTCCATGAAGGGAGCACGACTTAAACAAATGGTGTTGCAGCCCACTAGGGCCCAAGTTATCCTGGACCCACTAGGGCCCAGGTTATCCTGGACCTGGTACTCACCAACGGGGAAAGTGTCTCGGAGGTCTTGGTAGGAGGTACGCTAGCCTCCAGCGACCACAACATGGTACAGTTCAACCTCAGGAAAGGTCTCCCTAGATCAAACACAAAAACAAAGGTACTTCAATTCCGAAGCACTGACTTCGAACACATGGGAGATTTTGTCCATAGGGCACTGCAGAACCAAGCTGCGACGGATGATGTTGAAGTTATGTGGTCAACCCTGAAATCGACCATACATGAAGCGACAAGCCTCTACATTAGATCAGTAAATAAAAGGCAGAGAAACAATAAACCCCCAATGGTTTATCGCTGAGATCTCGTGTCTTGTTAAAGAAAAGAAAAAAGCATTTATTTCCTACAAACGGACGGAAGAAATGAAAGCCAAACTTGAATATACAGCCAGGGCTGCAGCGGTCAAAAAGGCAGTCAGGGAGGCCAAGCTTCGAGTGGAAGAAAATCTAGCGAAGAACCTCAAAAAGGGTTTCATTTCCTGTCGTTAATGTACCTGAAGAAGGCTTCAGGTACATTAACAACAGGAAAAGAAACACAAATGGAATAGTATGCCTAAAAAAACCAGATGGGAAGTACATGGAATCAAACTCCAAAAAGGCTGAACTTCTGAATGAGTACTTATGCTCAGTCTTCACCAACGAGGCACCGGGTCACGGTCCACACTTACAGACAAAGCAAAGAGCGGAAGACCCGTTTTGGAATTTCAAGTTTACACCCGAAGACGTCTACTGTGAACTGACAACACTCCAGGTGAATAAAGCCATGGGACCGGACAATCTACACCCCAGAGTACTCAGGGAGTTGTGTGATGTTCTGGCGGAACCGCTATCCGCACTCTTCAATCTCTCCCTCACTACTGGGAGAGTACCCATGGACTGGAAAATGGCTAACGTTGTTCCACTACACAAAAAAGGTTGCAGAGAGGAGGCTGCGAATTACAGACCGGTGAGTCTAACATCAATAGTGTGTAAACTCATGGAAACACTAATCAAACGAAAAATAGACATGATCCTGGATGAGGAGAATCTACGGGATCCCAGTCAACATGGATTCACCAAGGGTAGGTCCTGCCAATCCAATCTCATCAGCTTCTTTGACTGGGTAACAAGGAAGCTGGACTCGGGAGAATCCCTGGACGTAGTATACCTAGACTTCAGCAAAGCATTTGATAGAGTCCCTCACCGTAGGCTGTTGAGCAAGATGAAATTGTTGGGATTGGGAGAAACGCTAATTGCATTGGTCAAGGACTGGCTAAGTGGTAGACTTCAGAGAGTGGTGGTTAACGGTACCCTCTCTAAAACATCAGAAGTGACAAGCGGAGTACCGCAGGGCTCTGTCTTGGGCTCTCTACTATTCAACTTATTCATAGGGGACCTGATTCAGGGGCTTCAAGGTAAAATAACACTATTTGCCGATGACGCCAAATTATGTAACGTAGTGAGCAGCTCCAATTTACACGATAGTATGACACAGGACCTGTTTTTGTTGGAACATTGGTCTTCGACCTGGCAGCTAGGCTTCAACGCCAAGAAAGGTAAGGTCATGCACCTCGGCAGTAGAAACCCGTGCAGAACTTACACCTTAAATGGTGAGACCTTAGCTAGGACTGTGACAGAACGAGATTTGGGAGTGACTATCAGTGCAGACATGAAAGCTGCCAATCAAGTGGAGAAGGCTTCATCTAAGGCAAGACAAATGTTGGGTTGCATCCGCAGAAGTTTCGTCAGCCGAAAGCCTGAGGTCATCATGCCGTTGTACAGAACCATGGTGAGACCACATCTGGAATACTGTGTGCAATTCTGGAGGCCACATTACCGTAAAGATGTGCTAAGAGCAGAGTCGGTTCAGCGGTTGGCCACCAGGATGGTCTCGGGGCTCAAGGATCTCTCTTAAGAAGAGAGGCTGAACAAATTGCGGCTCTACTCTCTCGAGGAACGCAGAGAGAGGGGAGACATGATTGAGATGTTCAAATATATCACCGGGCGTATCGAAGTGGAAGAAGATATTTTCCTTCTCCAGGGACCCTCAGCCACAAGAGGGCATCCACTTAAACTCAGGGAATGGAAATTTCATGGTGACACAAGAAAGTATTTCTTCACTGAAAGAGTAGTTGAACATTGGAACAAGCTTCCGATACAAGTGATCAAGGCCAACAGCATGCCAGATTTTAAGGGTAAACGGGATGCCCATGTGGGATCCCTGAGAGGGTGAATGTAAGGATGGGTCATTTGGAGCGGGGGCTCTAGAGCAGACTTAGGGGGTGGATCTGTGGAGTGGGCAGACTTGATGGGCTATAGCCCTTATCTGCCGTCATTATTCTATGTTTCTATCTTAAAGCCACCTGGCCCCAAAGAGAAAGTGGTGGGTCCTTCCCATTGGATGCAGAGATGCTGGATAGCCTCAATATGGTGAAAGCCATTATATTGATACATAAGTTGAGGTTGAACACTCAAATAGACCTCCAGGTAACGCATCGGTTTTTGCACAGGGGGGATAAGTAAGTCATCATGCCAGCGCTCGTGCCGCTCAGAGGCCAAAAGGAGCAGTTCAGATTTGCACAGTTAACGCGGAGGCCTGACATTGTCCCAAAGGCCTGCACAATATCGAGAGCCCGTGGTAGATGTAAATGGGCGTTTTCTAAATATAAAAGGATGTCAACGGCGAATAGATTGAGGCAGCTCTCCCGAGTACCGATCTTGATGCACAGAATAATAGGATCCAATCTAATCTTGACCGCCAGCGATTCGATAGCAAGGAGAAAGAGAAGCGGTGACAATGGGCAGCCCTGACATGTGCCCCTTTCCAGTAGGAAAGAAGAGGTAAGGTGGCTATTAACAAGAAGCCTAGCCTGGGGAGAAAAATAAAGACCATGCATCCACTCCAAGAAAGTACCCTCCAGCCCGTATTGCCCCATGACCCAGAAAAGGTATGATCATGATATACTATCAAAAGCCTTTTCCATGTCCAGGCCCACGATAGCTGCCTTACTAGCACCCCCTCTCCTTGACTATATAGCCATCATCAAGGCTCTCGTTAGATTCATAGAGGCATATCTGCCAGAGACAAAGCCCACCTGGTCCTCAAGGATGAGGAAGTGCAGAAAGGCATTCAAGCGCTTTGCGAGCAGTGCCACCAACAATTTTGCGCCCTGATTAAGGAGTGATATGGGCTGTAGTACCCCACCTGAGAGGCGTCTTTGCTTGGTTTGGGAAGCAGTACGACATGGGCCATAATGTAGTGGTCCAGGTCCCTCTGAGAGTGTAGTGTATTGTAAGCCGCACTAAGGGAAGGCGAGATGAGGTCCAAAAGAATCTTGTAATATTCAGGCCCATAGCCATTGGGTCCCGGGGATCTGGTAAGCTTAAGCCCTTTAATACCAGTCTCCACCTCCTGGCGTATGATGGGGGCGTTCAAGCTCTGAATCTGATCTTGCGTAAGCTTAGGGAGTATGATGTCCCGGAAAAATGTATCCCTAAGGTCTGTAGATCCAACTAACTGGAAGAGATTAGCAAAAAGGTCCAAAAATTGGGTGCTAGTATAGTCAACGGCCAGATCTCGAGACCATTGAGCAACCACCCGAGCTAAGTAGGGGGAAGGGAGGACTGTCTTAAGGACCCTATGCCAAGTGACTAAAGTGTTCATCCGAGGAGGTAGCAGAGCCAGGTGGGCATCCAGCCGACCAAGGGACTACTGTTTCCCCCCATCTGCGTGATAAGGAAAAATAATAGTGCCCCACCTGTAAGTAGGTCCAGAACTGTGTAGTAGGGAGCTCCCATCAGGACTGTAGCTGTGCAAAAGTGGGGAAAACCCCAGTACCCCCCTCAGAAAGGTGCCTCAGGCTGACACAGCCTCAGGATTCCTATATGCGAAACCCCCGAAGTACCCATTCCTGGGAGAAAGTCCACATTCCCTCCAGGGACAAGAAAGGAGAGACCTGCGGAGATCGATGCTGTGTCCTCCGCCACCACTGCCACGCCTGGCGTATGGGTCTCAAAAATTGAAACCGTGAATCAGCTCCTGGCAGGGCCCGCGGTTGCATATGCAATAAGGATAAGAAGGAATGAGGAGCACGCCACTCGGTGATCCAGCCGGGAAGTATTTATAGTGTCCCGATATACCTTCATGCACGAACTGCAGCAGCGAAGCTACATTGTACAACTAAATATTCGGTAAGTTCAGGCCACCTAGCCGTTTGTCCAGGGTCAAGGTGGTGAAACTAATCCGAGCCGCTTTATTAAGCCAAATAAAAGAAACAAGGATGGATTTAAAGGCCCGCTCATCCTTAGTAGTGATTCACAGAGGAATGGTTTGTAGCGGGTAGAGAAGCTTTGGCAATAAAACCATCTTGAACAAAGCCACTCTGCCCCAAAGGGAGAGCGGCAAGTCCTTCCATTTCACACTGAGTTTGCATATAGCCTCGATGTGATGAAGAACATTATACTGATACATGAGGTTAGATTGGACACTCAAATAGACCCCCAGGTATCGCATCGGTTTCCGGACAAGGGGTACCGGGAGAGCATCTTGCCATCGTTCATGCTTAGTAGAAGCCAGGGGCAGTAATTCCGATTTGGTACAATTAACTCGAAGGCCTGAAATGGACCTAAAGTCCTGGATGATATTGAGAGCCATCGTTAAATGCAAGTGCGAATGTTCTAAATATAACAAAATGTCATCTGCGAACAGGTTAATCCGGCTCTCCCTTGCCCCAACTTTAATACCCAGAATAGTGGGATCTGACCGGATCTTAACCACCAGTGGTTCAATGACCAGTAAAAAAAGGAGAGGGGACAATGGGCAACCCTGGCAGGTGCCCCATTCTAGTGGGAAAGGCAGAGTGAGGTGGCCGTTAACTAGGAGCCTAGCCTGGGGTAAAAAATATAAACTGCGTACCCACTCCAAAAAAAGTGCCCTCCAACCCATTACGACCCATGACCCAAAAAAAAATAAGACTAGGAAATGCTATCAAACGCCTTTTCCATGTTTAGACCCACGATAGCTGCCCTATTGTCACCCCCCCCCTCCTAGAGTAAATAGCCATCAGTGCTCTGGTGAGATTCATGGAGGCATATCTCCCCAGTACGAAACCGACCTGGTCTTCATGGATAAGAAAATGCAAAAAGACATTTAGGCGTTTAGCGAGCAGTGCTGCGAGTAACTTGGCGTCTTCATTAAGAAGCGATATGGGCCTATAGGAACCCACCTGAGAAGGGTCTTTGCCCGGCTTGGGTAATAAAACAACATGGGCCATATTATATCTATTCACGCACTTGTGAGAGTGCAAAGAATTATAGGCTGCTCCCAAGGAAGGGGAGATAACATCGGCTAGAATCTTATACTATTTGGATCCATAGCCATCGGGTCCAGGGGATTTAGTTAGTTTGAGTCCTTTGATACCAATATCTACCTCTAGGTGAGTAATGGGGGCATTCAAAGTCTGAATCTGGTCTGGAGTGAGTTTAGGAAGTAAAACGGTCTGAAAGAAAGCATCCCGGTTTGTATCCGCGAAGGGTCTTTGGGTATAAAGATTTCGATAGTAATTCACAAATTGCTGATGGATCTGGGTTTCTTTGTGTAGGTGCACCCTTGTGTGTCGATGATAGACGTATTGACCTGACGCTTACGATAAGGACGGACTAATTGTGCTAGCAATTTACCGGCCTTCCCCCCTCTCCCCCAGCAATGGAGTTTATAGCGACGGAAATATAGTTCCCGCTCAGCTTGCTTTGTGAGAATCTCGTCGACCTGTTGTCTAAGAGTGCGCACTCAGTCAATCTGCGACCTACATGCTCCCCTGGTGGCACCATCACAGCTGTTGTAGCTCTCCAGACAGTGCCAACAGCTCCGCTTCCTGAGTTCTCTTCTTTCCAGAGACGTAGGCTATAATAAAGCCCCACAAGACCATCTTGGAGGCTTCCTAGAAGAGGCCCGGATCGAGATCAGGTGAGTAATTAGTACCATAATAGTCCAACCACTTATCTCACACATACTTATGGAAAGTAAGATCCTTATAGATATAACCTGGGAAGCACCAGGGGGATCTGCTGCAGTCTGAAGAGAAAACACCATGGGGGAGTGATCAGACAGGGGGACCTCCAAAATCTCCGTCTTAAGAACATAAGAATTGCCATCTCTGGATCAGACCTTAGGTCCATCAAGTCCGGCGATCCGCACACGCGGAGAACCTGCCAGGTGTACCCTGGCATAGTTTTATTCCCCATATCACTCTATGCTTCTCATAAGGAGATATGCATCTAGTTTACCCTTACCCATATCACTCTATGCCACTCATAAGGAGATGTACATCTAGCTTACCCTTAAATCCTAGAACGGTGGATTCCACAGTTACCTCTTCTGGGAGAGCATTCCAGGTGTCCATCACTTGCTGCGTGAAACAGAACCTCCTGATATTTGTCCTGGACCTGTCCCCTCTAGTCCGTGTCACATTGGACATTGTGAATAATTTTTTCCTACTCTATTTTGTCGATTCCTTTCAGTATTTTGAAAGTCTCGATCAGATCGCCTTGCAGTCTCCTCTTCTCAAGGGAGAACAACCCCAGTCTCTTAAGTCATTCCTCATAATCCAGGTTCTCCATACCTTTCACGAGCTTTCTTGCTCGTCTCTGCACCCTCTCCAGCAGTTTTATATCCTTCTTTAGGTATGGAGACTAATGTTGGATGCAGTATTCCAAGTGTGGTCTGACCATCGCTCTATAAAGCGGCATTATTACTTTCTCCGATCTACTCGTAATTCCCTTCTTCATCATGCCTAGCATTCTATTTGCTTTCTTCGCCGCCACCATACATTGCACCGATGGTTTCAGGGTCCTATCAATTAGTACACCCAGGTCCTTTTCCTGTTTGGTTTTTCCCAGAGTTGCACCTGACATACTATACTTGTGTTCCTTATTCTTTCTGCCTAAGTGCATCACTTTTCATTTTTCTACATTAAACTTCATCTGTTTCAAATTCAAGTTTCAAGTTTATTAAAATTTTGATATAAACACAATATCAAATATATTCAATGCATATGACAATAATAAATTGAGGGGACAAATAAAACCATTTAAAACAATGAACATATAATCATATCTAATCTAATCCTTAGGTTTGTATACCGCATCATCTCCACGTTCATAGAGCTCGACGCGGTTTACAGTAGGAGAAATAGGAAGGAACTACAACAGAGGGTTAGAGGTAGAAGTGTGAAGAAAATTTAGATTAATTAATTAATGATACATAAGGAAGGGAGGGATTAACTACAATTGTTAAGAAAAAAAAAAGGATTTAGAAAAACATTTAGGGAGGACAACATCTGATGGGTTATTAGAAATTTTAAGATAAGACTTGGTCTAAAAAGAAAATTATCTAATCTAAGACTCATATTCATCCTTGAATAGTTAACTTTTTAGTTTGCTTTTTAATTTATCTAAAGAGCTTTTGGCGCGTAAATAGATTGGTAGCTTGTTCCAAAGCTAGGGTTCCATTTTATCTGCCCATTTCTCCAATCGACTCAAGTCGCTCTGGAGTTCCTCATTGTCTTTCTGCTATTTGATCGCCCGGCATAGCTTTGTGTCATCTGCAAACTTGATGATCTCACTGGATATTCCATCCTCTAGGTCATTGATGAAAATATTAAATAAGATGGGCCCAAGTACCGAACCCTGGGGTACGCCGCTAGTCACCTTCTCCCAGTCTGAGAACTTCCCATTTATGCCCAATCTCTGCCTTCTGTTCTCCAGCCATTTGCCTATCCATCTTAGTATATCTCCTTCTATTCCATGGCTTTGCAGTTTCCTGAGAAGTCTTACATGTGGAACCTTGTTGAACGCTTTCTGAAAATCCAAGTATATAATATAATCCAAGTATATAATATCCACCAGTTCTCCATTATCAATTTGTCTGTTCACTGTCTCAAAAAATTGAAGTAGGTTCATCAAACACGACTTCCCTTTCCTGAATCCATGTTGGCTGACTCTCATCAGGTCGTGTGTGTCTAAGTGCCGGATTATGCTATCCTTGATCAGCGCCTCAACCATCTTCCCAGGGACTGACGTGAGACTCACAGGTCTATAGTTGCCTGGCACTCCTCTCGATCCTTTTCTAAATATCAGCGTGACATTTGCTATCTTCCAGTCGTCCGGTATCTGTCCTGTTTTGATTGACAGGTTGGCAAGTTTTTGCAATAGTTCTCTGATTTCCACTTTCAGCTCTTTCAAGACTCTCGGATGAATTCCGTCTGGTCCAGGAGATTTGTCACTTTTGAGTTTGTCGATCTGGCGGTAAATCTGGTCCAAGTCCACTTCTACTGTGGTGAGTCTGTCCTCTGTTAATCCTTTGAACACTTTCACTGCTTCTGGAATTGTTGCGGTGTCCTCCTTTGTAAAGACAGACGCAAAGAAGGAATTTAGTCTGTCTGCAATTTGTTTGTCTTCTTTGATGTACCCTTTCCTTCCCTGGCCGTCCAGTGGTCCCACCGCCTCTTTTACGGGTTTCCTCCCTTTTACGTACCTAAAGAAGGGCTTGAAGTTTTTGGCCTCATGCGCTATTTTCTCCTCATAGTCCTTTTTGGCATCCCTCTCCGCCCTGTGACATTTCTTCTGATCATCTTTGTGTTTGTTCCAAGCATTGGTTGTTTTCGTGCGTTTCCATGTTTTAAAGGAGTCCTTCTTTTCTTTTATGGCTTCCTTCACCTCTTCAGTGAGCCACACCTGCTCTCTTTTACCTTTAGTTTTCTTTGCTTTGGACATCCACAGAATGTAGAGGCTTTGTGCTTCTGTGATAGATTTTTCAGTAGGGACCATGCCTGTTCTACCGTTTTGACTTTGCTCATCTTTTTCTTGATCCGTTATTTCACCATGGCTCTCATGCTATTAAAGCTTAAAGTCGTGGTTGAGGTTTTGGTACCTTTCCCTTTCCCGACATCGAGTTTGAAGATGATCATGTTGTGATCGCTCGTCCCCAGCAGGATTTCGATTTCCTTTGCTGGTCCCGTAATGCCATTTAGGACCAAGTCCAAGGTGACGTTTCCTCTTGTCGACTCTCCCACCAATTGTTCCAGGAAGCAGTTCCCTAGCACTTCCAGGAACTTTTTGCCTCCTTGCCACAGTTAGAGGTTCCCAGGTCCCAGTCTATCCCCGGGAAATTGAAATCCCCCAAGATTACGACATTACCTGTCTTACATTCGTGTTTAATTTCCTCTATCATTTCCGAGTCTGTCTCCTCCCTCTGTCCTGGCGGTCGGTAGTAAAACCAATCTTTGTGTCAGCACCGTTGTGTCTGGGAATCTTTATCCAGAGGGATTCCAGCTTCTCTTTCTCTTCCATCATAGTCTCTCTTACAGATTCTATTCCTTCCCGAACATATAGGGCAATACCTCCACCTTTCTGCCCCGTTCTATCTCTTCTGTACAGTTTGTATCCCTGTAGTACTGTATCCCATTTGTTTTCGTCATTCCACTAGGTTTCTGTTATGCCAATGATTTCCAGTTCGTCGTTTTTTGCTATTGCTTCTAATTCTCCCATTTTGTTTCTTAAACTTTTAGAGTTCGTATACATTTGAGTTCCCTTTGTGTTACCTTCTTGGGCTCTTTAAGCTTGGCAGTCTTCCCTGGTTCTTTCATGGTATCCTTTTCTGCTACTGCGTTGTCTCCCTTAATTGCTTGGTGGTCATCCCCTCCTGTGTCTGAGTAGTTGTCCGTAATTCCCTCTTCGGGACATCCAGTCAAAACCTTCCTCTTCGCACCATCTTCAGGCATTGATCGCTTGCAGTTCCCCTTGTAGCCTTCCATCCATTCTTGGTATCGGGTTGATCTCGGAGAAGGCCACCTTCACCTCCCTTATCTTCAGTTTTCTTCCAAGTGAGCGGAGTTGGCTCTTCATCTCTTCCCTGTCATACTTCCGTCTGCTCACATCGTTGGTTCCCACATGGATAAGTACAGCAGTGTCTTCTCCCCCTGCGCTGTCTATGATCCTGGAGATTTTGTTGGCTACATCCTTCACTCGTGCTCCCGGCAGGCAGGTGACGATTCTATCCTCTCTTCCTCATGTGGTGTATCTGTCAACATGCCGTATGAAGCAGTCTTCCACGATGAACCCTATCTTCTTTATTCGGTGGTTCCTTGGGGGTCATAAGTCCACATCCCTGGTATAGAACCAATCTTCTTCCTCCTACGATACTCCTGAAGTTGTTTTCTGCTCTTCGGGTGGGGGGGGACGTCCCCATGCAGTCTTCCTTCTACTCCTGGTGTGTGATCGCCCCTTGTCTCAGCTTCCTTTTCTCCAGAATTTGCAGGGGTGTCTTCTCTTCTCTCGTCCAGGCCTTCTTCCTGGGTTGTTCGGGTACAGTTCTCCACCTGCTGCTGGTGGGCTTCCTCGATGTATCTTTCTAGTTCCTTGACCTCCTAGATTGGACTGAACTCCCACTAGAAGCTTCTCCTGTTCGTGGATTTCTTCTTCAAAGGTGAGGAGTTCTTTTAGTTCCAGCACTGTCTCCTCTAGTAGCCGGACCTGCCGTTTCAAGCTATCCAGCTCCATGCCCTAATCCCCGAAGGGAGGAAGTCATACATATTGCAGCCGGTGCAGAAGACTGGAAAGCTCATCTTCTGGCTTCCTTGGGCATCCATCTCTTGTCCACCTTCTGAGTTATTCGAGCAAATCTGTTGTGGACCTTCTGTCTCTGTCGTCTGGATGTTTTCTGGCTTCCTGATTTCTACCTTCCTGTTTGCTGTGAGTCTGCTAGTGTTACTGTTTGTTCTGAGTCCGCTAGTGTTACTGTGTTAGTGTCTGTGGGTGCTCGTTTCCCCTCTAGGTGTGTGGTATGAGAGGGAGTGTGTGCCCTGCTGTGTAGCTAGCTAAAAACTAGGACTTGTAGCTGCCTTCCTGCTTGTTCTGAGTCTGCTTGTGTTACAGTGTTGGAGTCAGTGAGTACTCATTTCCCCTCTGGGTGTGTGGTATGTGAGGGAGCGTGCCCTGTTGTATAGCTAGCTAAAGTCTAGGATTTGTATCTACCTTCCTGCTTGGTGTTATTCTGCTGGTGTCCGAGTTTCCCAGCTCCTTCTATGGCTCCTTCGCAAAGGTGAGCGCCTTAGTCGCTCGCCTTCGTTGCGCACCAAACAGCGGTGCGCCGTTGGCTCCTCCCCTACAGACAGCAGAGAGGTGGAACAGCAGGAAGTAATCAAGGCGGGTAGAAAGACTGTGTGGTGTAGAGAAGAAGGTGTAAGTGCGCTCCATGGGATGTAGTAAACGCCAAATGGCCAAATGTCCAAGCTGCATGCTCAGAAAATTCACCCCCTTGTCGGTATGATCTCTAGGGAAGTGTTTTGGGGGAGCCCAGTCCTGAGTGGGATCCGCCATGATGTTAATGTCCTCCCCCTCCAGAATTGTTAGGTAGCTCGGGTACTGCGCCAGCCTGGACATCACTCCCGAAAAGAAGCGATGACTGTAAACATTAGGGGCATACCCATTACACAGCAGTAGTTTTTGCCCCCAGAGCGTCCCCAGTACAACAACATATAATAATAATAATAATAATAATTTATTTTTGTATACTGCTATACCAAAAGTTTGAAGCAGTTCACAACAAAGGGAAAAATACATGCAGTCAGTGTAGATAAAATACATATTAAAACAATCAAATAAAATTGGAATACATCAGTTAAAAAGCAAGGATAAGTTAAACAATGCCACAACTAAGATGTAAACATGTCAAACAGGCGTATCTTTAATGATTTTCTAAAATCAGAATAAGTAGCCACCTCTAATATTGGTTTTCCAAGCCATGTATTCAATTTAGCGGCCTGGAATGAGAAAATTCTGTCAAAAAACTTCTATTGACATGATTTTAGAGAAGGATAATAAAATAGATTTATTTTATGTTTACTCTTATTAGAATAATTCAAAGAAAAATGAGAAGATAATCTGGTAGCATCTCAAAAACTGCTTTGTAACAAATACAGGAAAACTTGAACAGAACTCTGGACTCTACTGGCAACCAGTGAAGTTTTTGATAAAAGGTGGTAATATGCTCACATTTTTTAGTCCAAAAATGAGGCGATCCGCAGTGTTCTGGATCAGTATCAGTTTTTTGAGTATTTTTTGTAAGCCCCTAAATATATAATATTACAATAATCTAAAATACTCAAAATGGATGACTGCACCAGCAAACAAAAAGAATGTTCATCAAAAAAACTTCTTGATGGTGCGAAGCTTCCATAAAACCGAAATACATTTCTTAAAAAGTAGGTCTGTATGTTTTTCCAGAGTCAGATGTTTATTGAGAGTTACGCCCAGTATTTTTATAGATTGTTTAATATTATATTCCAGCCCGCTCATATGAATTGTGTTTTTTTTAATCTTTTCGTTGGGCATTGCTAAAAAGAGTTTAGTTTTTTAGTATTTCATTTCAGTTTAAAAGTGGTCATCGGCCCTTTTTATCCTGAAGGACTTTATGTAGCTGAAAGGGAAGTTGCTTGTGGACCAAAATGGCTACCCCTCTTTGACGACTGCTGTAAGAGGAATAATATACCTCCCCTACCCAGTCCCTTCTAAGTTTCTCATGTTCTACTGTCTCCTGTAGAAAGGCAATGTCGACATGTTCTTTGCGAAACCATGTTGGCACCTTCTTTCGTTTAATAGGGGAATGTATCTCATCCACATTAAGGGTGGAAAGTTTCAGTTTAACCATACTCTATCTGCCCATCAACAACATACATGTCAGATGTCAGCCATATAGCTTAGAGGGAAAGAGCCCCCCAGCCATCCCCCCCAGGGGTACAGAAAAGGATCCACCTACCAAGCCCTATAGGACACTCAGACATTTGCCGCCCATAGTACAACCCAACAGGCATTCCAGACGCCTGTGCTCTCAAGCTATCATACATACTGCCCCATGCACACCCCACCCGAGTCACTCCCCCCTTCCCAACCCCTGTCTCCAGCCCCCCAACCATCCCTCTACACAGCTTTCAATTCTCCCCAAAGACCAGAAACCATCAGGTACCCCAAACCCCACCCCCTCCCCCATTGAGAAACAATGTCCAGCAAGATATCAATGCCATCAGCACAAAAGTGTTCCCACCCCGGGAATCAGGATTTTGGAGATAGCATGAAACTAATGCACCCCGCCAAGGTCAGGTTCGCTCCCCCAGAGAGGTCTCACCCCAGCAGGCAAGTGGAGGATCAGACAGCAGCAACTTGTGCCAGGATTCTTGCAAAGTGAAAGTCAGTCCTCTGAACCACCCAACTGGAGCCAGTCCTGTGGGAAAAACAAAACCCAGTTCTGAAAGCCAATGAGCCACTCTAAACGCTGCTCAACCATGGGCTTCCAGTACATCAAAGCCACACAAATCAAATCCAAGGAGCAGCTAGGAAGTTGGTCAGGAAGAAAAATCCACATCGAGCCCCAGGATCAGAATGCAGCCTGGCGCTTGACTTGGTAATTGTTGTGGGAGCCTATCACTGATTTGGCAACCCCTTCAGAAAGGACCAAAGCTCCGCTGGTGTGTCCAAAGTAACAGTGCCATTGTTGTGGCTGATGCAAACTCTGGCTTAGTACTGGAGGGTGAACTTTATCCCCCTGGAGTGCAGCTGGGTACAATATGGAGCCATGGCCCTCCGCTGTTCCGAAAGCTTGACCGAGAAATCCTGGAAGAACAGCAGCTTACCTCCTTGATAGTCCAGAGTCCTGGTTTGCCTATAGGCCTCTAAGATACGGGCCATAGCCGCATAGTTTAAAAAGCGAGCTATGACCGGTCTCGGCTGAGCCCCCGCCACACGCGGGGTCCTGAAGCGATGGGCCCGCTCCACATGTACTGGACTCAGTGAAGATGTCAGGCCCAAAGTTTGGGGCAACCAAGTTGCCACAAGATCCCCCAACTCCGACTCACGCACAGTCTCTGTGAGGCCAATGATCTGGAGGCTATTTCGGCGGCCCCTATTTTCCGCATCGTCCTCTCACTCCTCCAGCTGTTTGATGTGGGTCTCCAGCATGGAGATGCATTGATCCACCACTACCGCCTGATCCTCGTGCTCCGAAATGCGTTCCTCTGCCTGTTGAATCCTCGCAGCCTGCCCAGCAATGCTGTCCTTCACCTCCTCCAGGACCGTGTGCAGCTTGGAGAGCTTTTCGTCGTGCAGCTTGGAGAGGTGGCAGATGGAGACCTGCATGTCATCGTCGTGCTGGGGACGATCAGGCTTGAAGCCGCCATGGTGGGAGTTTTTACGGGCTTATCTTTTGCAGGCTGCGTTGTCTTTATCAGCATGCCTACCGAAATGCACCGCACTGGACTCCGACAGAGCTCCCAATCGAAGGCAGGAGGAAACCCGGGAAGGTAAGAGTCATTCAGACACGTTAGATGAGCTGACAGGCACGATTTAGGGGTATTATTTAAGGAGTAGAGCAGAGCTCGAGCAAGAGATGTCCAGTCAGCACGCTGCCATCACGTGACCCCCTTCGCGTGCCCAGCAATGCTGTCTTTCACTTCTTCCAATACTGTGTGCAATTTAGACAGCTTTTCGTCAAGCAGTTGGGAGAGATGGTGGACGGAGACCTGCAAGCTCTCCTCATGTGGGCATGGTGCAGGACACTGGGCTTGGAGTCGCCATGCTGGTGAATTTGGTAGGCTTGTCTTTATTGGCATTACTGCTGCGATGTGCCATTGCCGACTTTGATAAACCCCGCGGTCGGGATCAGGAACAAACCTGGGGTAGAATGCAGCTATTAGGGCAGCTTTTAGTGCTGACAGGCGCGAGTTAGAGGTACTTTTAGGAGGAAATAGAGTGAAGCTCGAGCAGGAGACGTCTGGTTACAGTGCTGCCATCACGTGACTCCCCGTTTTTAAACTTCTTTATGGAATATTTGACCCTTTGGTCCCCTTACATTGGAATATGCTTAGATCTTGTTACACGAGGAATACACAGAGATATAAATTGTCGTTCCCTTTTTTCAAGGGAATTAAATCTTTTGGGAAACTTAGTCAGTCCTTTGCTTTTAAGTTGGTAGAGACTTGGAATGGACTGCCTGACTTTGTTAGATTGATAGGTCAGTTACAACAATTTTGCAAAGCCTTAAAAACTCTTCTGTTTTCACAATACTTAAATGGTTTAGCTACGGAATTAATCAACTGATTCTTTTAATGACAGATTACTTAATCTCTTCTTTCTTATTAATGTGTATTCTTTAACCCTTGTAAATCAAGTCGAGCTCCATCGAGAGATGATCCGGTATATAAATTGAAGACTAGATTAGATTAGACTAGAATAATTACATTTTTAGTCATGTTATTTTGTATAATTGAATATTTTTATTGAAGACACAAGTTGACAAAAGGGCAACAATACAATTGAAAGATAATGAAATTAGCCACAATAACTTGCATTCAAAAACAAATTTGAAGTGAATGTGCCCCTCCCCCTACACCATAGTGTTGATGGTGATCAGATCCATTCACTGCATTTGATCTGTAGGCCTAAATTCCTTTTATAATAGATTTCCAGCAGGAATACATTTATAGAACTAACCCTGTGATAACAATACCAAATGTCACAAAATTTGCACTCTAATAATCTGGTTTATGGTTTATTACTTTTTGTATACTGCCTTTAACAAGCAGTAGTAAAGCAATTTATGATAAACAATATTGCAGTGAAATGAAAGGAACTACAACTGAGACAGGAAAGCAAGAAGACCAGCAGCGTAGAGGCAGGAAAGAGCAAGGGGACAGGTGAGAATGAGAGGTGGGGCAGGACCAAAGATCAGACGCTGAACCAGGGAGAGACTTTGTGATGAGACGTATTAACCTGCCACATGAACACACACATCAAGCCCAAGAACTCACTGCAGGTCCAAGTTAAAGTAGATTTAGTATGAAGGTTCCTTCAATTTCCTCAAATAGGGGAATTTAGGCTGTCTGGTTTTCCCTCGCATTAGTTGATTCAGCATTCAGCTATGGTGGTTCGTGGCGGTGGCAGAAGCAGTGGGCAGGGATTCAGACATCTTGTTCGCACCAACCCAAGCACTCTCTCATTGTGGATAGCCTAAAACTTGACTAGCTAGGTGTGTCTCAAGGACTGGATTGAGAACCCCTGCTATAAAAGAAAGTTGGTCCCCCCTGTCCATTATAGAAACGGACAACAAGAAAAGGCAAGGGGGATGTCTTTATTTAAAACAAAAAGGTTCCAACAAGGATCCCAGTTTCGGCATTTAGAAGACGCCTTCTTCAGGGGACACTCTGCCAGCTAAGCACAAAATAATCTTATAATACCAGTTCTGTCAAGCAGTCCTTTCCAGTCTTCTCAACTTCCCAGGATTCTTCTTAACCCAAAGCTTCTGAGCCTTTTTTGCTGAGGGAAGTCTCTTCATGGAGGCTCTCACCCTCTTCTAAACGCCGAAACTGGGATCCTTGTGGGGACCTTTTTGTTTTACATAAAGACTTCATTATTGGTTGAAAAGACATCCCCCTTGCCTTTTCTTATTCTGTTTGTATCTTGAGGCGAGGGGCTCTTCTGCCTATCTGCCAATGATTGATATAATTTTTCCCATAATAAGATACTTGATAAAGGGGGGGGGAGGTTTATTCTCTTTATCACAAAATATAAATAAATTATCATAATATTTGTTATATTGTATGCAACTATCAAAATAAGAGGAGGGAAAGGGATTATAATTGAATAATAGTTGATATAATTATTAAATATTATATGATGTCTAAAATTATAGTAAGGACTATATAATGATATGTTGTATTTACAGTAAGTTATGGAAATATCAAGTGTATACTTAATGCAATTGTATGAATTTTTATGATACACTTGTTATATGAAAAATGAAAAAAAAAAAACCAGGCCCACATAGAATTATCCCAATAGAAAGCAATTACCGTCTAAATTTATGTGACTGTTCTGCAAAAGAAAGCAGATGCCGTCTTTCCTTTATAGATTAATAGCGTAACAAGTAAAATAAGGATGCAAATGCTTTGCCTAATTTGCTGAATTCATGCATAAATTATAAACTGTGCCCTATCCAAATTCATTTCCCTAGAGAATGCTATAAGTTAAAATAGCGCTTAAGCAGAAATTTGTTGCTTACATACAAGCGTATATGATGATATTCTTTTTGCAACTTGAGTGGGTATGTCAGGTCATCAAGTTTGCTATCATTAATTGCATTACATTAGTGACTTACAGTCTGCCTTTGCCTTGCAGTTCTAGGCGGATTACAAAAGAGGGCTGCTGGACATTAGCAGGGGAGATATTAGAGGCTTGACAAATGTTTTAAATAGCAATGTTTTTAGTAACTCAAATGGTTTAGGGTTGAGGCACGGTGATAAGACTTTTTCCAATTGCTACAGGAACTTTCCAAACTAAAGGTCATACTTTATATCAGTATTAATGTTTGCAATGTCAGGCTGTGGCATCCAGTATAATGGTCCTTGTGCTGTTTCCTTAGGTCATTGTTGAATGGCACAGAAATGCCCTTATCCACTCTGTCCAAATTTCATGCAATGCTTTATGAACGGAAACTCCTGTCTTTGGAGATGCGAAAGCGCAGACGACGACTAGGCAGACTGAAGTTAGCATTGGCAAGACGAACAGGTAAATGTACAAGTGTATGTGTGGAGGTGATACGAGAACAAAAAAAGAAAAGGTATTGAGATAGACTTAGTTTTGTGCAAGTTTATTCCTGTGGCACCATTCCTCCTGTCTTTTAGGTGTTTCCAGTGGTGCTATGAAATGGAATGAGGGGGGTTGGCCTTGTTTCCAATGGGGCAGGGGCTTGTAGGCATTGACACTTGTATGGATCACAGTAGTAGCAGATGGAGACATGTTATGGCTTTTTGGCAGTCGATTTGGGATCAAATAAATAGTTTGTTAGAAAATCATGTGGCATTGTCGTATGACACAGTTTTATTTGGCATGTCTATGAGAGCTAAATGCCAAATATCTTCCAATAATAACAAACTTTTAATGATTTTAACAGGAGTTGCCATTCAACAAATCACGTATATATGGAAGGATTGGAAAAGATTGAATTATAGTTTTTGGTGGAATTCGGTGTGTCACTTGTATAAAATGGAAAGAGCGTTAGCTATTCAAAAAGGATCTCTTAATAAATTTAAGGATGTGTGGGGGTCATTAATAAAGTATTGTAATGAATAATTATCATTTTTCCCTGTATAGCATAAATGATTTTTAGGGGTGGGGGGTGGGTTGTGATTTTCATCATTTGATATAAAGACATAGATAGATTATACTGTATAATAACATAATAATAACCCCTATCCTAAAAAATAGTTTCCAACTACAGACCAATTGCTTCCATACCACTCTTTGTAAAGATCATGGAGGGGCTGGTACACTCCCAATTAATGGAATATCTAGACCAGTTCTCACTCCTTCATGAGACTCAATCCGGCTTTAGACCGCTTTTCAGCACAGAAACGGTAATTGCGGCCATCCTAGATTACTTGCACCTACTTTTAAGCAAAGGCCTCAGTGCCCTGATCATGCAATTCGACATGAGCTCTGCCTTTGACCTTGTAGACCATGCAAATTTGCTACAGTGTCTAGACGCTATTGGCATTAGAGGCGAAGTGCTAAACTGGTTTCATGGTTTCCTTTCATCCCGAACCTATCAGGTTCGCTTCAACAATGATCTCTCCAACACCTGGAGCAACCCATCCGGCGTTCTGCAAGGGTCCCCACTATCCCCTCTGCTTTTCAATATCTACATGACCTCACTGAGCGTTCAATTAACCCAGCTGGGGATAAAATTATTCAGTTACGCTGATGACTTCACAATTATTATCTCATTTGCCAACTCCATCTCGGAAACAATTCCAAAAGCATCAGAAGCCATAAACTTGATGGAACATTGGATGACAGACTTCAAACTCAAGCTCAATACTGAGAAGACAAAATTCTTTATCGCTTCACCGCGCCCTCTTGACACCAAAACCCCACTAGACATCAACAAACATAACTACCCCATACAGCCCACCATTAAAATACTGGGTGTAACTCTGGATCAATGCCTCACCATGAAAGATCAGGTGGACTCCCTAATCAAAAAGAGTTTTTTTCACCCTCTGGAAACTTAAATCCATTAAAGCATACTTTGATAACTCTGTCTTCAGAATCTTGGTACAATCCCTCGTATTAAGTCAACTCGACTACTGTAACATCATCTACTTAGCAATCCCCCAAAATAATATGCGACGATTACAACTAATGCAAAACACTGCGGTCAGACTAATCTTCGGTCTAAAGAAATTCGATCACGTGACGCCATACTTCAAACAACTACACTGGTTGCCGATGGAAGCTCGTGTAAAGTTTAAATTCACTTGCCTCTGTTTTAAAGTTTTCTACGGTCTAACCCCTAAATACATCACTGACCTATTCTCTTTCTCAGCCAACAAACACAAGAGAAGTTTCCACTCGCACTTCGTTTCTCCCCCGGTTAGAGGATGCAAACTAAAAAAACACCATGAGCATCTTCTCTCACATCAGGCTGCTCTATGGGGTAAAGACCTAGAACAACTCCTATTGCCCACCACTTATGAGGTATTCAGGAAACGCCTCAAAACCCACCTATTCCTGAAATACCTAGACAGTTGACCCACTTCCCTCTTTCCCCTCCTTTGCCCTTTCTCCCCACTGTTCCCCACATCCCTTAAGTTAATTCAACTTGTACGTCAACTCAACTTGTACTCCACTAATCTTTTGTAAACCGCATAGAACTTAACGGTATTGCGGTATATAAACTGTTATTATTATTATTATTATTTTATTATATAGTTTATTTGGTATTAGCATGGGGGGTGGGAGGGGGATAACTCTTATTATTGAAAATGTGGAATTTCAAGTGATGTTTTGGTGTTTTATGATGTTATTTTCTTAACACTTGATGTAAAATATAAAATGAATAAAGAATTATAAAAAAAAAAAGAGATGCAGAAAATTGCTGCCTTATCTCAATACTCCAAATATCTCTAAGACCATTTTTTGGTTTTTTATTCACATATCCAGATAATAATTTATACCACAAAGCGGCTTGATGTCCCAGGAAATCCGCTTGAAAACAAAGGAACTCCAGACTATATTGATTATACAGATTTTTCCATTCAGGGAACCCTACCTGAATAGCCTGCTTCAGCTGCAACCATTTAAAATTTTATGATTTATTAAGACCAAATCTATGTTGCAGCTGTGAAAATTCAAGCAGTTTACCATCTGAAATAACGTCATTTAGAGTTCGAATTAGAGAGCTGCACGGGAACGGGGATGACGGGAATCCCGCGGGACCCACGGGGATCCCGCGGGTTCCCCCTTTGGGTCACGGGGATCCCGTGGGGACGCCCCCTAGGGTCGCGGGGATCCCGTGGGGACGCCTCCAAGGGTCGCGGGGTTCCTGCGGGGTTGGATCGCAGCGGGGTTGGTCGAGCCGCGAGGGTAGTCTCCTTCTCCTTACCTGCCCTGTCGCAGCACACATCCGAACGGAAATCTTCCCGATGTCAGCGCTGACGTCGGAGGGAGGGCTTAAGCAAAGCCCTCCCTTCCTCCGACGTCAGCGCTGACATCAGGAAGACTTCCGGTCGGCTGTGTGCGGCAGGGCAGGTAGGAAGAAGGCAATGGCGTACGAAAGAGGGGGGAGGGGGCGGTCCGCCCCGGAGAATGTGCACAGCCGGTCAGGTCCCCCGATCGACCGACAACAGGCCCGGCCGACAAATCTCCCTGCCCTGTAGCCGCGAATCTAAATTACCTCTTACAGCAGCTTCACTACTCCAGCTGCTGTAAGAAGGTAATTTAGATTCGCGGCTACAGGACAGGGAGATTTGTCCGACCGGGCCTGTTCTGTTGTCGGTCGGGTGCAAAAGCGCCACAAAGGTGGAGGCAGGGAGGGAGGAAAGGTGGAGTGGAGAAGAAAAGACGCTTAAGGGGGGAGAAGGCCGCTGAAAGTACTGGGGAAGACAAAGGGGTGGAAAAGAACGCTGAAAGGACATGGGGAAGACAGAGGGGGGAGAAGGCCGCTGAAAGGACATGGGGAAGACAGAGGGGGGAGAAGGCCGCTGAAAGGACATGGGGAAGGCAGAGAGGGGAGAAGGATGCTGCCTGACAGGACATGGGAAAGATGGTGGGGGAGAAGGACACTGAAAGGAAATGGGGTAGAGGGAATGGGAAGAAGACGCTGGCAGGGAAGAAGACAGAGGTGCCAGACTATGGGGGGAGCGGAGGGAAAAAGATGGGTGCCAGACCAATTTGGGAGGGGGGAGAAAGGGAGAGGCACAGTAACAGAGCAAATGAAAGACACAGAGAGAAGAGAGGCAGTGGATGGAAGGAATTGAATGAGAACATGAAGAAAGCAGAAACCAGGCAATAAAGGTAGGAAAAAAATTATTATTATTTTTTTTTTTTGCTTAAGGATAAAGTAGTATATTAGTTGTGTTGATAAAAATTTATAAACATTAGAGGCTCTGGTAGAAACCCGTTTACAAAGTATGTATTCTTCCCAATTAATATTTCCAAATTAATAAAGTCTTTTTGCTTATTTTTAAATGGGTTTCTACCAGAGCCTTTAATTCAGTAGCATAATTAAATGAAATAACTATTTCTGTAGTTTATAGGGACAGGCGGGGACGTAGGGGATTCCTCGCGGGGACGGGTGGGGACGGAGGGGATTCCTCGCGGGGACGGGTGGGGACGGAGGGATTCCTCGCGGGGACGGGTGGGAGTCCTCACGGGGACGGGTGGGGACGGGTGGGACTTTGGCGGGGACGGGTGGGATTTCTGTCCCCGCGCAACTCTCTAGTTCGAATGCCTGCAATGATCCAGGATTTCCATAAGATTTTAGATCCGCCAATTTGAATCTTGGAATTAATCCATAAAGATTGATTTGTAGATTTACTTATTGGAATAGGTGTTAAATTACTAATATATCTCAATGTTTTCCATGTATCTGATAAAATTCTATTCTCCTTATATTTTCTAGGTATTCTAATACTGGGCACATAAACCAAATTTAAGGGAAACAAGAGACGCTATTCTAAATAGAGCCAATCCGGTGCATTCTCAAAGAGTTCTGAGAGGATCCAATACATACCTTGACGTAAAATATAGGCTTGATGATACCTATAAAAATTTTGAAAATTTACCCCACTCTCCTCAATTGGTTTTTGAAGAGATACTAAAGCAATTCTATGCATTTTACCTTGCCAAAGAAATTTCATAAGGATACCGTTAAGTTTTTTTATAAAAGGACCCATGAAAAAAGATTGGTATCATACTCATTTGATAACAAACCACAAGTAATATCATCATTTTAATGGTTTGAACTCTCCCCCACCAAGAAATATATAATGGATTCCATTGCTCACACAACTCTGTAACTCTTTTTAATAAAAGTTTTTCATTCTCTTTAACTGTATCATCTAAATTATTTTTAATCATAATACCTAAGTACTTTAAGCCATCTTCTTTCCATACAAATTGAAAAGAATCAAATAATCCTTTAGAACAATACACATTTAAAGGAAGAATTTCAGACTTACTCCAATTTATTTTGTAACCTGAAAATTTTCCAAATGTATCAATCAATTCTAGCAAACATGGAATAGTAGATTCTGGATTTCTCAAATAGAGCAGAATTTCATCTCCATATGCTGAAACTTTATATTCCCGATCAGAATGAGGAATACCTGTATCCCCTTGGCTTGATGAATGGCTAATAACAAGGGTTCTAATACAACATCAAACAACAAAGGAGATAAAGGACAGCCTTGTCTAACTCCCATAAGAACATAAGAATTGCCAATGCTGAATCAGACCAGTGGTCCATCATGCCCAGCAGTCCGCTCACGCGGCGGCCCTCTAGTCTAAGACCAGCACCCTAACTGAGACTAGCCCTACCAGCGCACGTTCTTGTTCAACAGAAACTTGTCTAACTTTGTCTTGAATCCTTGGAGGGTGTTTTCCCCTATAACAGCCTCTGGAAGGGCGTTCCAGCTTTTTACCACTCTCTGGGTGAAGAAGAACTTCCTTACGTTTGTACGGAATCTATCCCCTTTCAACTTGGAGAGGATGAACAACCTGTCCTTATCTACTAAGTCTATCCCCTTCAATACCTTGAATGTTTCGATCATGTCCCCTCTCAATCTCCTCTGTTCGAGAGAGAAGAGCCCCAGTTTCTCTAATCTGTCGCTGTACGGCAGCTCCTCCAGCCCCTTAACCATCTTAGTCGCTCTTCTCTGGATCCTTTCGAGTAGTACCGTGTCCTTCTTCAGGTACGGCGACCAGTGCTGGACGCAGTACTCCAGGTGAGGGCATACCATGGCCCGGTACAGCGGCATGATAACCTTCTCAGATCTGTTCGTGATCCCCTTCTTTATCATTCCTAGCATTCTGTTTGCCCTTTTTGCTGCCGCCGCACATTGTGTGGATGGCTTCATCGACTTGTCGATCAGAACTCCCAAGTCCCTTTCCTGGGAGGTCTCTCCAAGTACCGCCCCGGACATCCTGTATTCATGCATGAGATTTTTGTTATCGACATGCATCACTTTACACTTATCTACGTTGAACCTCATCTGCCATGTCGATGCCCATTCCTCGAGCTTGATTACGTCACGTTGCAGATCTTCGCAGTCCCCCTGCATCTTTACTACTCTGAATAACTTCGTATCATCCGCAAATTTAATCACCTCGCTCGTCATACCTATGTCCAGATCATTTATAAAGATGTTAAAGAGCACGGGTCCAAGCACCGAGCCCTGCAGCACCCCACTGGTGACGCTCTTCCAGTCCGAGTATTGTCCATTTACCCCCACTCTCTGTTTTCTATGCTCCAGCCAGTTTTTAATCCATGTGAGTATTTCACCCTCAATTCCATGGCTTGCAATTTTCCGAAGTAGTCGTTCATGCGGAACCTTGTCGAACGCCTTCTGAAAATCCAGATATACAATGTCGACTAGATCGCCCTTGTCTATCTGTCTGTTTACTCCTTCAAAGAAGTGCAGCTAGTTCGTCAAACACGATCTGCCTTTGCTAAAACAGTGCTGACTGGTCCTCATCAGCCCGTTTCCATCAAGGTGATCAATGATGCTGTCCTTTATCAGTGACTCTACCATCTTTCCCGGTACAGAGGTCAGACTCACCGGTCTATAGTTCCCCGGATCTCCCCTCGAACTTTTCTTGAAGATCGGTGTAACATTCGCTACCTTCCAGTCTTCCGGAATCTTTCCCGATTTGATCGACAGATTGGCTATTAGTTGAAGCAGTTCAGCTATGGTCCCTTTCAGTTCCTTGATGACCCTCGGATGGATGCCATCCGGTCCCGGGGATTTATCGCTCTTAAGCCTATCAATCTGCCTACATACCTCCTCTAGACTGACCGTCAATCCTGTCAGCTTTCCGCCTTAGTTTCCAGCATATAGCCTGATGGGTTCCGGTATGCTGTGTACATCTTCTTCGGTAAATACAGATGCAAAAAATGTGTTCAGTTTGTCAGCGATTGCTTTGTCCTCCTTTAGTGCTCCCTTTATTCCATGGTCATCCAAAGGTCCCACCACTTCCTTTGCGGGTCGTTTCCCCATAATATATCGAAAGAACGGCTTGAAGTTCTTCGCCTCCTTGGTTATTTTTTCCTCGTAGTCTCTTTTGGCCCCTTTTACCGCCTTATGGCACCTGCGTTGATGTTATTTGTGCTTGTTCCAGTTTTCATCCGTTTTTGACCTTTTCCATTCCTTAAATGAAGTTTTCTTGTCTCTGATCGCTTCCTTCACCTCTACAGTGAGCCACGCAAGTTCTTTGTTCTTTTTCCTCTTGGATCCCTTGTTGATACGCGGTATATATATATTTTGCACCTCGGTGACTGTGTCCTTAAAAAGGGACCAAACTTGCTCTAGCGTTTTTACAGTGCTTATCCTCTTCTTAATCTTCTTCCCTACTATGAGTCTCATCCCTTCGTAATTTCCTTTTTGGAAGTTAAGTGCCGTGGCTGTCGTTTTGGACCGATGTTTCTCCCCTGCATCCAGATAAAAGCGGATCATATTGTGATCACTGCTTCCCAGCGTCCCTTCTACTTCTACATCTTGTGCTGATCCTCGCAGGCCATTTAGAATTAAGTCCAGAATTGCATTTCCTCTAGTATTTTCCTTGACAAGTTGTTCCAGGAAGCAATTGCCTACAGCATCCAAGAACTTGGTCTCTCTAATGCAGCTGGAGATACCTAGGTTCCAGTCTATTCCCGGATAGTTGAAGTCACTCATGATAACTGTGTTTTGCTCCCTTGCAGTTACGTTTAATCTCGTCTGTCATTTCTCCATCAATTTCTTTGGACTGCCCTCGGGGTCGGTAGTAGATGCCGATCTTCGTTTCCAGGCCATTTGTTCCTGGAATTTTGACCCATAGAGACTCTAACTTATCCGTCAGTTGTGGCGTGTTCTCTCCAGCAGATTCAATTTCCTCTTTGACATATATGGCAACGCCCCCACCTTTTTGAGCCACTCTGTCTCTGCGGTATAGTTTGTATCCCAGTAGCACAGTGTCCCAGACGTTTTCCTCAGTCCATCATGTTTCCGTGATGCCTATGATGTCAACGTTATCTTTTTGTGCTATGGCTTCTAATTTACCCATCTTATTTGTAAGGCTCCTTGCGTTTGTGTACATACACTTGAGTTTGCAGCATTTTCCTTTCTTGCATTTCCTTCCCTCTTGTGTCTTTTTCGATCTCTCGTGCCTGTAATCCGGTGAGTCTTTCCCTCTATCTTCTTGCACGGTATCCTCTGGGTATACCGGTTCCCGAACCATCGACTCTCTCTCTCTGTCGATTGTCGGCTTTCCCCTTCTTCCTAGTTTAAAAACTTGTCCACTTCTTTCTTGATGTTGCTTGCAAGTAGCCTCGTTCCGTCTCTGCTGAGGTGGAGTCCATCCTTCCTGTAGAGCTTGCTCTTCCCCCAGAACGTTGTCCAATTGCGCACGAAGTGGAATCCGTCTTCCTCACACCAGCGCCGCATCCACGCGTTGACTGCTTGCAGCTCCATCTGCCTCTTCTCATCTGCCCTGGGTACCGGCAGGATCTCTGAGAATGCTATCCTCTGCGTTCTGGTCTTCAGCTTCCTTCCTAGCATCCGGAACTGGTCCTTCAGTACTTCTCTGTTGTAGTTCCTATTGCTCACGTTGTTCATCCCCACATGGATCACCACCGCCGTATCTTCTTCTTCCACACTGTTGAGGATCCTGTCGATGCAGCTCACTATGTCTTCTACCTTGGCTTCCGGTAGGCAGGTCACCAGCCGATCAAGTCTTCCTCCCGCTATGTGGCTGTCAACTTGTCTGATGATGGAGTCGCCCACGACGATTGCTGTCCTCTCTATCTTCTCCTGATTCTCCAGCCTCAGGTCCGTGTCCCTAGTGTATGTCCATCTCTCCTGCCGCAGGTCCGTATCCTTCATTCTCGCTACTGTATCACCCATTTCTTCCTGGTGGTTGTCTGTCAGGTGGTCCACACTCTCTGTAGGTGTCTTTTGGCAGTTCCACTGTTGCTGGTGATTTTCCACGGCCTCCCTGTATGCCTCCTCTATGAACTTCTCCAGCTCTCGGACTTCTTCTTTGATGGTGTCTTCTGTCTTGTTCTCTGCATCTCTGTCTCTTTCCTCTCCTGCTTGAAGTGCATCCAATTCCAATATTCTGCCCTCCAGGAGTCTGACTTGTGTCTTCAGGCTCTCCAGTTCTCCGCATCGGGCGCATACGTAAGACAGCCTCCCAGAGGGGAGGTAGTCATACATATGGCACACGATGCAGAAAACTGGGTAGCTCAACATCCTGCTTCCGTCTGCTGCTTCCATTGCTGTCTGCTTGCCGGTCTGCTGCGGATGACTTCTGGGTCTGCTGTGGTTGCGCCTGTTCTTATCTGCTTTTTTTCCCCTTTTGTTCTCTCTGCCTCTGCCTCTCTCTGTAGCTGCTTTTCTCCTGCTCAGATCAACTCTGCTCTGTTGGCCCCTCCCCTTTTAAGGCGGAGCTTCGGTGGTGGACGTCGGGGGGAGTGGAGCTAACTCTCACCGATTCCCCTCTTGGTCTCCTGCCTCTGCTTCTCTCTCCTGCTGTTTTATCTGCTTTTTCCCCTTTGGCTTCTCTCTCCCTCTGCCTCTCTCTGTAGCTGCTTTTCTCCTGCTCTCTCCTGCTCAGATCAGCTCTGCTCCGTTGGCCCCTCCCCTTTTAAGGCGGAGCTTCGGTGGTGGACGTTGGGGGGGTGGAGCTAACTCTCACCGATTCCCCTCTTGGTCTCTTGCCTCTGCTTCTCTCTCCTGCTGTTTTATCTGCTTTTTCCCCTTTGGCTTCTCTCTCCCTCTGCCTCTCTCTGTAGCTGCTTTTCTCCTGCTCTCCTGCTCAGATCCCCTCTGCAAATTAAATTTCTCAGACAAATTATTATTAATATTCAATCTTGCAGAAGAGGAGCTATACAATGATTTAACCATTTGTATAAATCCAGGACCTATACCAAACCAATCTAATGCTTGATACATAAAATTCCATTAAATTCTATCAACAGCTTTCTCTGCATCCAAAGATACAGAAAAAGCCGGATCATTCATATTTTTGGTTAAATTTAGCATATGGAACGCTAATCTAGAGTTATTAGATTATTAGTTCATGACTGTTAAATGTCATATTAATATATATGACAAAATTTTCAATAAATCAAAATACTACAAAAAACAAATTTCTGAAATTCATTAAAGACTACTGACCCACTTTAAATTAACCCCATTAGACCATCTATTTTTAATATAAACTAAAGAAGCTTCATCTTAAACCTCTATGACTGAGTAATAAATTCCATATACTTAAACTGTTTCACAAAAAATAAAAACCATTTCCCACAATGTAAGGGATATGATAAAAATTCATACTTCCAATAACAATTATATAACATCTCTCAATAAAATATCATAAATATCACACAACACACTCCATTAAAGAAAATATCTTGTAAATCCATCCAGTTTTTCCCTTTTCCAGCTAAAACTTCTTTGATTCATATCAATATTAAAGATTCCACTTCACATTCTTCTTACTATTGTTAAAACCTCATCCATTAAGTAGACATTGGCTCTGTTTGTGTTAAAAAATCCTTTAGTTTTGCAGGATCTTGAAAGTAGAAAGATTTATTCCCATTAGACATTCTCATTGTCGATGAATAGTATAAGCCATATGTCAGTCCCTTATCCTTCAACTGCTGCCTCAACAGAAGGAACTGCTTCCTTGTATCTGCAGTTACTTTTGCAAAGTCAGGAACCAGCAACAATTTAGAGCCGTTATAGTATACGTTTTTATTGGCTTTTGCCACTTTTAGGATTTCCATAGCTTGCTGAAAGCGTAAAACCTTGAAAATCAAGGGCCTTGGACCAACCTGGTTTGCTGAACGTTTTGAGGGGATTCTGTGTGCCCGTTCTATTTCTAACGACCACTTTGAATTTAACTTAGCAGCTTGGGCAGTAAATTCTCCAGAAATTGTACAGCATCTCCCCCTTCCAAATTTTCAGCCATACCAAGAATTCTTATATTTTTTCCTTTTTCCTCGGTTCTCCATATCAATCAGTTGATTTTTAAGCATTTCCACAGACTGTCTTTCTGCTTCATATTTTTTCGTCGTAACTTCCACCTGCTCGACTCTATCTTCAATCCGCAACATTCTCTGATCCACAATCTGCATCTGTTGCTTTAGGCTTACTACTTCCTCCTTTACATCCATGATAATGGCTTATGTTCTTATGACATTTTGAAGACTTTCTCTTTTGAAAATGAGCACCATTGCTTCCAGTGGCACCAATGTGTGTGGGGAAAATGGCACTGTAGTTGCTTCCATTGAAACCATGGCATGGGCAGATGAATCCTGGCATTGTTTCTAGTGGTACTGGATTTTAGGAATTGATAGGCACTGATTCTGCTTGTCCTGCTAAAGAGCTGATTTAAAATCACTATGATAGCTAACAATTATATTTCATAAAAATGAAACATGTAATTCTGTGATTGGTATAGTCGTGGCTCAGTGACAGTTGTCTAGATTCAGTTCCTGATCATGATGTTTATTACTTTGTGGTTTACCAGAGTTGGAAATGTTCTAGAGGGAGGGAATCCAGCATCTAGCAACCAGATTCATGTATGAGTACCAGGTTATAGAAGCATTTACTTCAATATATGTCTAGAACAGGGGTGTCAAAGTCCCTCCTCGAGGGCCACAAGCCAGTCAGGGTTTCAGGATTTCCCCAATAAATATGCATGAGATATATTTGCATGCACTGCTTACATTGTATGCTAATAGATAACATGCACATTTATTGGGGAAATCCTGTAAACCTGACTGGATTTCGGCCCTCGAGGAGGGACTGTGAAATGCCTGGTCTAGAAGAAATAGGGGAAAAGGATTAGAAACTGGGGATCCCCTGAGCAGTTCATTGAAGCTTCATAGTATGGTAAGACCAGCTTAGACAGGTTCTATTACAGCTGAAAAATACTGCAGGGCTAAATACTTTGCAAGTGAAGAACACTCCACTTTGTTTTTTTGTAATGATATTTTCACTTCATCTTACAGACTCCTCCAAAGGGGCAGCTGGTCATCTGGGAAGTGGGTCTGAGCGGGAAGAGGAGGAAGCAGAAGACGTACTAGAGAATGAAGAGGAAGAAATCCATGAATCTCACTGCACTTCTGCCCTGGACCTCGTACAAGTGAAATCTGCAAAAGATATGTCTCTGGCTGCAAGGTGCCACCAGGATGACACATCAATAAACCAAAGAATGGGCTCAGAATTGAATGATAAATACAACACAAAGGCTTCCAAGCTGCAAAAATCTCAGATGAATATACTGAAAATTCTGCAGGAAGATGGAAATTTAAGGTTAGAATCAGCCTCTGACATTAGGCAAGTTACAAGTCTCAGTCCTAGCTGTCTTTGACATTAAGTAGGTTCTAAGTTTTGGTAGTTTAAAAGCATTTGATATACCACCCTTCATTAATTGTCAGAGTGGTTTACAATAATAATCACATAAAACAAACCTGGGTCTAACCTTGGATTATAAGACTTGCTATCAGCTATCTTCAGTTTAAATATGTTATAAAGATCAGTACCAGCTGTCTTGCCATTAAGCCATTTATAAGCTTTGTGTACCAATAATTTCGATATTAGGCAATAAGCTCAATATCAGCATTCTTGAAATTAGGTGAGTGATAAGCCTAAGTAGTAGCTTTCCTAACACAGAGTAATAAAACTTGGTAGAAATTGTCTTGTTAAGTGAGTTACAAAGCTTAATGCCAGCTATCTTGACATTAGGAGTTTAAGAAGGCTCTTAAGAATATAAAATTTGTCTTGTCAGACCACAGATTTTCTCTCATAATGGCATCCTCTTGAGTATTGCTGGTTCCCAACCTTATCACCCTTCATCTTTGTCGTCTGTGGTACCAGTTGCATCACTTACCTCTTTCAACCTTCAAACATGTACCTCATTGAAGAAATTAATTACACATTTGAAACATATTACACTACATTAGTTTCTTTTCTTCCGTCAATACCTTGCGGTTCTAGGCGGATTACAAAAGGATGAGATTCTGGTCATATCCAGAAGATTACAAAGAAGTTACTGGTTGGAACATTTATAATCTAGTGATGGAGTGAGATAATTGGTTGTGTTGGGAGTTTGTCTTGACATGCAAGTACATCGCCTCCAACTGATCCTGTTCCTGCTTCACCGATCAGGATAATTGCACACAAGCGTACTTATAGCTATTCTAGGGTTGTAAAATGAAATGACAAAAATAATGATGCAAAATATTTTAATAAAATCCAAAATCTTATTTTTTATTGGTTATCAATATTAGATCATAAGAATAATCAATTAATTATCAATTGATTATCATTTGCATCATGAGAATTATTACAGAAGCCAAAAGCTGGCCTTGCTCATAATAAATTCCAACGTTTTACTAGTTACACATCCATATATATCCTAAATGACGACATTCCTTCGTTACAATCCATCTGCAATCTAATTGGTCCACATTATTTGTTTCCATATAAGGCTAGCTTCATATAGGCGTGTCACAAATAACATTCTTATACCTAAAAAGTTACATTCTCACATTAAGCTTACATATTTTATAAAAAGAAGAAATACATAAGCAGATATTGTAATATACTTACAAAACTCCTCAGCTTTTAAATCCTTTCCTGTAAATATCAGTGTCCTTTCTATACTGAGATCTCTGTCTCACTAAGACTGAACAAAGAAAAAGAAGATGGACGGAGCAGTTACCCCTTCCATCAAGATTCTACGAGTAGAAAAATGTTGCTTAAGGTCAGAGGTCAAATACCAGCTGTAACCTTATCAGGATCTCTTCAGGATTTCAGATATATGAAAATCAAAATAAAATATATTCCTAATCTATACTTGTTAACTTATATTTGTTAACTTACTACCTATAGCTACCTAAGTAAATTTCTATTGTGTAATTTTACTGACTTACTAAACTTAATTTTGAATCAACACATACCATGATACACATATGGTTTCGATCTATCTTTCCCACAGCAAAACTCAAGTCATGGCAAACTTAGGGCCCCCTGGTATGTGGATATCAGGTCAAAAGCCAACTCCTGTCTGCCTACATTTCCCTGAGGATTGGCCTAGTTCAGGCTGGTCACTCTTTAGGACAAAGAAGCCCTATAAAACTTAAGCTTTTCCATCTGGGATAAATTTGGTATGGTAGTTATCAATCACCGAATGTCTTAGCCTGCCTTGTTGTACCCTCAAGCACATGAGACATGTATCAAATCAATATGTTAACTTAAAATTCCTGTCTTTTACTTTTGTATTTTTGATTATTACATTTCAGCTTATCCAATTTTCATTTATTCATTTATAGCTACTAATCCACATTCTCACTTGATCTTGGATTAGGCCCTATCTATCAACAGGTTTTTCTAACTAGTAAATCCTGGTGCAATGTGAGAAAGTGTAATAGCTGAATTTTTTTTATATCATGTTTGCTCACCCGTACCTGTCCAGGTAAACCAAGCTGGCCCTCCTCAGAACTACTTAAGGCATAGGACAAGGTCCTTAGCCCCCCCTTGGGTCGTGGAGTGGGGTATCACACCAGGACCCACACCTGGGGCTTTAGTGGCCTTACCTTGCTCTGCTCTGAGGTTGCTTTGGGCATGACTTGTTCTCTGGATCAGCGTAAGATTGGGAGTCACTTTTTGCAAACATGTTTTTCCAATGCCAATTATACAGGACAAACTACAACACACAACCAGAAACACAAAAGGCCTATTAAAACACCCAATAGGCCTTTTACCCATGATATATTAGACATCCATGCAGTTAGCCAATCAAACCAACCCTTATCCTCTACCTTAAATTGTTCCCAATTCTGCAATGCCTTGTCTAGAGATGTGATATGTGCTTGCTGGTCAGAGAAGGAATCAGGAATATAAGTGCAACATTCTTGCCCAATGATGGCACATGTACCCCCCTGGGCTGCTAGGAGATAGTCGAGTGCCATCCTATTTTGAAGAGCTACAATGCGTGTTTGTCTGAGCTCTAGTGACAGAGATTGAGTAACTGCTGTTGTTTCATTACCCATAGTTTCAATAAGGGTGAATAATTTTTTTATAATATGGATTAATTTACCTACTCCATAACTAGGTAAAAGGATCATACCAAATCTTTCCCCTTCAGAAATGAGAGGAGTATTTCTTTTTGGTCGGGTAGGAGGCAATTCAGAAAGGATTCTCACAGGGGGTAATAGGAACCTGATATAGCAGGTTCCATACCAACCCTCGTGAAGCCATCTGTATGCATATGGGCCACAAATCCACCAGCAGTCAGCATAAGAAGGTAACAAATAATTACTAACACCTGTAAGCCAGGCAAATTGTTGCCTGTCAGTAAAATAGGTAGAAACAGTAATATTTCCCAGTGAAAGAGAAATATTTGGACCATCAGAAGAAACATAATATTGACATGAACTCTTTCCAGCATACCAGGTGGTTTTATCTGTCCTTTTAGAATGGTAACAAAGACATCCTCGCATGGGTCTAACTAAAACTGGGGCTGGTGATTTATTTGGGTCAAAACTAAAAGCATAACGAGTAAATGTTTGAAGAAGAGAATATTGAACCATAGAGAAACAATTTCCTTCATGACTAAACTGTGGTGCAACTAAGCCATTACGTGGCATAAGGTAAAGAGAATAATAACAAAGATCAGAAACATTCCATGCAATAGGTCGAAAAGGTAACCCACTAGAGTGTTGTGGAAGCTGGGCACAAACCCAGCAATTGCTTACATTAGCATACCTAGCTACACGAAATTTCATTTGTTCATAGGAATTTCCCTGAATAGGTAAGAAAAGATTCCATTCTGCAAAAGTGTGGGGGGAAAAAGCAAAGAATAGTAATGGAGAACACCAAATAAGTAACATGGCTAAAATTAATACCTAATTAGTATAACAAAAAAATAAACAGTATTGAAAATATGCAAATATAATAATAGCGATGAGATGAACTACTAATAGTGTCTCTAGTCCTTGATTTCCTTGCAGGAACAATAAATACGCTCAGGTAATCAGGTATTAGCAATGGGTGCTGGTTTAATGTCTTTCACGTGTACTAACGGTGTATACCCTTTTAATTTCACTGCATAAGGGAACACCACTTCCACTTGAAAAGGTCCATAAAAGTATGGCTGAGTCCATATATTTCTTGTATGTAACCTCTTATACACCCACTGATCCTGGTGGAACCTGTAAACTGGAAGTGCTTGATCCACACTACTTGGAGTTCGTCGCGATTGAATCTCTGCTATAGCTGTCTGTAATGCTACAACATAATCAGAAAATAAAGTATCATCAGTACAATTTCCAGGTTTCACAAAAGCAAGGGGCATCCTTCTTCCAGTGGCAATTTGGAAAGGAGTCAAAGCAAATTTAGGCATATGCCTATTGCGCACTACATAGAGTGCTGCTGGCAAATATTTTAGCTAGTCTTTAGACTCCAATGGCATAATTTTACGCAACGCAGTTCTTATTAAATCATTCGATTTTTCAACAAAACTATTCGATTGAGGATGGTAAACTGTTATGAATTTGTGCTTAATCAATAGTGAATTTGCCAATTCTTGTAATAATGCATTTTTAAAGTGGCTGGCATTATCTGTGGCTATCTCATAAGGAATTCCATGTCTTGGAATAATTTCATTTAAGAATACCTTTGCCACTTCTCCTGCTGTTTCTTTTTTACAGGGGTAGGCTTCAATCCAGCCCGAAAAAGGACAAACACAAAGTAAAAGATACCTCTTACCGGTACATGGTGTAATCATGTCTGTAAAATCCACATGCCACTTCTGAAAAGGTCCCTGTGGGATAGGTAGAGTGCCTGGTGCGA
The DNA here is from genome assembly GCF_902459505.1 of Geotrypetes seraphini. Lineage (NCBI taxonomy): Eukaryota > Metazoa > Chordata > Amphibia > Gymnophiona > Dermophiidae > Geotrypetes > Geotrypetes seraphini. The sequence continues at coordinate 192,148,655 of NC_047090.1, read as the reverse complement.
CACAAGTACCCCTAGGATTAGTTTTTACACATACAGCACAACGTAATACAGTCTGCCTTACTATTTTTTCTAAATTAGGATGCCAGATTTGCTGTGACAATTGACTAATCGAAGTAGCTGCACTTTCATGTAAGGCATTGTGCATTTGTTGGATCATTATCACCAGAGGTACCTGTGCCATACATGGCACACCTGACGAATTATACCAGATACCTTCTATACACTGACACTGTAAATTTGTCCATTGTTGAATCTCTTCTTCTGTTACGCCATCTAGGAGCAGTCGTCTATGCTCTTCTTGTTCTTTTGTAATCTTGCTCCTAGCTCTAGTCTGCACCAGCATTATACCCAGTTGCTCTACAGCCCATTTTGCTGCTAGATCTGTCTGATTATGCATATACCGTATTTTCACGTAGATAGCGTGCACCCGTGTAAAACGCGCACACGGGTATAGCGCGTGGGAAACCGAAACATATGTAAAAAAAATTTTGTATACCGTGCACACCCGTATACCGCGCATGCTGCCCGACTCTCCTTTCGCCCGCCCCGACTCTCCTCTGGCCACCCCGACTCTCCTCTCCCCCTTGAAGTCCTGTCCCCACCCTGAAAGCCTGATGCCCCCCCCAACGTCCGATTCACCCCCCCCCCCCGCAGGACCACTCGCACCCCCACCCCGAAGGACCGCTCGCACACACCCGCACCCCCACCCTGAAGGACCGCTCGCACCCCCACAGCCTCCCGACCCCCCCATCATGTAGAAGCTCTTACCGGTGTCCTGCTGCTTCCTCTTGGCGGTCCCGCCCTTTCTCTGACGTCAAGCCCTCTTGCCCCGCCGACTCCCCAACTCCCCGACAATATCGGGCCAGGAGGGAGCCCAAGCCCTCCTGGCTCTGGCGAACCCCCCCCCCCCCCGCTAGTTGTTCGGGCCAGGAGGGTGCCCAAGTCCTCCTGGCCCTGGCGACCCCCCCCCCCCGCTAGTTGTTCGGGCCAGGAGGGAGCCCAAACCCTCCTGGCCACGGCAACCCCCTACCCCCACCCCGTACTACATTACGGGCAGGAGGGATCCCAGGCCCTCCTGCCCTCAACGCAAACCCCCCTCCCCCAACGACCGCCCCCCCAAGAATCTCCGACCGCCCCCCCAGCCGACCCGCGACCCCCCTGGCCGACCCCACGACACCCCCACCCCCCCTCCCCGTACCTTTGTATAGTTTGCCGGACAGACGGGAGCCAAACCCACCTGTCCGGCAGGCAGCCAACGACGGAATGAGGCCGGATTGGCCCATCCGTCCCAAAGCTCCGCCTACTGGTGGGGCCTAAGGTGCCTGGGCTAATCAGAATAGGCCCGGGAGCCTTAGGTCCCTCCTGGGGGCGGGGCCTGAGGCACATGGGCCCAACGACCATGTGCCCAAGGGTTTGGCTCCCGTCTGTCCGGCCAACTACACAAAGGTACGGGGAAGAGGGGTGTGGGGGTCGGCCAAGAGGGTCGCGGGTCGGCTGGGGGGCGGTCGGAGGTTCTTGGGGGGGGCGGTCATTTGGGGGGAGGGGGGTTTGCGTCGAGGGCAGGAGGGCCTGGGATCCCTCCTGCCTGTAATGTAGTGCGGGGTGGGGGAAGGGGGTCGCTGTGGCCAGGAGGGTTTAGGCTCCCTCCTAGCCCGAACAACTAGTGGGGGGGGTCGCCAGGGCCAGGAGGACTTGGGCTCCCTCCTGGCCCGAACAACTAGCGGGGGGGCTTGAGCTCCCTCTTGCCCCAATCGTGTCGGGGAGTCGGCGGGGCAAGAGGGCTTGACGTCAGAGAAAGGGTGGGACCGCCGGAAGAGGAAGCAGCGCAGGCGCAGGGCTCACAGAAGGGCCGTGACCGCCAAGAGGAAGCAGCAGGACACCGGTAGGAGCTTCTACATGATGGGGGGGGTCGGGAGGCTGTGGGGGTGCGAGCGGTCCTTCAGGGTGTGGGTGTGGGTGCGGGTGGGAGTGCGTGCGAGCGGTCCTTCAGGGTGGGGGTGCGGGTGCGTACGAGCGGTCCTTCGGGGGGGGGTGAATCGGACGTCGGGGGGGGACTATGTAAAAAAAATTTTGTACAACACGCTCACGCGTATAATGCGCAAGGTTATGCACGGTTTGTAAAAATCGTATATAACGCGTGCGTTATATGCGTGAAAATACGGTATTGCTCCCATGATTCATCTTTCTTATCATGGGCCTTAATTTTACATAATGCCAATGTTTTGTCTGGGTATTGCTGCAATAATCTATCCAATCTCTCTATCAAATGTAAATGTTGAACTGGATGACCTCCAGAGTCTATGAATCCTCTCTTTTTCCATGTCATTAAATGCAATTTTGCTACTCCTAAAGCATATGCAGAATCTGAATAGACAGTAACTTTCCTTCCTATATTGTCCTGTAAAACCTGGACTAATGCTGCTAATTCTGCAGTCTGAGCTGAATATTGATCTGATGGTAAACAATAAGTTTTCCACTCAGTGCTGTCAGCATCCCTATCATACGTCGTGATAGCAAATGCTGCTCTGTTTGTAGCACTGGAACCATCTATAAAACAAATATATCCCTCACCTAGGGGTTTATCATACTGCAATAACACTTGTTGCTGTGGAATCAGAACTGAACACTCGTGCTCAGTACTGTCTTGTATTCCTAAAAAAGCATAAAACACTTGTGCTGGATCTTTATCCTTCATTTTTGGTTGCACATCCACTAAACCAGTGGTAAGCAGAGCCAAATACTTCCCTATACGCTGACTAGTAAACACTACTTCTGGCAATTTTAAAATATTCAAAATATCATGGGAAGTATGTACTGTGATATGACTGTATGGCAACAAATCCATAATTTTTCCTACCAATGTTGCAGCTGCCACTACTCCTTTTTCACACTGAGAAAAACCCATTTCCACAGGTGTAAAACTTCCAGATAAATATCCATAAACATTGTCATTTTGTTGTAAAACTGCACCCCATCCAGGGTTTCCAATATGTAAATGTACTTGCACTTCCGTCCCAATCAAGGGTAAAACAAACTGTGGAGCATCTCTAATTGCTTGTTTTAACTCCTGTATAAGCACCACCAGTGCTGAATCTAATTGAATTCTATCTCTGCTCTGAACATTTCCTTTCAATTTAGCCCTCAAAGGAAGTGTCCTAGTACTTAAACACGGTATCCATTGTCTACAATAATTAAGGAGTCCTAAGAATCCTTGTAATTCCTTCACTGTCTGTGGTAAGGGTGTTTTTTTCTATTTCCTGCACTAAATCTTTAGTTAAGGCTTGTACTGACTTGCCTACACGATACCCTAAAAAGGTAACCTCTTCTGCTATTTGTAACTTCTCCTTATTAACCACATAACCATATTCACACAGAAAATTCAACAGTTCAATAGTATATTTCACATTATCTTCCAAAGTAGGCGCAGACAATAACAAATCATCTACATAAGAAATCAAATGTATTTCTGGTGGAAGCCGTTCTTTAAAAATTTACAAATCATGCATTAATATCCTTGTAAACACAGAAGGGCTCTCTGAAAGCCCCTGAGGGAGACGTGACCAACAATAGCGCTTACCATCAAAGGTAAAGGCAGTATAAGGACGTGACTTTGGATGTAGTGGAATAGTATAGAATGCATTTTTCAAATCAATGACAGTCAAATAAGATCCTAAAGGGACCTCATTCAGTATTGTTACAGGATTTGCAACTACAGGATACTCAGACTGAATTAATTTATTCAAGCCCCTCAAATCATGCACTATTCTGCATGAGTCATCTGATTTCTGTATGGGAAACAAAGGGGTATTCCAGGAAGATGAACATTCTTCTAGAATCCCTTCTTTTACTAATTCTTCAATTATAGGAATACTTCCTGCTACAGCTGCTGGCTTCAATGGATATTGTGCTATTTTCGGTCCTATACCTTCTTTTAATATTTCAATTTGTACAGAATCTACGGTTTTCACTTTCCCATATTTCTTCCATAATTCTTCTGGCACATGTTCTAATACATACTTCACTATTTCCTCTTTCTTAGAGGGTAAATTCTCCTTAAGAGGTGGTAATCCTATCCAGAATGTAGTATCTAGTGTTTGACCCAGAACACCCATATCATCTTGTATACTCAATAATATTGAGTGCACAAATGATGGAGGCTTACTTGTCTGTTCTCCTGTTCGTAACGATGTCCATAGACACGTTTCCAGGACCCCCTGCCTTTCATCCCACTGGCATGGTAATTCTGGTTCAAACACAATTGTGGCTTCCAATTTATGCAGTGCATCTCTTCCTAATAAATTCACTGGACATTCCGGCAGCAGCAGGAGGCTATTAAACTCTATGAAAGGAGCAAGCCTCAGGCAACTGGTGTTGGAACCGACAAGGGATCAGGCAATACTGGACCTGATACTTACCAATGGAGAAAGTGTCACAGAGGTCTCGGTGGGCGACACATTGGCCTCCAGTGACCACAACATGGTATGGTTCTATATCAGGAAAGGTTTCACTAAATCTACTACACTAACCAAAGTCCTCAAATTCAAGGACACAAATTTCAAAGAAATGGGAGACTTCGTTCACCAGGCGCTACAAAGCCAAGAAGAAACCGATAACGTGGAAGACATGTGGTCGACTTTGAAAGCAGCCATACACGAAGCAACAAACCGCTATGTAAAATCAGTAAGTAAACGGCGAAGGAACAATAAGCCACAGTGGTTTACTGTGGAGATCTCAGACCTGATCAAGGAGAAGAAAAAAGCATTCATCTCTTACAAACAATCAGGGAAGCAGGACTCTAGAGCAGACTACCTGGCCAAATCAAAAGCCATCAAAACAGCAGTCAGGGAGGCTAAATTCCTCATGGAGGAGTCTCTAGCAAAGAACATCCAGAAGGGAGATAAATCCTTCTTCAGGTATATCAGTGATAGAAGAAAAAAACTCAGGCGGGATTGTACGTCTTAGGGAACCAGACGGAGACTATGTGGAAAAGGATTCGGAAAAAGCCCAACTATTAAATGAATACTTCTGCTCAGTCTTCACCCGAGAAGCGCCAGGGCTCGGCCCTCAGCTACAGACAAGGGTTGGCTCAGTTGACCCGTTTAGTAACTTTGAGTTTACGCCCAGCAGTGTCTACGGTGAGCTGTCAAAGCTCAAGGTTAACAAAGCAATGGGGCCGGACAACCTGCACCCCAGGGTGCTTAGGGAGCTGAGTGATGTCTTGGCGGAGCCACTGTCCGCGCTCTTCAACCTCTCCCTTAGTACAGGCAGCGTCCCGTTGGACTGGAGGACGGCTAACGTCATTCCACTCCACAAGAAAGGCTCAAAGATGGAGACAGCAAACTACAGACCAGTGAGTCTAACATTGATAGTGAGCAAACTAATGGAAACTCTAATCAAACACCAATTAGATAAGATCCTGGATGAGGAGAATCTACGGGATCCCCGACAACATGGATTTACTAAGGGGAGATCCTGCCAATCCAACCTGATCAGCTTCTTTGACTGGGTAACGGGGAAGCTGGATATAGGGGAGTCCCTGGATATCATGTACCTGGACTTTAGCAAAGCATTCGATAGCGTACCACACCGCAGGTTACTGAGCAAGATGAGTTCTATAGGATTAGGTAACACATTGACGAAATGGGTTGGGAGCTGGCTTGGAGGTAGGCTTCAGAGGGTGGTGGTGAACGGCACCCCCTCCGAAATGACGGAGGTGATTAGTGGAGTACCACAGGGCTCAGTCTTGGGCCCAATCCTATTCAACATCTTTATAAGAGACTTGGCAAAAGGGCTTCGAGGTAAAATAACATTATTCGCCGATGACGCCAAACTGAGTAATGTAGTGGGCAAATGCACAACAGACGAAGATTCAGTGCCCGACAACATGATGCACGACCTACTCCTACTGGAGCGATGGTCTAGGACATGGCAACTCAACTTCAATGCCAAAAAATGCAAAGTTATGCACCTGGGCAGCCAGAATCCATGCAAGTCTTATACCCTTAATGGCGAGATCCTAGCAAAAACGGTAGCAGAACGAGACTTGGGGGTAATCGTCAGTGAGAACATGAAGTCTGCCAATCAAGTGGAGCAGGCTTCGTCCAAGGCAAGACAAATCATGGGCTGCATACGAAGGGGTTTCGTCAGTCGTAAGGCGGAAGTCATTATGCCATTGTATAGATCCATGGTGAGGCCCCACCTGGAATACTGTGTGCAATTCTGGAGGCCGCATTATCGCAAGGATGTGCTGAGACTGGAGTCGGTGCAAAGAATGGCCACCCGGATGGTCTTGGGACTCAAGGATCTACCATACGAAAAACGGCTTGACAAATTACAGCTATACTCGCTCGAGGAGCGCAGAGAGAGGGGGGACATGATCGAGACGTTCAAGTATCTTACGGGCCTCATCGAGGCGGAGGAAGATATCTTCTTTTTCAAGGGTCCCACGACAACAAGAGGGCATCCGTTGAAAATCAGGGGCGGGAAACTACGAGGTGACACCAGGAAATTCTTTTTCACTGATCGCTGGAATAGTCTTCCACTACAGGTGATTGAGGCCAGCAGCGTGCCTGATTTTAAGGCCAAATGGGATCGGCACATGGGATCTATTCACAGGGCAAAGGTAGGGGAGGGACATTAAGGTGAGCAGACTAGATGGGCCGTGGGCCCTTATCTGCCGTCTATTTCTATGTTTCTATGTTTCTATGACATTCAGGCACATATACCACTGGCATATGCAACAATTTTCCCTCAATTTGCAGAGATACATTTTCAAGCAAACATTTTTCATTTTCCTGCCCTTCTATCCCCATGGTAGTAATACTCTCTTTTGAAAGTACTGCTCCTATAGGGATAAAATTTAAAGTAGTCATAGTAGCTCCAGCATCCACAATAAAACCATAATTATGTCCATTTATTTTAATTTGAAGGCATGGATCCCCCCGTTTACCTTTTGGAATTTTGAAAGAAATATACTGAGATAGTCAATCCTGTCTTCCAAATCCCTCTCCTGACACAGGTTCAGGTTCCCAGAATTGTGGCTGCTGTGCTGTCCAGGGTTGCCATCCTCCGGGTCTACCTTGTCCTCGTATACCTCTAAAACTTCCTCTTGTCCCCGCATTATACCACTTACTCTAAATCTTCCTCGACTTACTACTTCATTTCTACACTCATTCCTATAATGTCCCATCAGTCCACACTGCCAGCATCTCACTTGCAACCTTTCTGGATTCCTAGCCCTATTTATTTGAGCTAGTTCCACCACTATGTCTTTCTTTTCTCGATTTTTTCCTTTCGCTTGTTCCTCTTTAATTTGCATTGTCAAAATCTTTTTCTGCATTTGCACTAATTCCTTATCCTGTTTACTTTGCTCATCTTCAGCTAATCTGCAATAGTGAGTGATATGGGACACTATCTCTGCCCAAGCCTTGTTTTCCAAACCAACTACAGTATCTAATCTGGTTTGTATATTTTTAGGTAAAGTAGTTTTCAACATCTGAAAAGCTACAGCTATCATTCCTGGTGCGAACACAGGCTCTCCTGTTTCTTTCTCCCAATTATCCTCAAACCGTTTTATAAACTCATAAATATCCATTCCTACTTTAAATTTGTGTGCAATTACCCTGTTCATATCTTTATGATCAGGATATAACATACGCATCGCATGCCAAATCTGGGGTCTGACTGCATTAAATGATGAACCATCGTGTGCAGAGTTAGTCATGTTTAAGGTTGGAAATCCTGCCTGTGTAAAAATTTGGCTAGCTTGACCCCCTAGACAAAGGTATAGCATCTGCTTAATATCCCCTATCGCTAGTGTATATCCTGCCGTTATTTGTTCAAATTTTGCTATCCAATTGCTAGCTCCTCCTAACATGGAGGGTAGCTGTTTCTTAATATTTTCCTGGTCCGTAAAAGACCATGGTATATATGTAGTGGCTAAACCTCCTCCTGTTAGGGGTTTATAAATCAGGGGTGCTTGTAAAATGGGTGATCCCTCATTTCTAAGCTCCTGAGATTTATTATCTACATTGCTTTGTTCATATTTCTCCCAGATTCTTAAACCTGTTTGCATAAGTTTCAAATTTCAAGTTTATTTAACTCTTGATGGATCGCCTATTACAAATATTCTAAGCGATGTACATAATATAATAAAACAACTTTAAACTTATTAATCCAAAAATAACTAACATGAAAAGAAGGAAAGGGGGTGTAGTTACAATAAGGGAATGGGAAAAAGGAAAAAACAAAAGGTAGGGTAAAAATTACAGAGCACTTTTGTGAATATTAATTAAAACAAAGTAAATAATTTAGAATTATTAAAGGTCATAGGCATCCTTAAACAAATAAGATTTTAATAGTTTTTTAAAGGTTAAAATATCTTGTTCTATTCTAATGTATTGGGGAAGAGAGTTCCACCATTTTGGATCTGCGACGGTAAAGATGTCCGCTCTTCTCGTTCCGATAACTTTTAAAGAAGGGACTGATAGTAAGTTTAACTCAGATGAGCGTAAAGATCTTTGGGGATTGTATGGGATCAATGATTTAGATATGAATAGTGGTTCACTAGATTTGAGGGTCTTAAAAATTAAGAACATCAATTTATACAGGATTCTATGGGTAATCCCATTGTGGATCTCCTTTCCCATCCCATATGCAAAATCGGGCTATATCTAATTTACTTGGATCTAAAGAGCCATTTCTGGGCCATATCTCCATCTGTGAGCTGGACACTTCAGTCCAGCCAGCCAAATTATCACACCATGGGACCACGTAGAGCCAGGAATTTTCCTGCTGTGCTATATAATCCCTAGGTATCATAGCCTGGCTTACATAAGCAGCTGCACCTCTATCCTGGACTTCCGTTGTTGATAAGTCTTCTACCCACTTATGTAATACATCTGTCTGTTCTTCTAAATTCTGCAGGGCTTTCATAGTTAAATCTGATTGACGTGTCTGAAGTCCTTTTAGCTTCCCCGTTACAGGGTTTTTAGGCTTTCGAACAATCACCTCCTCTTCAGCATCTGTATTTGTGGAGGTCTCAGAATCTGTCCCTATAGGTTTCATTTGTAAAACTCCAGATATATAGACCCAGTCTTTATTCTGGCTATCTGATGTTGGTGCCGTGGGTATGGAGGTGTGACCAACAGTGGATAGGGGGGTCTCTTCTTTACCCACTTATAAAGGTGTATAACCAATTGCTACCTCGGGGGTACTAGTAAGAATCGGATATAAACTGCTTTTAACCTTCCCAGGCTCTAGATATGGTGGGGGCTCCAAATTCCCCCCTTGACCCATAGAGAGACCTGTATGCTTATCTTTAACAACTGGTGTTGGGGACCCTGGGGAATTCTCACATAATTCATCCCACAAGTGCCAGTATTCTAAATGTTTCTGCTGGGATTTTCCTTTCTTTGAATCTAAAATCCACATTCGCAAACAACATAAGTCTGACCATAATACAGACCCTTCTTTTGGCCATGTCCATGATTCAGTGTTAATTACTGCTTTTCTACACCATTTATCATGAAAATGCTGTATCTCATTAGATAACAATGGATTAGCTTTTTTTATTGCTTCTATCGGCAACATGACTATTCACAACTACTCTCAAACAAGTCCTAAATCACCTAAATACTGTCTCCTCTTAGCAAACAAACAACTTCAAAACAAACACTTTAAGAAACAAAACCCCAGGAGGTATTTACAAAGCACACTTCCCTGGGCACTCACAGCCAAACTTAACAGGACAGCTGTGAAACCAGAGAGGGAAAAAAAGAGAGAGAGAGAGAGAGGCCTGGCCAATTGATAGACAGCAGAAATAAAGTCATAAAGCAACACGAAGATACAATTTTACCTCTATACCCCCAAATCTTAACAAACTAAACATATAATACAATATCCCCAAACACTATGCCTATATACAAAGCATTAATTCCTCCTACGTCTGAATTTTAATTTTTTTCTTTTTTTCGATTAGTATTATTATACAAATAAAATATACATATAACTCACGGTATTCCATTGCTCCAATGGGGCCCCCCAGTCTGTTAATCGAAGAACAGACAAACCTTATACTGCACGTCCAAGCGAAACGCTGTCCGCCAACGGTTCAAAATATGAAACCTAGAAACGCAGAGTACGCTATGGGCCCACCCAGGGACGCCAATTGATCAGGATAATTGCACACAAGCGTACTTATAGCTATTCTAGGGTTGTAAAATGAAATGACAAAAATAATGATGCAAAATATTTTAATAAAATCCAAAATCTTATTTTTTATTGGTTATTAATATTAGATCATAAGAATTATCAATTGATTATCATTTGCATCATGAGAATTATTACAGAAGCCAAAAGCTGGCCTTGCTCATAATAAATTCCAACGTTTTACTAGTTACACATCCATATATATCCTAAATGACGACATTCCTTCGTTACAATCCATCTGCAATCTAATTGGTCCACATTATTTGTTTCCATATAAGGCTAGCTTCATATAGGCGTGTCACAAATAACATTCTTATACCTAAAAAGTTACATTCTCACATTAAGCTTACATATTTTATAAAAAGAAGAAATACATAAACAGATATTGTAATATACTTACAAAACTCCTCAGCTTTTAAATCCTTTCCTGTAAATATCAGTGTCCTTTCTATACTGAGATCTCTGTCTCACTAAGACTGAACAAAGAAAAAGAAGATGGACGGAGCAGTTACCCCTCCCATCAAGATTCTACGAGTAGAAAAATGTTGCTTAAGGTCAGAGGTCAAATACCAGCTGTAACCTTATCAGGATCTCTTCAGGATTTCAGATATATGAAAATCAAAATAAAATATATTCTTAATCTATACTTGTTAACTTATATTTGTTAACTTACTACCTATAGCTACCTAAGTAAATTTCTATTGTGTAATTTTACTGACTTACTGACTTACTAAACTTAATTTTGAATCAACACATACCATGATACACATATGGTTTCGATCTGTCTTTCCCACAGCAAAACTTAAGTCATGGCAAATTTAGGGCCCCCTGGTATGTGGATACCAGGTCAAAAGCCAACTCCTGTCTGCCTACATTTCCCTGAGGATTGGCCTAGTTCAGGCTGGTCACTCTTTAGGACAAAGAAGCCCTATAAAACTTAAGCTTTTCCATCTGGGATAAATTTGGTATGGTAGTTATCAATCACCGAATGTCTTAGCCTGCCTTGTTGTACCCTCAAGCACATGAGACATGTGTCAAATCAATATGTTAACTTAAAATTCCTGTCTTTTACTTTTGTATTTTTGATTATTACATTTCAGCTTATCCAATTTTAATTTATTCATTTATAGCTACTAATCCACATTCTCACTTGATCTTGGATTAGGCCCTATCTATCAACAGGTTTTTCTAACTAGTAAATCCTGGTGCAATGTGAGAAAGTATAATAGCTGAATTTTTTTTATTTCATGTTTGCTCACCCGTACCTGTCCAGGTAAACCAAGCTGGCCCTCCTCAGAACTACTTAAGGCATAGGACAAGGTCCTTAGCTCTTATTACAATTCATTGATCCACTTCTAGAACCATTATTATCAATGGTCAATAATAGCCTCTCCACTGGTGATTTTCCCTCAAATTGGAAAAAAAGCAGTTGTTACTCCTCTCTTAAAGACCCGTGGTTCTGGTCCGAATATCATGACCAATTATAGGCCTATCTCTAACCTGCCAAGATTGTTGAAAAAGCAGTTGCTTCTCAACTATCGAGCTTTTTTATAAAAACAAATGTATTACACCCTCGTTAGACTGACTTTTGTTCAAATCATTCTAGAGAACATACTCTTTTGGGATTATTAAACCATATTAGACAGATACTGGACAGCAATCACAACATCGTTCTGTTCTCTTTAGATATGTCAGTGGCCTTCGACATGGTGGATCATGACATACTGCTTCAACGCTTGGATGAAATACAGGTTAGCGGTAATGCTCTCCGATGGTTTAAATTATATCTGACTGACCGTCAATTAGTCTAATACTTTCTATAGTTCCTATCCAATGCAATCAGATATACTACAGGGTTCTATTTTAGGCCCAATACTTTTCAATATTCTTCTCGCACCTCTCGCCCTCATTCTACAATCTTTATTTATGCAGACGATATTTAGCTTATCTTTCCACTAGAGAGTCATTCACTCGCATCTTACTCATCTATCTCTGCAAAATTGGATATTATCGAAGATTGGCTCACATTAAATAAGTTCAAAGTTAATTCTCAAAAAACCGCAGTGTTGCTCTTTTCTTCAAGAAATTCCAAGAAAACACTATCTATTTCACTATGAAAGGAGTTCCCTTAAAATTTTCATCAAAGACCAAAATCTTAGGTATTGTAATAGGTAAAACCATAAGCTTCCATTCACACATCTCTAAGATCTCTAAGATGTATTTTTTTCTTTCTATGCTCTCTGTCAAATTCAATCCATTTGTTCATTTCTTCAACAAAGCTCACTCTGCACTCTTATAAGTTCTCTCATGCTGTCCAAACTCAATTACTGCAATTCCATCCTTACTGGTCTCCCAAAATATCAGCTACACTGATTACAATTAGTTCAGAAACTACTTCATCATCGTTCTAAGTTTGACCATGTCACAGCACTCTTAAAAACAGAACATAGCCTTCCGGTGTCTTATCACATTTCTTTTAAATACAATATTCTCTCTCATCAAATACTATCAAGTGGTCTTCCTTCTGTTTTATTTAGTTTCCTGGTTCCATATTCTCCACAAAGAACCCTACGTTTATCCCAACAACAGTTACTGGTTGTTCCCTCATTTCAACAATTATGTCTTAACTTTCATAGGAACTCTGAAAAATCATTTGTGGCATTCAAGATGCAATTAAAGGCATACTACCGTATTTTCACGCATATAACGCGCGCGTTATACGCGTTTTTACCTACCGCGCATACCCCTCGCGCGTTATATGCGTGAGCGCGGTATACCAAAGTTTTAAAACATAGTTCCCACCCCGCCCGACGCCCGATTCACCCCCCCAGCAGGACCGCTCGCACCCCCACCCCGAACGACCGCTCGCACGCGCTCCCATCCGCACCCGCATCCACGATCGGAGCAAGAGGGAGCCCAAGCCCTCTTGCCCGGCCGACTCCCCGACGTCCGATACATCCCCCCCCCCGGCAGGACCACTCGCACCCCCACCCCGAACGACCGCTCGCACGCGCTCCCACCCACACCCGCATCCACGATCGGAGCAAGAGGGAGCCCAAGCCCTCTTGCCCGGCCGACTCCCCGACGTCCGATACATCCCCCCCCCCCCGGCAGGACCACTCGCACCCCCACCCCGAACGACCGCTCGCACGCGCTCCCACCCACACCCGCATCCACGATCGGAGCAAGAGGGAGCCCAAGCCCTCTTGCCCGGCCGACTCCCCGACGTCCGATACATCCCCCCCCCCGGCAGGACCACTCGCACCCCCACCCCGAACGACCGCCGACTTCCCGACAATATCGGGCCAGAAGGGAGCCCAAACCCTCCTGGCCACGGCGACCCCCTAACCCCACCCCGCACTACATTACGGGCAGGAGGGATCCCAGGCCCTCCTGCCCTCGACGCAAACCCCCCTCCCCCCCAAGAACCTCCGACCGCCCCCCAGCCGACCCGCGATCCCCCTGGCGACCCCCACGACCCCCCCACCCCCCTTCCCCGTACCTTTGGTAGTTGGGCCAGAAGGGAGCCCAAACCCTCCTGGCCACGGCGACCCCCTAACCCCACCCCGCACTACATTACGGGCAGGAGGGATCCCAGGCCCTCCTGCCCTCGACGCAAACCCCCCTCCCCCCCAAGAACCTCCGACCGCCCCCCAGCCGACCCGCGATCCCCCTGGCGACCCCCACGACCCCCCCACCCCCCTTCCCCGTACCTTTAGTAGTTGGCCGGACAGACGGGAGCCAAACCCGCCTGTCCGGCAGGCAGCCAACGAAGGAATGAGGCCGGATTGGCCCATCCATCCTAAAGCTCCGCCTACTGGTGGGGCCTAAGGCGCGTGGGCCAATCAGAATAGGCCCTGGAGCCTTAGGTCCCACCTGGGGGCGCGGCCTGAGGCACATGGGCCCAACCCGACCATGTGCCTCAGGCCGCGCCCCCAGGTGGGACCTAAGGCTCCAGGGCCTATTCTGATTGGCCCACGCGCCTTAGGCCCCACCAGTAGGCGGAGCTTTAGGATGGATGGGCCAATCCGGCCTCATTCCTTCGTTGGCTGCCTGCCGGACAGGCGGGTTTGGCTCCCGTCTGTCCGGCCAACTACTAAAGGTACGGGGAAGGGGGGTGGGGGGGTCGTGGGGGTCGCCAGGGGGATCGCGGGTCGGCTGGGGGGCGGTCGGAGGTTCTTGGGGGGAGGGGGGTTTGCGTCGAGGGCAGGAGGGCCTGGGATCCCTCCTGCCCGTAATGTAGTGCGGGGTGGGGTTAGGGGGTCGCCGTGGCCAGGAGGGTTTGGGCTCCCTTCTGGCCCAACTACCAAAGGTACGGGGAAGGGGGGTGGGGGGGTCGTGGGGGTCGCCAGGGGGATCGCGGGTCGGCTGGGGGGCGGTCGGAGGTTCTTGGGGGGGAGGGGGGTTTGCGTCGAGGGCAGGAGGGCCTGGGATCCCTCCTGCCCGTAATGTAGTGCGGGGTGGGGTTAGGGGGTCGCCGTGGCCAGGAGGATTTGGGCTCCCTCCTGGCCCGATATTGTTGGGGAGTCGGCGGTCCTTCGGGAGGGGGGGGAGGGATGTATCGGACGTCGGGGGGGGGGCATCAGGCTTTCAGGATGGGGACAGACCTTCAAGGGGGGACAGTGCACGGAAGTCAGGGGGGGTGAACGGAGAGTCGGGACAGCGCACGGAAAGTCAGGGCGGGCGAAAGGAGCGTCGGGCAGCATGCGCGGTATACCCGTGAGCGCGGTATATCAAAGTTTTTGTGCAAATCATCGTGATTTCTGCGCGCTATATCCGTGTGCGCGTTTTATACGGGTGCGTGTTATTTGCGTGAAAATACGGTATTTTTCTTTGACTTTTTGCTGTTAACTCTCATCTTCTGTTTACTCAGTCATAATCACAGGCAATTTTTTTCTACTCTGGTCTTCTGATTACATCTCAATATGTGTGGGCAGAAATCAAATACCAATGGCCTCAAATTTGCACTTGGAGGTTGAGATGTACAGTGTCTGCATCTATGAGACAAAGTTGTTTTTTTCTGTTACATAGAGCATTATGGACTCCAGGTCGTTTACAAAAGTTAGATAGCTCTAAGTCTAATAGATGCTGGCATTGTCATCTTGAAGCAGGGACGTTAGATCATTTATTATTCTATTGTCCATTTATTTTGGCTTTTTGGAAATCAATATGGGGCCAAATAAATTATTTGTTAGAAAACCCGGTGGCATTATCGTATGATACTGTATTATTTGGCATGTCAATGAGGGCTAAAAACCAAATATCATCTAAAAATAACAGGCTTTTACTTATTATGACAGGAGTTGCCATACAACAAATTAGAGTTCTGTTTAAGTTCTCATGCATCTGCTACAAAACTACATTTGATATGTCACCGGATTTACCCTCACTTCAACCTGAACTACAGTAATAAGAGCTCCCGCAGAATAAACCTGTTCACTTTTCCCTCATTGAAATCGTGTCAACTCAAAAGATTCTTCGAAAAGACCTTCTCTTTCAAGCGGCCAAACTAAACTCATGGCTCGCCCAAATTATACTCAATGCCCCATCATATCTCAACTTTAGAAAACAGATCAAAACCCTACTTTTCAACAGACCAAACCCTTAACGCCCCCCACCTCTTTAACGGTTCCCAACTCTTCCGTAACGTATTCCCCTCTTCCCTTCCCACTCCTCTATGATGGTTGCTCCCCCCATTTAACTTTTTATGCATCTATCCCCTTCTCTTATTCAATGTATTCTCTTACTGCATACACTGTATATAACCCTTCCCTCACCTAAATTGTAAACGTAAGACTAATTTGCCTCTTTGATTACGTTGCTATGTTCTCCAATTCCAACTGCACTGTATATATTTTCATCTGACTGTTGTGAACCGCCTAGAACTCCCTGGGAATGGCGATATACAAAATAAAATTATTATTATTATTATTATTATTACAAGTAATTGGAAAAATTGGAAGAGACTTAACTACAGTTTTTGGTGGAATTCGTTATGCCACATATATAAAATGGAAAGAACATTAGCCACACAAAAAGGGAATTTTAATAAATTTCAAGATGTTTGGGGGCCATTAACAAATTATTGTAATGAATAGATACCATCCTTCCCTTAATAGTACAAGTGCAAGAAGGGGGGAGGGGGGTAGTTTTTGGTCTTTCATTAATTGTATGGAATGGTAGGAAAGAATTTATTATATGGTATAAGTGTTTTATATTTGTTATGAAAGGGATGGAAGGGAGGGGGATAAACTTTATAAATTGGATTATTGCAGAAAATCAAGGTAAAATGTTGTTACTTTTTGATGCAATTGTTGTAAGTTCTAAAAATTAATAAAGAATATTAAAAAAAAAAAAGAAATCAACTATTGTATGCTCTTTTACCCCTACCTTACTTGTTCTACTCCTTCCCTTTCGTTTTTATTGTAACCTACCTATTATTTCCTTTCCTCTCCTCATGTTTCCAAATTTGTTTGTATGTTTGCCAGCATTTTTGTGTTTTGTCTTTTTTTTGTTCCTTCCTCCTTCTTATTTTATTTTTGCTTATATTTTATTTATTTAAAAATTTATATACCACATACAACTATGCTGTTTACATATTACATAAGTATTATCCTGCGCTTTCTACGATCACTACAAATATCACTACAAATGTAACACAAACAAAACTGGACAAACACAATTTTTCCCATCCCCCCATGGTATATGGCAACATACCAAGACAGCATATACAGGCATTATCAGGTCAAGTTTCAACCTTGGTTTTATATTTGTGGTATATCAAATAAATTGAACTTGAACAGATATTGAACAGATTGAAAAGTTGTTGCTGAAACAACTTGAATAGTTTGTGCAGAATATAGAATGCCTGGACCCTTTTCAGTTTGGCTTTCGTAAGTCACATAGTGTTGAACTTTTATTGATATCGGTCCTAGATATTTTGAGGGAGGGTATGGATGGTCATTCATACTGTTTGGTTTCACTTGATGTGTCAGGGACTTTTGATACTGTCAGTCTTTCAGTGTTGCTTTCCAAGTTGAAGACTTTGGGAGTTAAGAGTACACTATTGAGTGGTTTACTTCGTATTTGATAGGAAGATCATTTTGTGTGAAACAAGGACAAACAGTTTCGGAAAAGATGATGATTCAAAGGGGAGTACTGCAAGGTTCTGCTCTGTCAGCACTCCTATTTAATATCTATATGTCATCGTTAGGTCAGGTTTTCCAGAAACTAGAAGTACAGTACAGAATTTATACTGATGATATTCTCTTTTTTTCCCAAATTGTTGGAGTGAAGAAAGAGCTGGAGGTCAGATTGAACCATTGCATGTAGGAAGTGATTGGATGGATGTCAATGCATGGTTTAAAATTGAATGTTAACAAGACCAAACTATTGATAGTGGGAGATTATGCAGAGGTGAATATGATTGAATGCATGGATGTGTTGGGGACACAAATTGAGGTGAAAAAGGAGATTACCATCTTGGAGATCTGGGTAGACTCTGCATTAACTATGAGAAAACATATCGCTAATGTGATTCAGGAAGATTATGCTCAATTATATATGTTATGCATGCTAAAACCCCTTTAGAAACTATGACTTTAGAACAGTGGTTCAAAGCTTGATTTTATCAAGATTAGATTACTGTAACTCTCTCTTTTCGGGTTTAACTAAGGTCAAATTGAAAGCCTTGCAGGTTCTTATGAAGTCTGCAGCTAGACTGATTAGTGGCATTTCTAGAACAGCACACATTACCTCAATTTTGAAAAGACTCCACTGGCTACCTTTTGAACAACAGGTCCATTATAAAGTGTTGTCTTTGGCCCCTTTCTGGTTTCAATCCCTCTGGAAGGTCTATAGACCAAACAAAGCACTGCGTTCAGAAGGTGCCATGAGACTATTGGCAACTACTGAAGAAAGTGTGAGATATATATCTACAAAATCTAAGATATTTTCAGTAGCTGGAATGTCATTTTGGAATAAGCTGTTAGGACATCTAAGATTAAGCGTTGACTGTTTTAGTTTCAAAAAGCTGTTGAAAACCAAGCTATTTGTGGACGCTTATATTTTGAACTGTTCAGCCTTCATAATAATATATTTCCTGGTAGATATAATTTCTGTCTTGACTTTGTTCGAGTCAATAAGTGGATTCTTGAGTGCCTTTGTTATTAATTGCCTGGGCATTGCATGCTGAGTGCAAATGGTATTTTTTTTTTTTTTAGAAAATATATTTTATGGTACTGTAATTTAGCTCTAATTTTAGAATTGTAATTTTGTCTTGTATTTGCAATTATGTATGTTCTGTTTTATAAGAATTGCTGCTGCTGGGTCAGACCAGTTTTCCATCATGCCCAGCAGTCCGCTCCTGCGGCGGCCCTTAGGTCAAAGACCGGTGCCTTAACTGAGACTAGCCTTATCTGTGTACGTTCTGGTTCAGCAGGAACTTGTCTAACTTTGTCTTGAATCCCTGGAGGGTGTTTCCCCCTATGACAGCCTCCGGAAGAGCGTTCCAGATTTCTACCACTCTCTGGGTGAAGAAGAGCTTCCTTACGTTTGTACAGAATCTATCCCCTTTTAACTTGAGAGAGTGCCCTCTCATTCTCTCTGTCTTGGAGAGAGTTGACAACCTGTCTTTATCTACTAAGTCTATTCCCTTCATTATCTTGAATGTTTCAATCATGTCCCCTTTCAGTCTCCTCTTTTCAAGGGAGAAGAGGCCCAATTTCTCTAATCTCTTATTGTACGGCAACTCTTCTGGACCTTTTTGAGTAGTACAATGTTCTTCTTCATGTACGGCGACCAGTGTTGGACACAGTATTCCAGGGGGGGTGTACCATGGCCCAGTACAGTGGCATGATAACCTTCTCTGATCTGTTCGTGATCCCCCCTTTTAATCATTCCTAGCATTCTGTTCCTCTTTTTTGCCGCTGTCACGCATTGCACGGACGGCTTCATTGACTTGTCGACCAGTACTCTCAAGTCTCTTTCCAGGGGGGTCTCTCCGAGTACTGCACCGGACATTCTGTATTAGTGTATAAGATTTTTGTTGCCGAAATTCATCACCTTACACTTATCCACATTAAACCTCATTTGCCATGTCGCAGCCAATTCCTCGAGCATGTTTATGTCACGTTGCAGGTCTTCGTAATCCTCCTGTGTCTTCACTACTCTGAATAACTTTGTATCATCTGCAAATTTAATCAACTCGCTTGTACCAATTTCCAGGTCGTTTATAAATATGTTGAAGAGCACGGGCCCAAGCACCAAACCCTGCAGGAACTCCACTCGTGACGCTTTTCTAGTCTGAGTATTGTCCATTTAACCCCACTCTCTGTTTCCTATCCGCCAACTAGTTTTTAATCCATGAGTATATCACCCTCGATTCTATGCTTCGCAATTTTTTGAAGTAGTCATTCATGTGTGACCTTGTCAAACGCCTTCTGAAAATCCAGATATACAATATTGACCGGGTCACCCTTGTCTATCAGCCTGTTTACTCATAAGAACATAAGAAATGCCTGCACCGGATCAGACCTGGGGTCCATCTAGTCCGGTGATCCGCACACGCGGAGGCTCAGCCAGGCATACCCTGGCGAATATCTTAGTCACTCGTATCTCTAAATGTGTCTTGCAAGAAGATGTGCGTCCAATTTTCCCTTAAATCCTAGAATGGTGGTTTCCTCCACCATCTCTTCCGGGAGAGAGTTCCAGGCGTTCACCACTCGCTGTGTGAAGCAGAACTTTCTGACATTTGTCCTGGCAGTGTCCCCTCTCAGCTTCAGGCCATGATCTCTGATCCGAGTCTGAGTCACATTTGCCAATGTGAATAACGCTGTTTCTTGCTCACCATCCTTTCCCTCTGCTGGTGAGTGAGCTTGCTCCATTTTGTTGATTCCTTTTAGTAATTTAAAAGTCTCTATCAGATCCCCTCTCAGTCTTCTCTTCTCAAGGGTGAATAATCCCAGTTTTCTGAGGCAATCTTTGTAGCTCAAGTTCTCCATACCTCTTACTAGCTTTGTCGCTCACCTCTGCACCCTCTCCAGCAGTGTTATATCCTTCTTCAGGTATGGAGACCAGTGTTGGACACAGTATTCCAAGTGTGGTCTGACCATTGCTCTATAAAGTGGCATTATGACCTCCCTTGATCTACTCGTGATTCCCTTCTTTATCATGCCTAACATCCTGTTAGCTTTGTTTGCCGCCGCTGTGCATTGAGCCGACGGCTTCAAGGTCCTGTCTATCAGTACCTCCAGGTCTTTTTCTTGTTCGCTCTTCCCCAATGTTATACCTAACAGTTTATACTCATGCTCCTTGTTGTTGCTGCCCAGGTGCATCACTTTGCATTTTTCTACATTAAAACTCATCTGCCAATTTTCTGCCCATCTCTCAAGTTGTTTCAAATCTCTCTGGAGTTCCTCGCTGTCTTTTTGTGACCCGATTGCCTGGCATAGCTTTGTGTCATCTGCAAACTTGATGATAGCACTGGTCGTTTCTTCTTCCAGGTCATTTACGAAGATATTGAATAAGATAGGCCCAAGAATCGAGCCCTGAGGCACACCGCTAATTACTTTCTTCCAGTCTGAGTACTTCCCATTTATGCCCACTCTCTGTCTTCTGTTTTCCAGCCATTTTCCTATCCATCTTAGTATATCCCCTTCTATTCCATGACTTTGTAGTTTTTTGAGAAGTCTCTTATGAGGTACTTTGTCGAACGCTTTCTGGAAGTCCAAGTATATTATGTCCACCAGTTCTCCGCTATCGACTTGTTTGTTCACTCCCTCGAAAAACTGAAGTAAGTTTGTCAAGCACGACTTCCCTTTCCTGAAGCCATGCTGACTACCTCTCAGCAGGTCATGGTTATCCAGATGCTGTACTATGCTGTCTTTAATCAAAGCCTCAACCATTTTCCCAGGGACCGATGTGAGACTCACAGGTCTATAGTTTCCCGGTTCTCCCCTTGATCCTTTTTTGAAGATTGGGATGACGTTCGCTATCTTCCAGTCTTCTGGTATCCGTCCGGTTCTAATTGACATGTTAGCGAGGGATTGCAGTAGTTCTCCGATTTCCACCTTTAGTTCCTTTAATACTCTTGGGTGAATTCCATTTGGGCCAGGGGATTACTGCACCTCCGTCGAAGAGGTGCAGTAAGTTCTTCAAACAAGATCTTCCTTTGCTGAAGCTATGCTGGCTGGTCCTCATCAGATTGTGTCCGTCAAGGTGATCAATGATGCGGTCCTTTATCAGTGTCTCTACCATCTTTTCTGGTACCAAGGTCAGACTCACCGGTTTGTAGTTTCCCGGATCTCCCCTCGAACCTTTCTTGAAGATCGGCGTAACATTCGCCACTTTCCAGTCTTCCGGAATCCTTCCTGATCTGATCGACAGATTGGCTATTAGCTATTAGTTGAAGCAGTTCAGCTATAACCCCTTTCAGTTCCTTGATTATCCTCGGATGGATGCCATCCGGTCCCAGGGATTTATCATTTTTAAGCCTATCAATCTGCCTGCATACCTCTTCTAGACTGACCGTCAACCCTACGAAGATGGGAAACATCATTACAGGAAGAGCCGACGGTGGCATGACAGTTGCTTGGGGGTTGCTGCTCGTGCCAGAAATGTTACACAAATCCATGGGAAATGATGTACATGGCAGAAGGAGGGGGAAAGAGCGTGTGGAGGTGGGGGTGTAGAAGAGGGAGGGGAAGGGGGGCACCACTTCTCCAGGTGCCGCTCACGCTCACTATGCCACTTGGTCCTTGTACTAAGCTGTGGTAAAAAATATCAAATTTTTCCATTTTCCCTATCAATGCTGTCTCCTGCTAATGTTGCTATATGGTACACAACCGTTAAAAATAAATAAATAAAATTGCATGTAAACAGTTACTTACAATTTTTTTTTCTAGGCGGTAAGGGATCCCGCTGTAAGCCTTTTTAAGCTAGTAAGGTTTCCCGTCTTCGTTTCCTGCGTATAGCCTGTCTGCTTCTTGTATATTGTATATATCCTCTTCGGTAAATACAGCTGCAAAAAAATGTGTTCAGTTTGTTGGCGATGGCTTTGTCCTTCTTTAGTACTCCCTTTATTCCACGGTCATCCAATGGCCCCACTGCTTCTTTCAAGTTTCAAGTTTTATTACCATTTGATGAATCGCTTATATAAAATTTCTAAGCGATGAACAACTTAAAAAGCCACTAGTTAGTGGTCAAACAAATAATAGGGTACAAAAGACAACGTACATAATAAATATAATAACTAACAATTTTTTTTGCAGTCAGATTAAAGACGGACATGATCAAAGAAGGAAAGGGGGGAAAAGTTACAATTCATTCTATATTGAAAAATACATCAATGGGAACAAAACAAGAGGGAGGGAGAAGAGTTGATTTCTGAAACAAAGTATGGAGTGTCCGAAATAAAAATATTAAATATTAAAAGCATCTTGTTTAACATTTTTTTATTAATTTTTTCATATAACAACAAGTGTATCATAAAGATTCATACAATTACCTTAAGTATACACTTGATATCTCCATAACATACTGTACATACAACATATCTTATATAATCCTTACTACAATTTTAGATATCATGTAAAATTTAATAATTTTATCAACTATTATTCAATTATGAATCCCTTTTCCTCCCCTTATTTTGTTAGTTGCACACAATATTAACAACTATTATGATTTATTTATATTTTATGATAAAGAGAATAAACCTACCCCCCCTCCTTTATCAAGTATCTCATTATGGGAAAAAATTATATCAATCATTACAAAAATCTGTTAATGGTCCCCAAATCTTCTTAAACTTATCGATATATATATTAAAAGCATCTTGAAACAAAAAAGTTTTCAAAAGTTTTTTTAAAAGAGGTATGATCTTTTTCATTTCTGATATAATGTGGCAATGAATTCCACAGTTTAGGAGCCATAACAGAAAACATGTCACTTCTTCTTGTGCTCACGATTTTCAGAGAGGGGACAGTTAATAAGTTTAAAGAAGACGACCGACGAGAGCGAGGGGCATTATAAGGAATAATCATTCTTGTCATAAATACTAGAAATAATATCTTAAAGTTAATACGGTGGTTAATAAGAAGCCAATGTGATTTAATCATTAATGGTGTAACATGATCATATTTTTTCGCTTTATGGATAAGTTTTATTGCCGTATTTTGGATTATCTGAAGCCGTCTTTTTTTCTTTTTGTGTTATGTTGATTAGAAGGGAGTTGCAGTAATCTATTTTAGCTATGATCATAGAATGGATTAATATATTAACAGATTTAGGGTCTAGAAATGTAGAGATTGAACGTATCAGACGTAGTTTATGGAAACAAGATTTAAACTATTTGGCTGATGTGATTATGAAATGATAGGTCAACATCAACCACTACTCCTAGAATTTTTAGCGTAGGTACTGACTCTAAGGCAGTGGTTCCCAACCCTGTCCTGGAGGAACACCAGGCCAATTGGGTTTTCAGGCTAGCCCTAATGAATATGCATGAAGCAAATTTGCATGCCTATCATTTCCATCATATGCAAATCTCTCTCATGCATATTCATTAGGGCTAGCCTGAAAACCCGATTGGCCTGGTGTTCCTCCAGGACAGGGTTGGAAATCACTGCTCTAAGGGAATATTATCGAGGATAAACGAAGACCTTGGCATTAAGTCTTTTTTCCAGGTGAAGAACATAGTTTTAGATTTTTGAATGTTTAATGCTAATTTATTAGAACTTAGCCAATTTTTTATCAAGTCACAGGTCATTTCCCCTTAATATATTGAAAGAACAGATTGAAGTTTTTTGCTTCCTTGGCTATATTTTCCTCATAGTCTCTTTTGGCCCCTCTTACCACCTTATGACACCTGCTTTGATGTTTGTGCTTTTTCCAGTTTTCGTCCGTTTTTGACCTTTCCCATTCCTTATTGTTACTTTTGTTAGGTAGATTGAAGGATGTTAGCTTGATACCATGGAAAATATTCATGGAAGAGAGTGCTTAATGCAAATCTATACATTCCAATCCACAGTTAATTCCAATATTGCTCAATTCTGAAGAATTACCATCATATTCTATTCAGAGTCATAACATAACTTTATTTTTCTATACCGCCACAAATCTTACAACTTCTAGGCGGTTTACACTGAAGAGAATTGGACAATCAGCAAATTACAGAGTACAAATAGTAAAAGTACAACATGTTTCTTAAAAATAATCAGTATAGAATTATTAATTTTAAAATGATTTCTGATTAGGAGATGAATCTGTCAAACAATGCAGTCTTAATTTCTTTCCAAAATGTGCCATATGTCAACCTGGCTCCATTGATGTAATTGCCTAACCAAGACTGCCGTTTGCTTGCTTGAAACGTTAAAGTTCTATCCAGAAAGGACCTGTAGAATGATCTACAGTCTTAAAAAATATGATCATGTGACTCCATTTTATTGTGAATTGCATTGGCTGCCAATGGAGGCTTGTGTTTTGTTTAAGTTGGGTTGCTTTTGCTATAAAGCTATGTATGGTACCGCTCCATTTTATATGGTTAATAGATTCTCTCTAGCATCATATAAAAATAGTAGAAAGTCTCATGCCCTATTCACCTTTCCATCAGTACAGGGCTGTAAAAGTAAGAAATTTCTAGACCATACTTTAGCATTCCAAGCAGCTTCACACGATAGAGAATTTTGATTGTTATTGCTTGGAGCATGCTCTTATAAATATTTCAGAACTCAACTGAAAACATATCTCTTTCCAAAATACTTGGTCAAATAATTTATTTCTGTCATTCTTAAATTGATTTTAGTTTATAATCTTTTGTAAACAGCGTAGAACTCATGGTTACGGGGTTAAGAAGTATTATGTTATGTTAAACGAAGTCTTCTTGTCTCTGATCGCTTTCTTCACCTCTACAGTGAGCCATGCCGGTTCCTTGTTCTTTTTCCTCTTGGATCCCTTATTGATACGCGGTATATATAGATTTTGCGCCTCGGTGACTGTGCCCTTAAAAAGGGACCATGCTTGCTCTAGCATTTTTACAGTGCTTATCCTCTTCTTAATCTTCTTCCCCACCATGATTCTCATCCCTTTGTAATTCTCTTTTTGAAAGTTCAGTGCCATGGCCGTTGTTCTGGATCAATGTTTTACCCCTGTGTCCAGGTTGAAGTGGATCATATTGTGATCACTGCTTCCCAGCGTCCCTTCTACTTCTACACCTTGCACCGGTCCTCGTAATCCATTCTGAATTAAGTCCAGAATTGCATTTCCTCTTGTAGTTTCCTTGACAAGTTGTTCCAGGAAGCAATCACCTACATCATCCAGGAACTTGGACTCCCTACTGCAGCCGGAGGTGCCTAGGTTCCAATCCCCAGATAACTGAAGTCGCCTATGATAACTGCGTTGCCTCCCTTGCAGTTGTGTTTAATCTCGTCCGTCATTTCTCCATAAGTTTCTTAAGACTGCCCTGGGGGTCGGCAGTAGATGCCGATCTTCGTTTCTGTTCCATTAGTTCCTGGTATTTTGGCCCATAGAGACTCTACCTTATTTTTCGTTTCTGGCATGTTCTTTCCGGTAGACTTGATTCCCTCTTTGATGTATAGGACAATACCCTCACCTTTTTGGCCTACTCTGTCACTGTGGTGTAGCTTGTATCCCGGTAGCACAGTGTCCCAGACATTTTCCTTGTTCCACCATGTTTCCGTGATGCTGATGATGTTAAGGTTATCTTTTTGTGCTCTAGCTTCCAATTCCCCCATCTTATTCCTTAGATTCCTTGCGTTCGTGTACATACTCTAGAGCACAGTTCTTCAACCGCCGGTCCGCGGACCGGTGTCGGTCCGCAGGAAATTTTTGCCAGTCCGCGCAGGGCCGGCAAGATTGACTCACTTCAACTTCCTGCCGGTCCGCACAGGGCCGGCAAGATCAACATCAACATCTGAAGCATGCGCTGGGCCGGAGAGATCTTGGGGAGCTTCCGACAGTGGCTTTCTCCCCTCTCTACAGCTCTCCTTTACTTCCCAGCGCAGCGATTCACGAAGGCAGCCTCGGGGCTTTTGCTGAGTTGCGGCTGCCTCTGATGATGCAACTTCCTCTTTCCTTAGAGACGGCGCGACCCAACAAAAGACCCGAGGCTGCCTTCGTGAATCGCTGCGCTGGGAAGTAAGAAGAGCTGCTGGCAGGGGAGAAAGCCACTATCAGAAGCTGCTGGGCAAGGGAAAAAAAGGGACAGCTGCTACTGGAGAGGGAGAAGGAGAGATGCTTCTGGGAGGGGAGGAGGGAAAGGAATCTGGGAAGCTGCTGGGCAAGGAAAAAGGGACAGCTGCTACTGGAGAGAGAGAAGGAGAGATGCTGCTGGGAGGGGAGGAAGGGAAGAGAGTTACTGCTGGACAGGAGGAGGAGGGAAGGGAGAATGAAAAAAGGAAGGAAACAGCTGGCAGAGAGATTAGAGGAGGGGAAGGGGAGACACAGGCATGAGAAAGTAGAGAGATTGATGATAGGAAGGGGTTAGCAGAAAAATAAGCAGAGAGGGACAATGATGATAGATCTGGTGTAGGAGAGATAAAAATGAAGAGAGCAGTGAAGCTGGAATGAATCATGTAAAAAGGAGAGAGGGGGCACAAGCTGGATGGAAAGGGGAGAGGGGCATAGAAAGAAGACAGATACAATATGGAAGGGGGAGAGGACAGACAGTGGATGGAAGGGGCAGATGCTGGATTGAAGAGACAGAGAGGGCAGACGCTGGAAGGAAGAGAGTGAAAAGAAGATTGAAAGCAGAAACCAGAGACGACAAAAGGTAGAAAAAAAATTTTTATTTCTATTTTGTGTTTAGAATATATCAGATTTGAAATATATATCCTGCTAGAGCTGGTGTTAGACATAACTGGGGACTGCAAAACCCAGGCAGTGCTTCTTTAGCTTCCAGCTGGCTTAGGGCGCTCTCTGACCAGGGGGCAGTTGCCCTAGTTGCACTCCCCTAAAACTATTCCTGTCATGTGTGACTTCAGTATTCTGTTAGCATGATATTTCTGTGTAGCATTCTGTAATAATTTGGCTTGTTCAGTTTTCTTGATAGTAGAGGGGATATATGTGAAGGGGAGGGGAGACAGGGGTTTTGTTGATCCTTGCTCTGAATTATTTGTATTTATAAAATGACAATTCTACAGAATATTGTTTCTTTTTATACTTTAATAAAATACATTCAATATAAAATCATAACTGAGGCTTGTGTGGATGGGATCAGATGATTTGTGGGGACCGAGCTCGCGGAGATGGGACGGAAACGGGGCTTTAAAATTTTAGTCCTAGTAGTTTGCCGGTCCACAAAATAATTCTTTTTTTTCTGCCAGTCCACAGGTGTAAAAAGGTTGAAGAACACTGCTCTAGAGTTTGCGGCCTATTACTTTCTTGCATTTCCTTCTCTCTTGTGTCCCTTTCGATCTGTCAGGATTTCTATCTTGTCTATGATCCGGTGAGTCTTCCCTGCAATCTTCATGCATGGTATCCTCTGGGTATACCATTTCCCAAACCATCGACTCTTGGTCAACTGTCAGCTTTCCCCTTCTTCCTAGTTTAAAATCTTCTCAATTTCTTGCTTGATGTTGCTTGCAAGTAGCCTCATTCCGTCTCCGCTGAGGTGCAGTCCCTCCTTCCTGTATAGATTGCTCTTCCCCCAGAACAAAGTAGAATCCTTCTTCCTCACACCAGCACCTCATCCAAGCGTTGATTGATTGCAGCTCCGTCTGCCTCTTCCCGTCGGCCCTGAGTACCGGCTAGATCTCTGAGAACGCTACCCTCGGCAACCTTCCTAGCATCCAGGTCCTTCAGTGCTTCCCTGCTATAATTCCTGTTGCTCGTGGTGCTTGTCCCCACGTGGATCTCCACTGCCGTATCTCCCCTTCCGCGCTGTTGATGATCCTGTCGATGCGGCTCACTATATCTTCTATCTTGTCTTCTGGTAGGCAGGTCATCATCCGATCTTTTCTTCCTCCCGCTATGTGGCTGTCAACTTGTCTGATGATGGAGTCCCCCACGACAATTGCTGTCCTCTCTATCTTCTCTTGTCTCTCTAGCCGCAGGTCCATGTCCCTGGTGTATGTCCATCTCTCCAGCCATAAGTCTGTGTCCTCTGTGCACTTCCATCTTCCCTCATCCTGGCGTTGGCTTGCACAGGACTCATCTTCCTATGGGTTCCCTCCGCTGTTTCCAGATCTCGCTGCTGTGTCACCTATTCCTTCCTTGTGGTTGTCCTCCAGGTGATCCTCACTCACTGCTTTGTTTAAAGGCGGTACATAAATTTTTTTACTAAATAAATAAACTTCTGTCTCCAAGAGTGGCCAGTACAGGTCACTAGGAAATACGTAGCAGATCCCAAATAAAAGATCCCCTAGCATCCCTCCAGACTGGTCTAAATGGATGGGCTATGCAGGAGACTGAGAACTACAGACTTCTGGTGGAGTCTATAAGTTAGCTGTGCAGTCTCTCCCAGAGTTGGTATTTCTCAGTCTCTCAGCAGGTGGTAGAGTTGTAAGCCTGTGTATTCTCTACTGGTCTGATATTCCTGGACGTTCCTTGTCCTAGGAAAAAATGGGAACTTTAGTTCATGTCATAAAATTACATTTATCTTGGGGTCATCAGGTCATGGTACTATAATTTGATTTCTAGTGCAGTAGGTGAGACATTGTAGACAGATGGGTAGTGTCCCCATGGCCGCGTGCCCTCTGCAGAAGGAATCTACTTCAAATTTTTCCTTTTACCTCTGCTATACTTCACTGGTCTCCTTAGCTCCACCTTCAGTTAGTACCCAAGCACTGAGAGCCACCAAATAAATGTGACGTAGAGGCACCTGTAGCAAACATGCTCAGAAACAAATGGTTCTTCTCAAGAAGTAAAATCAAACAATAATGTTAACCACCAACAAAGGCTTCGAAGGAGCTCAGAAACTACTCCCATGTAAAACGGAAACATATATACAGTATTCTTCCCAGTCCCCAAGGGCTGACAGGAATCCAAGAATTAGCTTGGAGAAGCATAAAAAGACTGAAACAATAGGCAGGCGCAGGAAAGACATGGCGGAGTCTTGAATGTCTTACTTAACTACTGGAAAAGAGCTTACCAGGGTAAGTACATAATCTCTTTTTCTAGTTCAATAGGCGAGACATTCTAGACAGATGGGATGTACAAAGCCTGTCTTCAAAAAGCTAGGGCGGGCTTTGCTGCTCTGGCCCATAATACCGAGGACCCAAAGGCAAAGTCCTGTCTCACTTCACATCCACTCTGTCAAATGTGTAGGGAAGACCATGTTGCCGCCTGCAAATCTCAGGGGAGACGGCTCTAGGTTTGACCCATGATGAGCCACACTCCTAGTAGAATGCACCTTGACGGAAACGGGGAGTGTTTCCCAGAAAGAATGTAGGCTGACAAAATAGCCCTATGAATTCATCTAGAAATCCTGGCCTTGGAAGTGGGAGCATTCCGCTTAACCGAATGAGTCAGCACAAACAGATGGTCAGAGAGACGAAACTCGTTAGTAACCTCCAGATAATCTAATCTAATCTAATCCTTAGGTTTGTATACCGCATCATCTCCACGTTCGTAGAGCTCGACGCGGTTTACAGTAGGATGAAGCAGCACTCTGCGCACATCCAGTTTCTTAATTAGACCTACGAGTAGGTCGTAAATTTATCTTCTTTTTTCTATGATCATTTCTGTCTTTATATTCCTTTTTTTTTCTCTTTTGTGTTACCACCATATGTGTTTTTCCCTAAATGTTTCTTCTCTTTCTTTAAAGATTGTAACATAGAAACATAGAATATGACGGCAGAAAAGGGCTATAGCCCATCAAGTCTGCCCACACTAATGACCCACCCTCAGATTTCACCCCGCTAGAGATCCCACATGCATATCCCATTTCTTTTTAAAATCTAGCACGCTGCTGGCGTTAATCACCTGCAGTGGAAGTTCATTCCAATGATCAACCACCCTTTCGGTGAAGAAATACTTCCTGGCGTCGCCATGAAATTGCCCGCCTCTGATTTTCAGCGGATGACCTCTTGTGGTCGAAGGTCCTTTAAGAAAGAAGATATCGTCTTCTACCTCGATGCGGCCCGTGATATATTTAAACGTCTCAATCATGTCCCCCCTCTCTCTAAGTTCCTCGAGCGAGTATAGCTGCAATTTATTCAGTCTTTCCTCATATGGGAGGTTCTTGAGTCCCGAGACCATCCTGGTAGAAACATAGAAACATAGAAAGATGACGGCAGAAAAGGGCTATAGCCCATCAAGTCTGCCCACTCTACTGTCCCACCCCATTAAGTCAGAGTGCTGCTCGACCCACGTAGAGATCCCACTGGATGTCCCATTTATTCTTAAAGTCGAGCACGCTAGTGGCCTTGATCACCTGCACCGGTAGTTTGTTCCAGTGATCCACCACCCTTTCTGTAAAGAAATACTTCCTGGTGTCACCACCAAATCTCCCTCCTCTTAGTTTGAGCGGGTGCCCTCTTGTGACTGAAGGTCCCTTAGGAAAGAATATGTCGTTTTCCACCTCGACACGACCTGTGACGTACTTAAATGTCTCAATCATGTCACCCCTCTCCCTGCGCTCCTCTAGAGAGTAGAGCTGCAACTTGCCCAGTCTTTCCTCGTATGAGAGACCCTTGAGTCCGGAGACCATCCTGGTGGCCATTCGCTGGACTGACTCTGCTCGAAGTACATTTTTACGGTAATGTGGCCTCCAGAATTGCACACAGTACTCCAGATGAGGTCTCACCATGGTTCTGTACAGTGGCATTATGACTTCAGGTTTACGGCTGACGAAGCTTCTATTGATACATCCCATCATCCGCCTTGCCTTGGATGAGGCCTTCTCTACTTGTTTGGCAGCCTTCATGTCTACACTGATGATTACTCCCAAGTCCCATTCTTCTGAGGTCGTAGCTAGTGTTTCTCCATTCAAGGTGTATGTTCTGCATGGATTTCTGCTGCCGAGATGCATCACCTTACACTTCTTTGCGTTGAAGCCCAGCTGCCATGTTGAGGACCAGTTTTCCAACTTGATCAGATCCTGCGCCATACCATCCGTGAAATCGCTTTCACCTACTATATTACACAGTTTGGCATCGTCGGCAAACAGCGCTACTTTTCCCTGAAGCCCTCGGGTCAAGTCCCTTATGAATATGTTAAAAAGGGATGGTCCCAGGACTGAGCCCTGCGGCACTCCGCTAGTCACCTCCGATGTCTTAGAGAGGGTGCCATTGACCACCACCCTCTGAAGTCTTCCACTCAGCCAATCATTGACCCATGCCGTTAGTTTCTCACCTAACCCCATCGATTTCATCTTGTTTAATAGTCTACGGTGTGGGACACTGTCAAACGCTTTACTGAAATCCAAGTACACTATGTCCAGAGACTCTCCCGAGTCTAGCTTTCCTGTCACCCATTCATTGAACCGACTCAATTCTCCGCACATCTTTTTGATAATGTGGTCTCCAGAATTGAACACAATATTCCAGAAGAGGTCTCACCATGGATCTGTAAAAGGGCATTATGACTTCAGGCCTCCGGCTGACGAAACCTCTACGGATGCATCCCACCATTTGTCTAGCCTTGGATGCAGCTTTCTCCACCTGATTGGTAGTTTTCATGTCTTCACTAATGATCACTCCCAAATCACATTCTGCCCTAGTCCTAGCTAAGGTCTCACCATTTAGAGTGTAAGTTCTGCACGAGTTTCTGCTGCCAAGGTGCATAACCTTACATTTTTTAGCATTGAAGCCTAGCTGCCAAGTCGAGGACCAATGTTCCAATAAGAGCAGGTCTTGCTCCATACTGTCGGGCAAAGCGCTGTTACCTACTATGTTGCATAGTTTGGCGGCGTCGGCGAATAATGTTATTTTACCTTGAAGCCCCTGAGTCAGGTCTCTTATGTATATGTTGAAAAGGATCGGTCCCAAGACTGAGCCCTGTGGCACTCCACTGGTCACCTCCGATGTATTGGAGGGGGTACCGTTAACCACTACCCTCTGGAGTCTACCACTTAACCAGTCATTGACCCATGTCGTCAATGTTGCTCCTAATCCTATCGACGTCATCTTGCTCTACAATCTGCGGTGCGGGACGCTATCAAAAGATTTGCTGAAGTCCACGACGTCCAGAGACTCCCCCATATCCTTGTAACCCAGTCAAAGAAGCTGATTAGATTGGATTGGCAGTACCTTCCCTTTGGGATCCTGTAGATTCTCCTCGATCAGGATCGTATCTAATTTGTGTTTAATAAGTCTTTCCATGAGTTTACTCACTATTGAGGTGAGACTCACCGGTCTGTAATTCGCAGCCTCCGTCCTGCTGTAGGGGTCAACAGGCACGAGGGGGCATTCGGAGAAACTGAAGGGAGATAGGTTCAGAACAAATGCAAGGAAGTTTTTCTTCACCCAAAGGGTCGTGGACACTTGGAATGCGCTACCGGAGGAAGTGATCAGGCAGAGTACGGTACAGGGATTCAAACAGGGATTGGACGGATTCCTGGGGGATAGGGGGATCGTGGGATACTGAGAGAGGTGCTGGGATGTAACACAGGTATAGAAAGCAAACCAAGTAATAAGTATAGAAAGCCAACCAGGTCGTGCATGTGCAAGACCGGAGGGTTAGGACTTCGATGGAAAGATAAAACTCAATGGGAAACCAAGGTGGCAAGGGGGCCCCTTCTGGTGTCTCAGACAGGCCGTGACCTGTTCGGGCCGCCGCGGGAGCGGACTGCTGGGCAAGATGGACCTGTGGTCTGACCCAGCGGAGGCACTGCTTATGTTCTTATGTTCTTATGTAACCCTTTTTGTGCAGTGGAATGACGTTAGCCGTTTTCCAGTCCAAGGGGACTTTTCCAGTCCAAGGGGACTAGCTCACCCCCCTCGCCCTCTGTATCAGTTATGTATTAGAACGTATATAATTTGTATTCAATTGTATAAAAAATGTTTTTGTTTTGTCCCCTATTTTTATAAATGTTATACGCATTGAAGTATATGATATTGCTTATACAACAAACCTTAATAGAACCTGAAATTTCAACAGGCGCTCTTGTGTCCTGGAACCAGTAGGCGGAAAGGCAGGCAAATGCACTTCCTGATTAACAAGGAAAGCTGAAACCACCTTCAGCAGGAAGGAAGGAACTGTCTGAAAGGAAACCCGAGTTTCTGAAAAATGGAGAAATGGTTCTTTGCAAGACAGAGCCTGTAGTTCCGACTCATGTCGCACTCAAGAAATGACAATCAGAAAAACAGTCTTCAGTGACAAGTCCAAGAACATCTCGAAGGGGCTCAAATGGAGCCTTGGGTAAGGCTAGACAGCACCAGGCTAAGATCCCAGGTAGGGAAAGGTTGCTTAACCAGCAGTCTGACACGATGATATCAGGATGAGATACCAATGTGGGATCTAAAACAAGAGAGCCCAACCACCTGAACTTGAAGAGATGCCACCTTGAGGCCTTTATCCAGGCCAACCTGAAGAAAGGTGAGAATTGGTAAGATCGGAGCTGAATAACAGTTCACCTGGTCCTGGGCGTACCGATTTTGGAAAGCCTTCCACACCTTAGCTTATGCAGAAACTGTGGACCACTTCTTAAGATTTGAGAATAATATCAATAACTATAGCAGAATATCCTTTCTGCTCTAAGGCTGCGTACTCAAGAGACATGTCACAAGATCAAAATGCTTTAGGAGGTCCAGATGGGTACTCAGCCAAAGACTGCAACCCCTGTGCAGATGCATCAGATCTGCGTACCATGGTCTGTGAGGCCAATCTGGAGCCAACAGAATGACGTGGCCTGAATGAACCACAATCTGCCGAATGACCTGGCCGATTATCGGCCAAGGAGGAAAGACTTACAGGAGAATCTCCTGAGGCCACAGCTGCACCAGAGCGTCAAGCCCCTTGCTTCCGGGCTCGGATCTTCGTGTGAAGAAGCGATCCGCTTTCTTTTTTTCTTTCTATGGCTATGAGGTTAAAGTGGGGCCAACCTCTATGGCTTGGAACACCACTGCAGACAGGGCCCAATCTCACTGATCCAGAGTCTGTCTGCTGAGGAAGTCTGCTTGAACGTTGTCGACCCCCACCACATATGCTGCTGTCAGTGCCATGAGGTTCCACCCAAAGGAAAAGAAGGCAGGCTTCTTGGTCCCTCCCTGGTGATTGATGTAGGCTACTACTGTCGCATTGTTAAAGACTCTTGACTGCTTGGCCTTCCAGAGTGTTCTGCAGTCTCATTAGAGCAAGCCGAATGGCTCTGAGCTACAACCGATTGATTGACAATGATTGCAGTGGGCACCCCAGCCCCGAAGGCTGGCATCTGTCATAACCATGATCCAGGAGGCAATTCACAGCAGTATGCCCTTGCAGAACGACTGAGGAAGAAGCCACCAGTCCATGCTGGCCCAAGATTCCAGAGTCCAAGGAAGATAGGCCTTTAAGGCATCTCTGTGTGGAGCCCAGCGAGAGAGTAATGCATGTGCGCCTTCGCCCAAGGAACCACATCCAACGTGGCAATCATGGACCTCAGGACTTGAAGATAGTCAATGCTGAAGGAGCCGACTGCTCTAGGGAAGGGAAGAAATCTAAGGCACACAGTTTCTGTCTGCGGGCTTCTGGTAGATAGATGCAGCCCGCAGCTGTGTCAAAGAGGATTCCCAAATATTCCAGTAACTGCATGTGCATCAGATTGCTCTTTCTGTAGCCCCCCAGCCCAGGTTTTCCAGCATCTAGAGCACCTGCTCCACCGTGCGCCATCCCTCAGACAATGAGGGAGCTCTGATCAGCCAGTCGTCTAAGTAAGGGTGAACCTGGAGACCCATTTCCCGCCACGACCACAATCACCTTGGTGAAGGTCTGGGGGACTTTGCCAGTCCAAAAAGCAGAGCTGAGAATGGTAATGTTGTTCCACAACATGAAACCACAAGAATTTGTGGTGGGCTGGTGAAATTGGAATGTGTAAGTATGCCTCCATGAGATCCAGAGAGGCCTCTGCTGCAATGACTGAGTGCACGGTCTCCATGCTGAAGATCCAGAATAGGCGTCCAATCTTTGGAGCCTTTGGCACGATAAAGTATATAGAGTATCTGCCTGAGCCTGAGTGTTCAGTTGGTACCTGCTCTATATAACTTGAATATTCAGCAAGCGCAGAATGGTGGTTTGAACCTTAAGCACTTTGTCCGGGCGAACTGTGGGAGAGTTTACAAACCAATCCGCCACAGGCTGGGCAAATTCCAGTTTATAGCCCAACCGAATAATGTCCAAGACCCACTGGTCGAAGGAAATGTGAATCCAGGCGGGAAGAAATGCTGAGAGCCTGCCTCCTATTGTGGGATCTCTTAAAGAGAGGAAGAGATAATTGTTACTGTGGATGGCCAGACTTGATGGGTCATTTGGCCTTTATCTGCCATCATGTTTCTATGCATGTGGGATCTCTTAGAGCAGGGGTAGGGAACTCCGGTCCTCGAAAGCCGTAATCCAGTCGGGTTTTCAGGATTTCCCCCATGAATATGCATTGAAAGCAGTGCATGCAAATAGATCTCATGCATATTCATGGGGGAAATCCTGAAAACCTGACTGGATTATGGCTTTCGAGGACCGGAGTTCCCTACCCCTGTCTTAGAGAGAGGACGAGATAAGGTTACAGTGGATGGGCAGACTGGATAGACCATTTGGCCTTTATCTGCCATCATGTTTCTATGTTTCTATCTGTACAGCCAGAGGAGGAATAATAAAAACTCCCCACCCAAGAGCACTTAAGTTTTTGGTGTTCCTCAACAGAGAATCTAGTTTCTTGCAAGCAGGCTATAGTTACCTGATGTCTCTGCAAGGCCTGTAAGATCTTACTATGTTTTATTTACTACGATCCCACCTACACTCCAGGACACTATGGGGTTAGTACTGGCAGACATAAAAGGGGACAAAGAAATGATGACCTGTAGGGAGTTCGTCCAGCTTCCACTCCCCTATTCTCAGTACGTAAAACCACGGTAAGAATAAATTGAAGCAATAAGGAAAAGCAGACAAATAAGATAGTAACAAGCTAGTCACACAAAAGCGACACACATATCTCATCAAGTCTAAACACACTTTCAACAATCTGTATATTTTTAAGATTGCAGGATATATAAGAAAACAAATAGAATCTGATGATCAGCAAGAGAAGCACAAATTGGGTGGTATTTCCGCCATTTTTCCAACAAAGCATATGAATAGTCCTGAAAGATCCGTATCTGATGGCCATCATATTTCAGCATATCCTGTTTCGAGCAATAACTGTGCAGTATTTCTATCTTATGCAAATAGTTGTGCACTTTAAATAGTTGTGCCCAATCTGTGCACCCATGGAAGACACACTGGACTCATCCCCGCTGGCAACGGAAGCTCTTTCTGTAGCCACTGCTCCAAGAGGAGATCCAAGTTGTTCCAAGAGGCTGTCGGGGAAGCCTACAAAATGGAGATTCCCTCTCCTGGAGTGATTCCCTAAGTCCTCCAGCTTGGCCATGTGCTCTGTCAACCAGGTCTCTAGGGTGGTGAATGCGGGGGGCCCCACAGTGGATGAATATACCAGTGCTGATACTCGGCCTTCCAATTCCCCCGTGCATCATGTAGTGTCTGCTAACAAGGTCTCCAAATGCCCAAGCTGACCCAAAAGCTTAGTCAATTGTGGTTCCAGGGTGCAGGACAGCGCCACAGTCAGTTGCGCCAGCTAGTTATCTGTAAACTCCGAGACTGGTGCTGGGGAAGGATCTACCATCTTGTCGGGGCCTGCCTCCTTCAATTTTTTAGCTATTTTTCCAGACATCCGCTCACCCGATTTAAATAAGAATTTGTCCATACGAAAAGTGCTGTGAGTGAGGGACAATCCAAGTCCAAAGAGAAAATTAGAGCCAGGTAAAAGAGGATTTTGTGACGGGCCCAGGAGCAACACGAGGACACGTCCGTACTCCTCACAGCTTTACGTGATCCTTCAAGAACGTATTAAAGTATCTCAAGGAATCTAAGCATCACTAAGTTATTTACAGGTTCATCAAATTTCAGCAGCAAAATTGATCTTTAATTCTCACCATGCTGAAAGAGTGACTCGTTATCTTACCAAATGTCATTGGGCATTCTTATTGTTTTTCATATCTACCATAGTTTTGAGAGCTTTCCATGGACCTGCATCCTACTTCTATATGTAGACTTCCTCAAGTGGTTCTTTTTTATTTCAATCAGTGAAGCACTGGAACTTGTTACTAATTCACATTTGGACAGAATCTTCCTGCTCTCAGTTTAGGAGATAGTGGAAGATGTTTTTTTATGTCAAAGGACCCGATTTGGATCTCAGCAGAAGTAAAGAGGGCAATAAATGACAAAAAAGTATCCTTCCGGAGATGGAAAAAGGACCCAACGGAGGAAAACCACCAGGCGCACAGGAAATGCCAAAAAGAATGCCACCGAGAGGTTAGAAAAGCAAAAGGGAAATACGAAGAGGGGCTGGCCAGGGAGGCAAAAAACTTCAAGGCATTCTTCAGTTACATAAAGGGGAAACGACCAGCGAGAGAGGAGGTGGGGCCGTTGGACGATGGGGATAGGAAGGGAGTGATTAAGGAGGATAAAGAGGTAGCTGAGAGGTTGAACACGTTCTTCTCGTCGGTTTTCACGAGAGAGGACACATCTAATATACCGGACTCAGAGGAACTCATGAGTGGGGAACAGGCTGAAAAATTGGAACACATAGAGGTAAGTAAGGAGGATGTCCTCAAACAGATAGACAGGTTAAAATGCGGCAAATCACCGGGTCCGGACGGGATCCACCCAAGGGTTCTGAAGGAACTAAGACAGGAAATAGCGGGCACAATCCAGCATGTTTGTAACCTATCCTTGAAAACTGGAGAGGTACCAAAGGACTGGAAATTGGCAAATGTCACACCTATCTTCAAGAAGGGATCGAGGGGTGACCCTGGGAACTACAGGCCGGTGAGCCTGACTTCAATTGTAGGGAAGATGGTGGAAGCTATGATCAAGGACGGCATTTGCGAGCACATTGAAAGAAATGGTCTACTGAGAACAAGCCAGCACGGATTCTGTAAGGGAAGGTCGTGCTTAACGAACCTTCTGTACTTCTTTGAGGGAATAAGCAGTCGGGTGGACAATGGGGAACCCATCGACATCATTTACCTCGATTTTCAAAAGGCTTTCGACAAGGTGCCACAAGAAAGACTGCTTAGGAAGCTGTGGAACCACGGGGTGGGAGGAGATGTGCACAGATGGATCGAGCACTGGTTGTCGGGTAGACTGCAGAGGGTTGGAGTAAAGGGCCAATATTCTGACTGGCGGGGAGTCACAAGCGGTGTGCCACAGGGATCGGTGCTGGGGCCGTTACTCTTCAACATATTTATCAATGACCTGGAAAAAGAGGCAAAGTGCGAGGTCATAAAATTTGCAGATGATACCAAACTGTGCGGCAGAGTTAGGTCCAGGGAGGAGTGTGAGGACCTGCAAAGGGACCTGGAGAAGCTGGAGGACTGGGCAGACAAATGGCAAATGCGCTTCAATGTGGAAAAATGCAAGGTCATGCATATAGGGAAAAAGAACCCGTTGTTCAACTACAAAATGGGGGGGGGGCATTGTTGGGAGACAGCAGACTTGAGAGAGACTTGGGTGTGCTGGTGGATGCATCACTGAAGCCATCTGCACAGTGCGCAGCAGCCTCGAAAAAAGCCAACAGGATGCTGGGCATCATAAAGAGGGGCATCACAACCAGGACGCGGGAAGTCATCATGCCATTGTATCGAGCGATGGTGCGTCCGCATCTGGAATACTGCGTGCAGTATTGGTCGCCATACCTCAAGAAGGACATGGCGGCAGTGTTCCCTCTAAGCGGGCGGGTGTTGTGAGCAAACTTTTTTCACCGTGAGCCAAAAATATCGGGCGCCAGCAAGTTATGAGCCAACTCGCCCGATTCTCCTCTCGCCGCCCTGCCATCTGCCGTACGCCTCTTCCGATTGTGCGCTGTGACGAGAAACGTGTGCGCTGCGATGTAATATTTTGTGCGCCAGCGCAGCTTAGCGGGAACACTGGTTCAAATGGTTTTATTTATTTCCCCAAATTTATTTTTGTTATACGCATTGAAAATATTTGATATTGCGTTTAAATCAAAATCTCAATAAACTTGAAACGAGTGCCCGTGAGATTGTGGGAGGGTTAAATACTCAAAACTTAGAAGTTTTTGCTACGCCAGCTTTCTGGTATCTTTACATACAGTGGCGTACCTAGCATATGTAACATCCGGGGCCCATCATTTTTTGGCACCCCCCCATCTGTAAGAAAAACATGATTTTTAGTAACAAACCACACGTCACACATGAGTACCTAGGAAAAGGCAGCATCTTACATATTGCAGTGAGCAGTACATCAATACACCCATTGTAAAACTAAACAAGCCAGACCAGCACAGATCAATCCTACACCGTCAATCCTAACAGAAAACACACAGAACACAGAAAACACCTTCGCCTAGTAAGGAATATGTAATCACAAACTAACCCCTCCCTCTTTTACAAAACTGTAGTGTGGATTTTAGCTACGGAGGTAACAGCTCTGATGCTCATAAAATTCTGAGCATCAGAGCTGCTACCACCAAGGCTGGTGCTAAAAACGCTTCACAGTTTTGTAAAAGGGGGGATAAAATAAAAATACATAGACAAAGGTTAAATTGAACCAGCAAGAAGCTGGACTCTGCATACAATGCTTCACAGAAACAGTGACACATGTCTCCTAAAGCAATAAATAAATAGAAATTTTTTTCTACCTTTGTCTTCTGTGGTTTCTCCTTTCCTCATCTTCTTGTAACTCTCTTCCTTCCATCCACTGTCTGCCGTCTCTCTTCCCCTATATGGCATCTTCTCTCCTTCTATGCCCCTTCCAGAAACTGTATGCCTCCCCCTTCCATCTCTCCTTTCACCCCATTGGTCTGGCATCTCTCTCCTCGCCTTCCCTCTCCCACACCTCTCCTCATAGTCTGGTATCTCCCCTTCCCTGATTCTCTGGCATCTCTCTCCTTTCCTTTTCTTCCATCTTTCGCTCCCCCTCCATGCTCTCACATCTCCCCCTTCCTTTTCCCTTAGACTGGCATACCTTCCTCCTACGCTCCAAGCCCTGGCATCTCCTTTAATTCCCTCCCTCATCTTCCTTCTCCCTCCAGCTGGGTACCGCAACACTCTTCCCTGCAGCTCTGCACTTCCCCACAATTGCCATGCTTCGGTTCCTCTTCTTCCTTCCTTCCTCCCCCCCCCCCCCCGCGGGACCCTGCGGCACCATCAACTCTTACTCCCTCTAATGTCGGCCCTGCAGCTCCAGACTTCCTCGCACCTTCTCCCCTCCCCCTTTGGATCGCTATTATTTTAAATGTTATAGCCGCAGAGCTGTATCCATCAGTGGAGATGTCTAACCTCGGCCTGCCCCGGAACTCTTACTGCAGCAGCCGCCCGTCTAGGCAGGAACAGGAAGTCACTGTTGCAGTAAGAGTTCCGGGGCAGGCCGAGGTTAGACATCTCCACTGATGGATACAGCTCTGCGGCTATAACATTTAAAATAATAGCGATCCAAAGGGGGAGGGGAGAAGGTGCGAGGAAGGCTGGAGCTGCAGGGCCGACATTAGAGGGAGTAAGAGTTGATGGTGCCGCAGGGTCCCGCGGGGGGGGGGGGGGGGGGAGGAAGGAAGGAAGAAGAGGAACCGAAGCATGGCAATTGTGGGGAAGTGCAGAGCTGCAGGAGCTGTTATAGCCTCCCCTTACCTTTGCGACGCGTGTGTGCGCTGTGAAGAGAAACTTGTGCGCTGCGATATAATATTTTGTGCGTGAGCGCAGGCCAACGCAGCTTAGCGGGAACACTGCATGGCGGTGCTTGAGAGAGTCCAGAGGAGAGCGACGAAACTGGTAAGAGGGCTGGAACACTGCCCATACGCCGAGAGGTTGGATAAGCTGGGGCTCTTCTCCCTGGAAAAAAGGAGGCTCAGGGGAGATATGATAGAGACCTTCAAGATCATGAGGGGCATAGAGAGGGTGGATAGGGACAGATTCTTCAGACTGAGGGGGACAACAGGTACGAGGGGGCATTCGGAGAAACTGAAGGGAGATAGGTTCAAAACAAATGCAAGGAAGTTTTTCTTCACCCAAAGGGTCGTGGACACTTGGAATGCGCTACCGGAGGAAGTGATCAGGCAGAGTACGGTACAGGGATTCAAACAGGGATTGGACGGATTCCTGAGGGATAAAGGGATCGTGGGATACTGAGAGAAGTATCCAGGAAATAAGTATAGAAACCCGACCAGGTCGTGCATGTGCAAAACCGGAGGGTTAGGACTTCGATGGGAAGATAGGACTTCAATGGGAAACCAGGGTGGCAAGGGGGCCCCTTCTGATGATTCAGACAGGTGACCTGTTTGGGCCGCCGCGGGAGCGGACTGCTGGGCATGATGGACCTATGGTCTGACCCGGCGGAGGCACTGCTTATGTTCTTATGTTATGTTCTTATGTATAAAATGTTTATCTTGATTTGGTTTTTTTTTAGGAGTTAATTATTATTGTAATTTTTCAGGAACTTTCTTTTTTAAGGTGTTAATTTTACTATTGTAATTTCCCTGATTTATTTTTTTGTTATCTGTACTGAACCTATTAGCAACTTCTTATGTTCTTATATTGTATAGAAATGTTTATACAGTAATTCATTCTGGTTCTGTTGCTCTGCTTTTCTCCCAGGGCTTTTTCTTGGCTGCTGGTTGGGGTTATGGCCTAAAGGGAGTCACATTATCCCCCAGGGGTGACAAACCTGGGTGGCCAGGTCCCTCTCCGTTCCTCCTTATACCTCTTGGTACATTTTCCCTGAGGGATTTCTTTTTGTTTCTGAAGGTCCTTTTTGTGTCCTGGTTTCTAGTGCTGTCTAGGAGTATTCAGTAACTAGAATGTGAGCCTTGTCTTTGCACAATGTAACAAAGACAAAAAAAGAGACCAAAATCTGTGGTTTCATTCTGCTCCATGGTACGTGAGGTGTTTTTTTTGTGTGTGTGCGTAGTTTGGTAACACCCAGGCTTTGCCTTGCTTGTGGGCAGTTTTTGGCAGTGTGTTGTCAAACCCCCTCACCTTCTTTCTCATGGATGCATAGGATTACCAGATGGCTGGGGAAACTCAGACATTTCTTTTTACAGGACTGTCTGGGAGCCCAGACAGAGTTTCCAAAACCCACTAGTTTGTCCGGGTTTTGGAAAGCCTCAACCACCCAGCTTCATCGGGAGGACCTCTGAGAAATCGTGGATTACGTCACATGTATTCGCTCATGCTTGGAGACACTCCAGACGCGGCCCAGAGGTTGGAAAACATAAGTTTGCAAGGACGGGGCTGGAGGTGGAACAGGGCAGGGCTGTGGGTGGAACGGGGCAGGGTTATGTGCCCAGGTTTCTCCGGACAAAATTCTGATAACCTTACCTTTTATTATCTATTTATTTCTTTTGAAATGTAAATGTTCCTAAAGCATTCCACACATCCTGATTGTCAGTGTTCAGAGAAAAGCCTAAAGGTCTGACTGAGTTACTCCACGTAACAGACAGTGTTCTGGAAGACTAGGGTTACCATATTTTTCTCCGGGGAACCCCGGACACATGACCCCGCTCTATTCCGCCTCAAGCCTTAC
Organism: Geotrypetes seraphini; assembly: GCF_902459505.1. Taxonomy (NCBI): domain Eukaryota; kingdom Metazoa; phylum Chordata; class Amphibia; order Gymnophiona; family Dermophiidae; genus Geotrypetes; species Geotrypetes seraphini. The sequence continues at coordinate 192,105,764 of NC_047090.1, read as the reverse complement.
CCCAATGCACCCCCAATCCCCACCCCCGCCCCACAAGGCCTTCTCTCTTCTTCCGGACTACTCCAGCCGCACTTGGAGGGCTCGGAGCATTCGCGTGTGTACGATGTCATCCACTCATGCTCAGAGGCCCTCCAGATGTGGCCAGAGCTCATTCGGGCTTTCCAAAACCCTGACAAATGCTGGCTTTTGGAAAGTCCGTCTGAGAGCCCGGACAGTTCTCTAAAAAGAGGACATATCTGGGTTTTCCTGGATGTCTGGTAACCCTAATAAAAGGTAAAGTAGCTCCTTTTAGAATGAGTACTTTATAATCTGACAGTCTCAGAATTAGCACTGGTTTGCTTGTGTATGATTGTGATTAACATCTAAGGGTTTAGTCTTAGAGCCACTGCATGCCTTCTCAAGTGAAATTCAGTGTGTCTTTACGCCTTTGATTTTCAGAGGTGCCTTTGTTTCCAGTTCGCAGACACTTTGTCACAGAACATTTGTTTTGTTTCTCTCATAGTGTGCAAGTAACTTATTTATCTATTTATTGGTGTATTGTTATTAGCTGAGGGGGCTTGATCTGAATTTATATTTTACACTTTACTTCTTATATTTATACATTTGTTTAGGTTGTGGTATTTTAAAATTGACTGCATTCATTCATTCATTCATTTATCTAGCACTGGCACTAGCACTTTATTTTATACACAAGGCAATATCTTGGGAGTTTTTATTAAGACTTACATTAAGTTCATTTCTTAGAAGGACTGCTATATGTGACTTGTTTAACACTTTCTTTTCAGGTGATTTACACAAATCTTGGACCTAATGATGTATGAGGTAGTACTTATTTAGAATTTGTCTGATGCTGGTTCATCCATAAGTTACTACCTGAGCTCAATACCCCTCGATTATTCCTTAAGAGCTCATACTGAGGTCCTCCAAGCTCAAGTTCTAACCACCCTTCCATTTATATTGTCTTCTATAAGTTCACACAGTCCTTCTAAGAATTTACTTAGGTCAGCCAATCTTTGATACTTCTTTATAGTTAGGACTTTTTGGCTACTGTATAGTCCTCCAGGTTAGTTTTGTGTAACAAGATATACATACATAATCTAATAATTCCTAGCATCTTGTCCTCAAAGGGTTAGTTCTATAAATGTATTCCTGCTGGAAATCTATTATAAAAGGAATTTAGGCCTACAGATCAAATGCAGTGAAGGGATCTGATCACCATCAACAATATGGTGTAGGGGGAGGGGCATATTCACTTTAAATTTGTTTTTGAATGCAAGTTATTGTGGCTAATTTCATTATCTTTCAATTGTATTGTTGCCCTTTTGTCAACTTGTGTCTTCACTTCTTCAAGGGAGTAAACAGGCAAATAGACAAGGGCGACCCGGTCGACATTCTATATCTGGATTTTCAGAAGGCGTTTGACAAGGTTCCACATGAACGACTACTTCGGAAAATTGTGAGCCATGGAATCGAGGGTGAAATATGTGGATTAAAAACTGGCTGGAGCATTGGAAACAGAGAGTGGGGGTAAATGGAAATTCTTGGACTGAAAGAGCGTCACCAGTGGGGTGCTGCAGGGCTCGGTGCTTGGACCCGTGCTCTTCAACATCTTTATAAACGATCTGGACATTGGTACGACGAGTGAGGTGATTAAATTTGCGGACGATACGAAGTTATTCAGAGTAGTGAAGACACAGGGGGATTGCGAAGATCTGCAACGTGATATAATCAAGCTTAAGAAATGGGCTTCGACATGGCAAATGAGGTTCAACGTGGATAAGTGTAAAGTGATGCATGTCGATAACAAAAATCTCATGCATGAATACAGGATGTCCGGGGCGGTACTTGGAGAGACCTCCCAGGAAAGGGACTTGGGAGTTCTGATCGACAAGTCGATGAAGCCGTCCACCCAATGTGCGGCGGCAGCAAAAAGGGCAAACAGAATGCTAGGAATGATAAAGAAGGGGATCACGAACAGATCTGAGAAGGTTATCATGCCATGGTGCGCCCTCACCTGGAGTACTGCATCCAGCACTGGTCGCCATACATGAAAAAGGACACAGTACTACTCGAAAGGGTCCAGAGAAGAGCGACTAAAATGGTTAAGAGCTGGAGGAGTTGCCGTATAGTGAGAGATTGGAGAAACTGGGCCTCCTCTCCCTTGAAAAGAGGAGACTGAGAAGGGACATGATCGAAACATTCAAAATACTGAATAGACTTAGCAGATAAAGACAGATTATTCACCCTCTCCAAGGTAGGGAGAACGAGAGGGCACTCCCTAAAGTTGAAAGGGGATAGATTCCGTACAAACGTAAGGAAGTTCTTCTTCACCCAGAGAGTGGTAGAAAACTGGAACGCTCTTCTGGAGTCTGTTATAGGGGAAAACACCCTCCAGGGATTCAAGACAAAGTTGGACAAGTTCCTGCTAAACTGGAACATACGCAGGTGAGGCTGGACTCATTTAGAGCACTGGTCTTTGACCTGGGGGCCGCCGCGTGAGCGGACTGCTGGGCACGATGGATCACTGGTCTGACCCAGCAGCGACAGTTCTTACGTTCTTTATGGCCACCCCAACAAAAAAATTAATTGACTCGTCAATCAACCTTAATGGGAAAAATTTCCCAATTCACCCCACCATAAAAACCCTAGGTTTCATCCTTGACAAACAACTAACACTCGAAGCCCACACCAACATCTTAATCAAAAAATGTTTCAACCTTCTATGGAAACTATGCATACTAAAACCCTACTTTGACTCCACATCATTCAGAATACTAGTACAATCATTAATCCTCAGCTCACTGAATTGCTGCAACATAATCTACCTTGGGTCCCACCAAAAAAAAACCTTAAAAAGACTGAGAATGATCCAAAACGGTGGTACGGTTGATCTTCGGACTTAAAAAATCAGACCACATCACCCCATATTTCATAAAACTCCATTGGTTACCAATTGAGGCTAGAATTATCTTCAAATTCAGGTGCATTTGTTACAAGACACTCTTCGGCACCTCACCCACCTACCTTCTGAGACACTTTGTCCTACAGGACAAACCCCGCTTCTTGTGCAGACCATTACTATTCGCTTTCCCAAATCCCAAGGGATTCCACTTCAAAAGATTCCTCGATAGGACACTATCCTTCCAAGCAGGCATCTGGAACACTACCCTAAATAACCTCCTCACGAATTCCTTGACATACTAATCTTTCAGAAAAGCAAATTCGTTTGAACTTCCTTCCTTCAAAAACCTGACTATCTCTCCTCCATTTTCTCCTCACTTACCTCCCCTCTCGTTTCCCACCCAAACCCATGCTATCAAATCCTGATACTCATGTAGTAGCTACAAACCTGTACTTATAGCTCTACCTGCACCTTGTAATCACTTTGTTCACTGCTATACTGTATACTGTCTTGAACTGAAAAAGTATGATGGGATATAAATAAAGGAAATCTACAAATGCAAAATTAGACCAAAGGAAAACACAAAAAGAAATATCTCAGAGAATAGTACATAGGAGATGGCAAGCATGAGATAGTTATACCACACTAAATCTCAGGGATAGGAGATATCACAACTCTGGGGGCTTTCCTAGCAAAGAACATATCTATGAGCTGTTTTGGGTCAAACAAAAGAAAATATCTACACGAAAACTTTCCCAACTATCACTTTTTAAAATGTTATCAACAAAGTTTCAACCCTGAGTAAGCTGAACCCTCTTTCCCAAAATGTTCCCCAGTTTCTAACAAATTACAGCTCTTATTTTTGTACAATTCTCATTGAGCTCAGCCTGTTTCTAAGATCCTACATATGAAATGGGGAGCATTTCAGTTTCCTACTCAAAAGCCTCTCTCCTGCACTTTCCTATGTTAGCACATTCTAAAACCTTTTCTAGGTGTCTTGTCAGGCTGATCCTGATGCCCACCAGCCACATAAATGTCTGAGTCTTATGCCCTGGAGATATATCCTGCATAAAGCATCACCTGGAGGGCAGCTCCTAGCTACAGAATCATTTTCTGCCATGCCCAATTGATGCTCCTTCAAAGAGCACAAGAGCTTCTAAAGTGGATGTGGGACTGCTCTGCGATGTCCCAGGTCTGCAACCCTACTATATAGATATGTATGATATTTGATGCTAAAGACTGGGTAGCTCCCATCTCTCTGCTTTCTTCATTTTATTTTTGCCTTTTCATTAATTAGAAACACATTTTTAAAGTACTGTATGTTTTTGACTGCATTTGTCAATGATCTACAATTGACCTTTCATTTCTTTAAATTTTGTCAGGCCATTAATAAACTCTTACTGTGCACAATTTTTTCCCCAAATTCTTGAGTGGACAATAGTCGTTAAATCAACATTTGAGTCTAGAGTTAGTATGAATTGGGGTAAAGGGATTGGAACCTCCCTACCCATTTCCTACTAACAAACAAGCTTGTCTTTTAAAACTGTCATATTAGAAATTTTGCTACCAACTTTCAGGTGTTAAATGATCATTAACCACAGTGCCAGATGTTTTGACATTTTTCTTGGGATGCTTAAGATTCTAGAGCTATCTGAGAAGGTCCTTTAAAACTGTGTATATGTAACTAATGCTTTATTTGGTTTTCAGCAAAATTCAGGCCCGTCTGGCTTTTTCTGCCTACCTCCAACGTGTTCAGGTGCGCTTGAAGGTCGAATGCAATGCTCAGAAGGACAGCAACTCTATGTGGGCTGCAAATGAGGATGAACAGATGGTGAGGACTTTGTTGGCGATCACAGGAGTAAAGGAGCTAATGTGGGGGGGGGGCGGGAGGATGTAGAGCACACAAAGCACTCACTAATGCCATGGAATTAATCACAAACAAAGTTTCAATTCTAGCCAAAACATAAAAAACCAAGATATGTGATCCCAAACACATCAGAAAAATCTGTTAGAAAACTATCTAACGCTGTTAAAAACTAGAGTGAACAACGCATTGAGGATTTAAATTTAAAACAAATTACAACTTGCTGAAAACCAATTGGAGTTATATCAAATAAAGAATTGGTATAATACAACGCTCAGTTCTGAAGAAGCTCTCAGCATTGAACGAGAGCGAAGCGAAGATCTTCCGTCAAGCCAGCCAGGCGACACACAACACCCGAGCTAAGTATTATAAAGTACTTTTGAACACAAGCAACAATAGCAACAAAATAGTGGTTTAAACAGCAATAAAATAAAAATGAAAAAAGTTTGAATAAAAGGGACAGACTCAGATCAATGATAGTCCACATGAAAGGTCAATAAACCAAGATTAGTTCTGGTAATTGACAGTGGACACTTGAGATCAGTAGTCTTTATTCTTGATGTGATTGAGTAAAGATCTTCTTGATCTAAAGTTAGCCTTTGAATAGGAGATATTAGTAGAAAAACAAACCAACATAAAAATACATGTGTGTGGCGTGGTGGTTAGAGCTACAGCTTCAGCACCCTGGGGTTGTGGGTTCAAACCCAACGCTACTCCTTGTGACCCTGGGCAAGTCAGTCCTCCATAGCCCCAAGTATGTTAGATAGATTGTGAGCCCACCAGGACAGATAGAGAAAATGCTTGAGTATCTGATTGTAAAACCGCTTAGATAACTTTGATAGGCAGTATATAAACACCTAATAAACTTGAAACTTGGGAGAGCACAGGCAGAGTTCACAATTAGTCATGTAAATTGTAAAACATGCCAATTTATATGTATTCCTAAATTTCTAGGCATGAACATTTACAACTGTGTATTTTATAAAAATGTATAGGCACTTCTGTGTCTTTATAAAATACTGCCTAAATAGACACTTATTTGTCCTCTGAAACTAGTCACCCTCTTATAAAATTACCCTCTAAATGGATTTCAAAGAAAAAAATGACTGAAAAAAAAGAGAAGAGTTTGAGGCCCAGATGCACAGCCAGTGATCATCGCTAAACATATTTTAACAGCTTTAGCGACGATTGCATTTGCGATCCAATGCAGAAAATGGCTCACCGCCTGGTTTTCTGCGTGATCGCTCATTCTCCAATCCAACCATGCAAATAAGCTAATTAATGTTAAAATGGCATATAAACTAGTAGAGCAATTGATGCTGTAATATGGCTTCCTGATGCACTAAAAAAAAAAGTGATCACTTTTAGCGATCCAAAAATGCAACTGGTCAAGACCAGTTGTTTACCTGTCTAACTTTTTTTTTTTTTTTAATAGGCACAGATACTGAAAAAAAAGCACCCCCCAGCCAATGATGGCCCTCTCTCCCTGACGAACGCACTGCAAACCCCCCTCTCTGCCTGACTGAGCCAATCAGTCCTTTGACTCCTCCCCCTTATATTCTGGAATACAGAGGGAGGAACCTAAGGCTGTGATTGGCTCAGATGTCTAAGGCCCCTCCCAAAGCGTGGGACCTTAGGCATCTGAGCCAATCAGGGCCATATGCCCCATCCCTGTGAATGGTGCCTTCAGTTCTCGCAAGTCTCTCTTCTCGCAAGAACTGAAGACACCATTTGGAGGGCGGCACTGGCCCAAGCAGGCGGGTGGAAAGCTTGCACCTTCCGGCCGACGCTGAAAACACCATTCAGAGGGCAGCACTGACACCACTGGACCACCAGGCAATGGGAGAGGCTTAAGGAGGTGCGGAACAGGACAGGAAGAGGCGGCGCGGGCCCAGGCAGGTGGGCGGAGGGCTCTCGCCTGCCGGCCAATGCACCGCTGGACCACCAGGAAATGGGGGAGAATTGAAGAGGGACGGGACAGGGCGGGTGGTGTTTTAAAAAGAGACAAGGATTAAAAAAGGTACTGGGGTGTTTTTTAAAGGCCCGACCGGGGGAGGGGATTTAAAATTTATATCTTCGCTGCATAAGACACATTGACATTTCCACCCACTTTTGGGTGGAAAAAAAGTGCCTCTTAAAGAGCAAAAAATACGGTAACTCAGGTTTTGATCCAAATTTCATGTTAGGATGGAAAAACTTCAGCGATCAGGTCTTAAACGATATTGCACCTCTGAGAGAATGTAGAATTTATCAGACAGCTGGTATGATACTGATTTAATGGTTTTAAAGCAAGAATTACGTAAATTGGAAAGAATATGGTGTAAATCAGGGAAAGATGAGGACAGACTTATTTGGCGACTAAAGGTTAAAGAATATTTAAAAAATGATCAAGAAAAGCATAGCAAACATTACATTAATTCTACTTTAAATAGTAAAAAAACTTTTCAGAATAGTCAACTCTGATATTGATTTACATAAACATTCTAACACAGATTTTCCACCTTCTGCTGCGAATTTAGCCGACTATTCTGCTACAAAATTCATAATTTGAGATCGTCTCGTGCAGGTTCAAACTCAGATTTTCCAATCGCTCTAATTCCTTTAGGAAAAGAAAGTTCAGCTGTTGATATGATATGGAATCATTTTGAAAATCCAGACTGGAACCAATTCCTCAAACTGTATTCAAAATATGTAAAATCCAATTGCCTATTGGATAACTGCCCACCGACTATTATGAAATCAGCCCCTATCTCCTTCAAGGCTGAACTCTTTAATTGGGTTTCTTTATGCATGTGTACTGGCAAATATCCGGTGGAACTTGGTCATATCCTTGTGACTCCTATTATTAAAAATTCTAAGGAGTCTGTTTCCTTGACTGCCAACTACAGATCCATTGCCAACATACCATTTTTTCTTAAACTAATGGAAGGACTGGTTAACATTGATCTCATGATATATTTAGAGAAGTTCAACATCCTACACGACTCAGTCTGGTTTTCATACAAATCGTAGTACCGAAACAATTTTAGCTTCCACGACTGATCGTCTTTTCCATTTGTTTTCCCTGGGAAAAAACGCATTGATACTGCAGTTCGACCTGAGCAGTGCCTTTGACCTTGTTGATCATGACATTTTGCTCATCTGTCCTTACTAAGGTAGAACAATGGACTAAGCAATTTAAAACTGAATTTGGATAAAACTAAGTTCTTTTTGGCAAGTCCTAATAACAAGATCACAAATACCTCTTTGAGATTAAATGGGTCAGACCACCCAATTAATTCTACCATCAGAATCCTGGGTGTCATCTTGGACTGAAGCTTGTCTTTCAAAGATCACACTAACTCTCAGGTTAAAAAATGTTTTTTTTCTCTATGGAAACATCGTAACATTAAAAACTATTTTGACTTCTCTTTTCGACTGCTGGTTCAATCTTTGATCTTAAGTATCTTAGAGACTATTGCAATAATATGTACTTGGGATCTTTTAAGAAAACCATCAAATGACAGAGAATTGTTCAGAAGTCATTATGCCATTGTATAGATCCATGGTGAGGCCCCACCTGGAATACTGTGTGCAATTCTGGAGGCCGCATTACCGTAAGGATGTGCTGAGACTGGAGTCGGTCCAGAGAATGGCCACCCGGATGGTCTCGGGACTCAAGGATCTCCCGTACAAGGAACGGCTGGATAAGTTGCAGCTGTACTCACTCGAGGAACGCAGAGAGAGGGGTGACATGATCGAGACATTCAAGTATCTCACGGGCCGCATCGAGATGGAAGAAGATATCTTCTTTTTCAAGGGTCCCGCAGCAACAAGAGGGCATCCGTGGAAAATCAGGGGCGGGAAACTGCACGGGGACACCAGGAAATTCTTTTTCACTGAAAGGATGGTTGATCGCTGGAATAGTCTTCCACTTCAGGTTATTGAGGGTAGCAGCGTGCCTGATTTTAAGGCCAAATGGGATAGACACGTGGGATCTATTCACAGAGAAAGGTAGGGGAGGGTCATTGGGGTGGGCAGACTAGATGGGCCGTGGCCCTTATCTGCCGTCTATTTCTATGTTTCTAGAATGCTGCAGTCCGTCTCATCTATGGTCTCAAGAAATCAGATCATGTAAGCCCGTATTACAAAAAACTACACTGGCTGCCCGTGGAAGCAAGGGTTATTTTTAAGTTTGCTTGCCTTTGCTTCAAAACCTTAATAGGGTCATCCTCAATCTATCTCATCATTTAGAATTTCCAGGCACAACTTGTACACGTAAGTCTGAATTTTGTATAGAACGCCCGGGATAGGCGTCCTGTACAGAATCAAGCCTACACTAACATCGATTCTGTAACTGACGTCCATGTTACAGACGCCGGTTACAGAATCGGGTTAGAGTAGACACGACCGCTACACTTATCGCAACAAGGGATCTCCCTGCTGCTATAGGTATAGCGGCCGCATGTCCCCCCCCCCCTCCCGACAATCGCCAGCAGGAGGGTGCCCAACCCCTCATGTCGGAGGATGGCCCATGATGGCCCCGATTGCCGGCAGGAGGGTGCCCAAACCCTCCTGCCGGAGGAGGCCACCCCCTATGGATCCCCCTGCACTAACACCCCTCTTACGGAATGCCCCAGTGGACCCCCCTAACCTCCCCCCCACCACTAACCTTTAATCATTGGCCGGCCAGCCAGGTCTTGCTACTGTCTGGCCAGTAGGCCTGCTTTGTTGAAATGAGGCGGGCCCGCCCCTTTCCGTCCCATCCCCAATAAGCCTAAGGCCTGGGATCTCAATCTGGTCTTGTCCATGCTTGTGCGCTCTCCCTTTGAGCCCCTGGGTTCATATTGTTTGAAGGATCTTACTCACAAGTTAGTGTTTCTGGTATCCATTACGTCTTTGTAATGAGTTTCTGAGCTGCAGGCTTTCTTTTGTAGGCCTCCCTGGAGTTTTCAAGGGAATGGGTTGTTCTGCGGCCTGTTCCTTCCTTTCTGCTGAAGGTGGCCTTTTCATGTCAAACAGTTTGTTGTCCTCCCAGTCTTGAGTAGCCAGGAGGGATCTTTGGAACAGAGGCAGTTGTGCAAGTTGGGTATTTGTCGGGTCCTTCAATCTTATGTTCAGCGGGCCCAGGAGTTCTGGAAGTCGGATCATCTTTTTGTCCTCTTAGTGGGTCCTCGTAAGAGGGATGGTGCTTCCAAGGCTACTATTGCGTGCTGGATCAAAGAGACTATCGTTTACGCATACCTTCTTCAGAAGAAGCCTTTTCTGGAATTTCTCAAGGCTCATTCCTCTTGGGGTCAAGCAGCTTCTTGGGCTGAGTCTTCTCTGGTGCTTTCAGTGGATATCTGTAAGGCCACGGTTTGGTCTTCTTAACATTCCTTTGTGTATCACTATCGTGTTGGCGTTCAAGTGCGTCGGGATGCAGTGTTCGGTGAGCATGTTCTGGTGGCGGCCCTGCGGGGGTCCCGCCCATGATGAGTACTGCTTTGGTACATCCCATCAGTGAAGCTGTACTGGTCTAGAGAGATGCTAAAGAATGAGAAATTAGGTTCTTACCTGCTAATTTTCTTTCTTATAGACTCTCTAGACCTGTACAGCACCCCACCCTATCTGTCTGTTGTTCTTACAGGATTCACATGAAGATATTTGCTTTTTCTGCGGGTTATAGTGTTTTTCTAGGGCCGGGGAGATCAAAGAACAGCAGCTTTGGCTCAGCTGACGAGCTGTGGAGACAATTTGCTGGGGGGCCTGGTTTTTTTTTGGGTTTTTTTTGTATCTGGAATCCCCTTTTAATGTGGAGCATGTCCTAATTTTGATAATTTGATTTCAAAAATTTGCATTATTTATATCAAATTGTTGGAATTATAGGAAAGTCTATTCCAACATCTCTTCAACTTCAGGTTAAATCTGTGTATTATTCTGATACAAGGACAATGATGAATCTGTGATTAAAGCAGCATCACTTAAAAATTAGGACTGGTCTTCTGGAGCTATCACACCTTTCTTAAGGATAAGATTTCCATATAATGCAGTCTCTCCTGTTGCCACCACAGCAAAAGCCTTTTTTGCCCGTTCATAAAAAGCAAATCTTTCCACTTTTTCTAGAGTGACCAGTGAGCCAGCACTGGAGAACAACAGCTCATATTCTGACCACACTGGAGTCTGAAGCCCTTTCTTCTTATCATCATCTACGAGATCCATGACAGCAGCCTTTGTTGTCTGGTTTCTGCTTTTCTCATCTTCTCCAAGTTTATCCAAGTTTTCCAAGTTTATTATACAATTTGATTAATCGCCTAATCTATATTCGGGCTCTCGACATATGAATCCAGTGGAAAGAGCTTTAAGATGGCTTTCAACAACTCAGGAATACCTAATCCATCTGCTCTCACATGCACTGGTCCACAACGGCACACAGAAAAAGCTGGAAAATTGGCATCTGCAAGGTCCGTATTTGCCGGCGTATAAGACGACTGGGCATATAAGACGACCCCCCAACTTTTACAGTTAAAATATAGAGTTTGTTATATACTCGCCGTATAAGACTACCCCTTCTTCCGCACACCTTCTCTACCGCACCGGGTGCAGCACAGCCGGCCAGGTCCCCTTACTTTTGTGGCACTTCCCCGACCGACCGACAACAGCCCCGGTCCGACAAACCTCCCTGCCCTTAACCGCGAATCTAAATTACCTTCTTACAGCTGCTGTAAGAAGGTAATTTAGATTCGCGGCCACTTTTAGTTCATCTTCTCAGGTTTGGGGAAAAAAATCAGTTCACTTGAATACCATACCTCTTCATAATAGCTTCCAATTTGCCTGTCAGTTAAAAGCAGCTGGGGGGCCTGTTCTATGCACTTTCCAACAGCATTCCTATATTTTGGTTGTTACTCCTGTTGGGAGTGTTATTACTGTTAATACTTGGCATTTATTAGTTCTCCTTGGCTATTCGGCAAACTGGTTAGATAGAGAGAGGTACAGCTATTTAGTACTATAGCCAAAAGTTTGGTCTCAGTCTCCACCTGCTGGTCATAGTGAGCTATTACCCATCAGTGAAGCTGTATCGGGCCGGTCAGTCTAAAAGAAAGAAAATTAGCAGGTAAGAACCTAATTTCTCCTTGTGAGCCTGCTAGGGACAGAAAAGATACCTCTATATAATGTGTACAGTGCTGCGTACATCTAGTAGCGATATAAAAATGATTAGTAATAGTAATGGTGGTGATTGTGGATGCAGAGCTATATTTTCAATTATAAAACAAACTAAAAGCAACACCTGACACAATTTATACTTCTTTTGAGTAATTTTCCTGCCAAAATAAGCTAAGATGAGCTTGCAAAGGGTCATGTTTGTAATTTCAGAATCTAAGTATTGTTAGAAATTGTGGGCAATTTTCAAACGTTGGCTTTCTATTCATCTTTTCTGCCTGTTTCATGCTTTTCTGTTCCCCTGCAGGAACTGGTGATGCGCTTCCTGAAGCGAGCAGCTGGGAATTTGCAGCAGTCTTTGAGGATGGTGTTACCATCCCGTCGTCTTCCACTGATGGATCGCAGACGAATCTTGGCCTACCAGCTTAGTGAATTTCTCCATTCCTATAACTGGGTAAGTAGCTTTTAATTGCTGACCACCTAGCTTTAATAAGGGAATGCCTGAGAAAAGAAAATTGATGTCTGAGATAGAGAATGACACGAGGACAAATTTTTCCCTGTCCCTGAGGAAACACATTTTCCCATCCTATCCTAGTGAGTTCTTTTCCTGTCCTTGTCCCATACCTTCAAACTCTGTCCTCATCTGCACAAGCCTCAAACACTTTAAAATCATAGGTGTTCGAGGCTTGTGTGATTAAGGTTAAGCTTACAGGAATGGGGCAGGGACAGCAACAAAACTCACAGGAACAGGACGGGGAAATTGAGTTCCTGTGGGGACAGGGACAAATTTGTCCTTGTGTCATTCTCTAGTCTGAGGTAGGTTGGAGACGGGCATCTCTTTAGAGAAGAGATACAAGTCTTTGAAAAACAGGGTTGAATTATTTGCTGTCTTGGGTAAGACTTGATATTTTATTTGATAATAGAGAAGTATAGTGGATTAATAACAAATACTATTTATAGCCCAAGCACCATGACAATCTGGCAAGCACCAGATAATATACATTATCCCAGGACAAGCAGGCAGCATATTCTCACATATGAGTGACATCATCCACGGAGCCCCAATGCGAACAAATGCAAAAGCATTTTGCTTGAAGAACTTTAGAAAGTTTGCAACTGACAACACCGCGCATGTGTGAGTGCCTTCCCGCCCAACATACGATCTCCAAAATTGAACACAATACTCCAAGTGGGGCCTTACCAATGACCTGTACAGGGGCATCAACACCTTCTTCCTTCTACTGACTACGCCTCTCTTTATACAGCCCAGCATCCTTCTGGCAGCAGCCACTGCCTTGTCACACTGTTTTTTCGCCTTTAGATCTTCGGACACTATCACCCCAAGGTCCCTCTCCCCGTCCGTGCATATCAGCTTCTCTCCTCCCAGCATATACGGTTCCTTCCTATTATTAATCCCCAAATGCATTACTCTGCATTTCTTTGCATTGAATTTTAGTTGCCAGGCATTAGACCATTCCTCTAACTTTTGCAGATCCTTTTTCATATTTTCCACTCCCTCTTCGGTGTCTACTCTGTTACAAATCTTGGTATCATCTGCAAAAAGGCACACTTTTCCTTCTAACCCTTCAGCAATGTCACTCACAAACATAATGAACAGGATTGGCCACAGCACCGAACCCTGAGGGACTCCACTAGTCACCTTTCCTTCCTTCGAGCGACTTCCATTAACCACCACCCTCTGGCGTCTGTCCGACAGCCAGTTTCTGACCTAGTTCACCACTTTGGGTCCTAACTTCAGCCCTTCAAGTTTGTTCAACAGCCTCCTATGAGGAACCGTATCAAAGGCTTTGCTGAAATCTAAATAAATTACATCTAGCATATGTCCTCGATCCAGCTCTCCGGTCACCCAATCAAAAAATTCAATCAGGTTCGTTTGGCACGATTTACCTTTTGTAAAGCCATGTTGCCTCGGATCCTGTAATCCATTAGATTCAAGGAAGTACACTATCCTTTCTTTCAGCAACACTTCCATTATTTTTCCAACAACCGAAGTGAGGCTCACCAACCTGTAGTTTCCCGCTTCATCCCTGTGACCACTTTTGTGAATAGGGACCACATCCGCTCTCCTCCAATCCCCAGGAACCACGCCCTTCTCCAAAGATTTGTTGAACAAGTCTTTAATAGGACTCGCCAGAACCTTTCTGAGCTCCCTTAGTATCCTGGGATGGATCCCGTCTGGTCCCATCGCTTTGTCCACCTTCAGTTTTTCAAGTTGCTTTCCTCTGCTTCTGGCAGCAGCAGGAGGCTATTAAACTCTATGAAGGGAGCAAGACTCAGGCAACTGGTGTTGGAACCAACAAGGGATCAGGCAATATTGGACCTGATACTTACCAATGGAGAAAGTGTCACAGAGGTCTCGGTGGGCGACACATTGGCCTCCAGTGACCACAACATGGTATGGTTCAATCTCAGGAAAGGTTTCACTAAATCTACCACACTGACCAAGGTCCTCAAATTCAAGGACACAAACTTCAAAGAAATGGGAGACTTCGTTCACCAGACGCTACAAAGCCAAGCAGAAACCGATAACGTGGAAGAAATGTAGTCGACTTTGAAAGCCACCATACAAGAAGCAACAAACCGCTATGTTAAATCAGTAAGTAAACGGCGAAGGAACAATAAGCCACAGTGGTTCTCTGCGGAGATTTCGGACCTAATCAAGGTGAAGAAAAAAGCATTCATCTCTTACAAACAATCAGGGAAACAGGACTCTAGGAAAGTCTATCTGGCCAAGTCAAAAGCCATCAAAACAGCAGTTAGGGAGGCCAAATTCCGCATGGAGGAGTCTCTAGCGAAGGACATCCAGAAAGGAGATAAATCCTTCTTCAGGTATATCAGTGACAGAAATAAGAACTCAGGCGGGATAGTACGTCTTAGGAAACCAGACGGAGACTATGTAGAAGCGGACTCGGAAAAAGCCCAACTGTTAAATTAATACTTTTGCTCAGTCTTCACCCGCGAGGCACCAGGACTCGGCCCTCAGCTACAGACAAGGGTTGACACAGATGACCCGTTTAGTAATTTCGAGTTTACACCCAGCGGTGTCTACTGCGAGCTGTCAAAGCTTAAGGTTAACAAGGCAATGGGGCCTGACAACCTACACCCCAGGGTGCTCAGGGAGTTGTGTGATGTCTTGGCGGAACCGCTATCTGCGCTCTTCAATCTTTCCCTTAGTACGGGTAATGTCCTGTTGGACTGGAAGACTGCTAACGTCATTCCACTCCACAAGAAAGGCTCCAAGATGGAGACAGCAAACTACAGACAGGTGAGTCTCACATCAATAGTGTGCAAACTAATGGAAACTCTAATCAAACGCCAATTGGATACTATCCTGAACGAGGAGAATCTACGGGATCCCTGTCAACATGGATTTACTAAGGGGAGATTCTGCCAATCCAACCTGATCAGCTTCTTTGACTGGGTGACGAAGAAGCTGGATGTTGGGGAGTCCCTGGACATCGTATACCTGGACTTCAGTAAAGCATTCGATAGCGTACCACACCACAGGTTGCTGAGCAAGATGAGTTCTATAGGATTGGGCGACACATTGACGAAATGGGTTGGGAACTGGCTTGGAGGTAGGCTTCAGAGGGTAGTGGTGAATGGCACCCCCTCCGAAATGACGGAGGTAATCAGTGGAGTGCCGCAGGGCTCGGTCCTGGGCCCGATCCTATTCAACATCTTTATAAGAGACTTGGCAGAAGGACTGCGAGGTAAAATAACATTATTCGCCGATGATGCCAAACTAAGCAATGTAGTGGGCAAAAGCACAACAGACATAAATTCAATGATGCACGACCTACTCCTACTGGAGCGCTGGTCTAGGTCCTGGCAACTCAGCTTCAATGCCAAAAAATGCAAAGTCATGCACCTGGGCAGCCAAAATCCATGCAAGACTTGCACCCTTAATGGCGAGATCCTAACAAGAACTGAAGCAGAACGAGACTTAGGGGTGAGAAAATGAAGACTGCCAATCAAGTGGAGCAAGTTTCATCCAAGGCAAGGCAAATCATTGGTTGCATACGCAGGAGTTTCGTCAGCCGTAAGCCTGAAGTCATTATGCCATTGTATAGATCCATGGTGAGGCCCCACCTGGAATACTGTGTGCAATTTTGGAGGCCGCATTACCATAAGGATGTGATAAGACTGGAGTCGGTCCAGAGAATGGCCACCCGGATGGTCTCGGGACTCAAGGATCTCCCGTACAAGGAACGGCTGAATAATTTGCAGCTGTACTCACTCGAGGAACGCAGAGAGAGGGGTGACATGATCGAGACATTCAAGTATCTGACAGGCCGCATCGAGGTGGAAGAAGATATCTTCTTTTTCAAGGGTCCCGCGGCAACAAGGGGGCATCCGTGTTAAATCAGGGGCGGGAAACTGCACGGGGACACCAGGAAATTCTTTTTCACTGAAAGGATGGTTGATCGCTGGAATAGTCTTCCACTTCAGGTTATTGAGGGCAGCAGCGTGCCTGATTTTAAGGCCAAATGGGATAGACACGTGGGATCTATTCACAGAGAAAGGTAGGGGAGGGTCATTGGGGTGGGCAGACTAGATGGGCCGTGACCCTTATCTGCCATCTATTTCTATGTTTCTATGTTTCCATGAATGATGCAGAATCTCCTCCATTTTCTTGTGTAACTTTGCCAGACAATCTCGGTCCTTCTTCAGGATTTTCTTCTGTGAACATAGAACAGAAGTATTTGGTTAGCACATTTGCTTTTCCTCATCACTCTCCACATATTGGCTCCCAGCTTCTTTTAGTTTAGCAATTCCATTTTTCATCTAACTCCTTTCACTAATATATCAGAAAAAAAATTTTGTCTCCCTTTTTTTACTTTTTTAGCCATTTGTTCTTCTGCCTGTGCTTTCATCAGACGTACCTCTCTCTTGGCTTCTTTCAGTTTCACCCTGTAGTCCTTTCTGCACTCCTCTTCATGTTTTTTATTTTATATTTCACGAATGCCAACTCTTTCGCCTTTATTTTCTCTGCCACTAGTTTGGAGAACCATATCAGCTTCCTTTTTCTCTTGTTTTTATTTATTTTCTTCACATAAAGGTCCGTAGCCATTTTTATCTCTCCTTTCAGCTTAGACCACTGTCTTTCCTCTTCTCTTATGTCCTCCCATCCTAACAGCTCTTTCTTCAGGTACTCTCCTATTGAATTAAAGTCCGTACGTTTGAAATCTAAGGCTTTAAGTATCGTGCGGCCGTTCTCCACTTTAGCCATTATATCAAACCAAACCGTTTGATGATCGCTACTTCCCAGGTGAGCATCCACTCAAACATTAGAGATACTCCCTCCATTTGTGAGGACCAGATCCAATATCGCTTTTTCTCTCGTGGGATCCGTCACCATTTGTCTGAGCAGAGCCTCTTGAAAGGCATCCACAATCTCCCTACTTCTTTCCTTTTCTACAGACGGAAAATTCCAGTCCACATCTGGCAGGTTGAAATCTCCCAACAGCAGCACCTCTTCTTTCTTTCCAAACTTTTGGATATCCACAATCAGATCCTTATCAATTTGCTGCGATTGAGTCGGAGGTCTGTAGACTACACCCACGTAGATAGAAGTTCCATCTTCTCTTTTCAGAGCGATCCATATCGCTTCTTCCTCTCCCCAGGTCCCTTGCATTTCGGTCGCTT